>NC_137980.1:4185123-4645123 GCF_963924665.1 Micromys minutus | reverse complement strand
TTATTTTGTTTTTGTTTCCTTCATGTTTAAAGCCAAGATTTTAGGAGGTCTCCATGATTAAATCTAATCTTTTTTTGTCTTACAACTTTACTTTAAAAAAGAGATACATGTACAGATTTTTAAAAGCATTTTGGCATAAAACTATATGAACATATTTTTGTCAGTACTTGATTTGTTTAAAGGTTTGATAGTATGCATTGAAATCTTACTAGTTCCCATAAGCATAAAGTACGTGTAAAACAAAATGTAACATGGAAATAGTCAAAGTTTTCTTGGTGTGTATAGATTATACATAATGATTTTTAAATACCCAAAATTGCCACAAGGCTATCTTCTTAGCTCTTGAGTTATTAATATTTAAAGTCTGGGTGTACCCCACTCTGAGTTGTTGTTTTCTATGGACTGAGGTTTCCACTTTTTGGCCTTTCTTTTTTTGAGCTTCATATGATCTGAGACTTGTTTCTTGGGTATTCAGAGCTTTCTGGGGCTAGTATCTAATTATCAGTGACTGCCAATGGAATTCATAGCTTTTCTTTTCCTGCTGAAACAGAGACAAACCTTTCTTCCAACAAAATCATTTTCTTCCTTTCATTCTGACATTAAGACAATCTTATAATACATAGGCTTGTTTATTGCAGCAGTATTTTTTTGAACTATAATGTCATATAATGTTGCTCAGCAAGAGATTTTTTTTTCACACATTAAAAATTTAAAGTTAATCAAGTCTCCTGTACTCTCTGTATGGGGGTCTTTGTTATCCCTGTTTATTAATCATCTCTTTTAAAGTACAATTAGCTCTTTCTACAACTGGTTCTCCTGTAGGATTGTGTGGTAATATGCTTTATATTGTAATATGCAAAAAGTATTTCATTTCATATGAGACGCATGCTGCAGCATTGTCAGTCTTAAACTGTATAGTTGAGTCCATAATAGCCAAAACTCTAATACATGCATAATTATGCAATCAGCCTTTTCAGAATATTAGTTGCCCATGAAATTCTGAATATTCATATATATATATGATGCATATATTTTAGTTTTTTCAAACTAGATAATATAAAATATATCTATTTGTCAAATTTTACTTCAGGTATTTTGGGGGTTACTACCTGCAGGTAATGGAGTTTGGTTATATAAAAAGATAAGGTTAAAATATTTTATAATATCCCTGGCATATTGCTAAGTGAAAGAAAAACTATTTGAACATTTTCAGTTAACATGGTGCTTTTGTCTTTCTGGAATTCTGAAAACTCTAGCATATGACTTATGAATAGGTGACTTATGAATGATCTATTTCTTATGAATAGGTCAGCTTCATCATTACCTTGTGTCAGAGAGTCTGGTAGACCCATATGGACCTGATTTATGTTATACACAATGGATTATTTCTTCTATTTCTGATTACTTGTTGTAGTTAAATAACAGTGAAGTTAATTCTGAATCATTCTGATAAGTACAGCAGTTTCTATATGCAAAACGACATTTATTGAATATTGAGAGTAAGTAATCTCATAGAGCATTCACTATATCTCACCAAAACTTGAAGTGATATATATGTATATTTACAATTTCACAATTATACTTGTGTGACTTACATTTGTAGTGTGATCTACATTTTGGTCATCTTTATATGGTGATCAAGGTCAGTTTCCCAACCTTGCACCCAGAGACGTTTCACAATGGACCTTCTCAGTGATGCTCAGATTGTAAACATATTGTCCTATAAGGATTTAGGGAAGCAGTCTAAGTTGATAATAAATCTTATATAAAAATACAGGAAAACCTAATAATATCATAAGAACTGATTTCACTCTGGCTTTCGAACTGAACCACAGGGGCTATGAACCATATTTAATTTTTTTGCAGTATTATAACCTGCCTTTCCTGACTTGTTTGCAACACCATAAAATGTAAGAACTCCAAAAATTGGTATTCCTTTTACAATATGAGGAGAATCTAATTAGTTTCTCTGCAAACTTAAGTTGTCTGCTTGGAATATATATTTTATTAATTTCTCCCTCCAAGTTATAACAGCTCTATGCCAATGTTAATTTTCTGTCTATGATGAGCCAATTTCAGTATTAGTAAAAGGCACTATAATTTCTACTGGATCTACTTCTGGTAATTGACAAAGTCTTATTTTTCTTTCAGAATCATTTCAGTAGTCTTTTCTACATAGGTCTTTAATTTTTATATGTTTAGGTGTAGAAATTGTCCATTCTAAGATATTATCTTCTCTTGGGATAAGTACTTCTGTGGAATAAGAGGTAGAAGCCGAAAATAACTAAAATATAACCCATCTTTAGATCTAAATGGTCCATATGTGTGTCCTATAATTTATTTTCTACCAGAACCAGCTATTAGAAAACTCAGCCTCATCTGATGTTTTCTTGTAATATTATAAATAATATTATATATATTATATATTATAATGTAATATTATATTATAATGTATATTATAATAATGTCCTATCACCTTGTAAGGTTTGAAATAAATTCTTAGCTTTTCAGTAGTTATTCCAAATTCCACTTGGGGTTTTATGTATGTCTACCCAGTTTCTGAAGAATGATACAGAGACTTAGTTTAAATTAAAAATTGAGTTACAAAATAGTTGGGAGGAATCCTAAGCTTAAGGGTTAACATAAAAAGGATGAAAAATTAAAAGCCTTATACTTTGAACTTACTTTACTACCTTTGACTTCTGTGAAAAATTGTCTCTACATTTTATTTTTTGTATAACTTTTTATACAATTTTTATGAGATTTTTGAATATTATATTAGAATAATTTAGGTACTATCAAAAGAGAATTTTCAGCTACTATTAACAGCATTGCTCCAAAAATCATTTATATAAATCTGAAAGAATTTATCTTATATATATATTTTTCTTTTAATGTCAACTAAAAATAAGTCTTCTTCACATTTATTTTTAAATCTCAGGAATCGCTATAAGGAATATGATCAGACATAAAATGTCTACATACAAGTGACAATCTTGTATTATTTATATACACTACTAGTCAGGTGTGGTCATGTAATTTTTAATTATTTATTTTATTAAAATTTATTATAGCTTACAAAATAAGTTACATAATAACATAGATTAATACACTATTTTTTCTTTTCTTTTCTTTCTTTTTTTTTTTTTCCTAAGGAGGACTGAGGCCTCCACATTTTGCCTTCCTTCTTTTTAAGTTTCATAAGGTCTGTAAATTGTTTCTTGGGTATTCAGAGCTTTCTGGAGCTAGTTGTGGTTATGCATTTAGAAGTCTACATATATCTAAACTTGAGATCAAATAAAGCTTTATATTTAGAACTAAAATTCTTTTTCTTTTGAAATAGGTTCTGTTATACAGTCCTGGCCTTGTACTCTTTATCTTGCTTCTTGTCACATTAACTAAAAAGTTTCCTTTCTTAGCTTCCTGAGCCCTAGTGTTAGAGGACTGTTCCATAGCTTTCTAAAGCAACAAATTCTCTTTTGCATATACAGTTCCTGTGAAATTTAGTTAATTTCAGAACACATTCATTTTAAATGTCAAATGATTGACATTTAAAATTATATACAATAGTTTACTATATAGTAGCTAATGTGTCCTTTATGTAGGTGAAATAAAGGTTAAAATCTAAACATAAAGATGGATTATGATGTCATTAGGATTTGACTTTAAAGTAAGTTCCAGGCAGTACTGAAACAGAGAAACACATACCAGGGGCAAAAGTTTCATGTAGCTTAGTTTGAAGAATTTTGTTTGATTGATTTTGTTTATTTTGATAGCTATGTTAAACGCAAATTCACTGTAGTTCTACCATAGGAGAATTAAAATTAAAACAGTATTTTTCATAAATTGAATTTTTTTCAAGAGAACTAGAGAGTCTTGTTTCTATAAACACATTTATGTTAAAGAAATATATAAGAACATACTTTTTCCGACAGTGAAAAAAATTCCCCATTGAATTTATCAAAGAATCTGAAAATAGTCTCTAAGAGACCAAATAGTGAACAACTTCTAAAGTGAATGCTAAAATTTTCAGCTACTGCATTTAATTATAAAATTTATTTATTTGTCATTTGATGATTTTATGTCAGTGTGTAGGATATTTTGATCATATTCACATACCAACTACTCTCTCTCTTTTCCCTCAGTACTTCTGAATCTGTTATTTTCAACAAGGACTCATCTATTTTATGTTTTATTTTTGTGTGTGTGTGTGTGTGTGTGTGTGTGTGTGTGTGTGTGTGTGTGTGTGTTTGTGTGTGTTTGCATTTGAGTGGTGTTGATTGCAAGACCATGGCTGAAAGTTATTTACTGGAGTTCTGGGCAACCAACCAATAGTTAAATGAAAGGAGGAGGAGGGGGAGGAGAAAGAGGAGGAAGAAGGAGGAAGAAGAAGGAAGAAGGAGACAAATTTCTTTTCCGGTGACCACCAATGACAGGAGTGGACCATGATCAGCTCACTAGTTCAGGATGAAATGTTGAGACTCTGCATCTCATAAGGGTTTTGCTGAGGTAACCATAACTGCTGTGAGTTTGTAGACTCAATAGCGCAATCCATCACTAGAATACAGTGTTGTATAGGATTTCTACAGAGTACATAGGAGACAAATTCAAGATCAGTTTAGATCATATATCATCACTAGGTTGACTTTCTTCTAAATGCAAATTAAGGGATGGAATTAAATTGAAGGTAGAAATCACATGATTATCTCTATTGCTATGAGAAGGGTATTTTACAAATTTCTGGTGGCTTCCTGATACAAATCCTAAAGAAAATAGGAAAAAAGGTAGAAACATACCTCAACATAATAATTGCTACCTATGTCAGAAAACCCAGGCCAATTACTCTAGAATCTGAACTGTGACAAGGGCATCTTCTATCTCTACTCTTATTTAGTATAGTGCTCAAATTCTTAATAAGAGCAATTCCATAAAAGAAAGATATAAAAGAGACAAAAAATGAAAAAAAAATTAACTTAAACCATTGTTATGTGCAAATGACAAGATTCTATACTTAATACCCTAAGGACCACAACAGAAATCATTTGCATTTTATAAGCACTTTCATAAAGTTGCAGAATCCAAACTCAGCATACAAAAGCAGTAGCTTTTCTTACAATAATAATAATCACGTAGAAAAGGAGATCAAGAAAAATGTACCATTCACAGTTAATTTAAAACCTCTAAGTATTAACCTAAAAAAAAAAAGATTGCAAACCGAATCTAAGAATGCCTCAAAATCATCATCCATCATGATTAATTAGGCTTCATCCCAGGGATGCAAGGTTGGTTTAATATATGAAAATTCTTAAACATGATCTACTATAAACAACAAACTCAAAGGGAAAACACACACACACACACACACACACACACACACACATGATCCTCTCCTTAGATGCAGGAAAAGCACTTGACAAAATACAACACCCCATCATGTTAAAGGTATTTGAGAGATCAAGAATTCAAGGCTCATACCTAAATATAATAAGAGAAAATTACTGTAAGCCAACAGACAATATCAAATTAAATGAAGAGATACATGAAACAATTCCATTAAATTCATGAACAAGACAATGGTGCCCACTCTCCTCTTATCTAGTTAATATAGTACTTGAAGTGCTAACTAGTACAATAATACAATGAAAAGAGATCAAGAGGATACACATTGGCAAAGAACAATAAAGATCACTATTTGCACATGATATGATATTATACATAAGAAACCACTCAAAAAATCTACCAGAGAACTTCTCCAGCTGCTTAAAATATCAGCAAAGTGATCAGATATAAAATTAACTCAAATCAATTCTTCCATATATATAAAATTATCTAAAATAAAGCCTTTTTATGCAAATGATAAACAGGCCAAGAAAGAAATTAGAGAAACAACTTACTTCACAATTGTCACAAATAATATAAAATATTTTGAGGAAACTCTAACCAAACAAGTGAAAGATCTGTATGACAATAACTTCAAGTCTCCAAGAAGGAATATAAGATCTCAGAAAGTAAGGAGACCTCCCATGCTCTTGGATGGCAGAATTAACATAGTAAACATGGGCGCCCTACCAGATCAATGCTTCCTCATAGAAATTCCAAATCAATTCTTCAAAGATATAGAAAAAATTCTCAAATTCATCTGGAAAGGCAGAAACCCCAGAATAGCAAAGACACTTCTTAACAATGAAAAAAACTGCTGGGAGAATCACCATCCCTGGCCTCAAGTGCTACTTCATAGCAATAGTGATAAAAACTGTGTGGTACTGGTACAGAGACAGACAGGTTGATTTATGGAATACAACTGAAGACCAAGAAATATAACCACATACTTATTCACACTTGATTTTTGACATAGAAACCAAAAATATACAATAAAGAAAGCATTTTCAATAAATAGCTGTTTTTTACTGGTTCTCTATATGTAGAAATATGAAGATAGACCCATATGTGTCTCCTTGCACAAAGTTACAGTCCAAGTGGATCAAGGACCTCAACCTAAAACTAGATACACTCAATCTAATCAAAGAGAAAGTAGAAAAGATCCTTGAACTCATTTTTAATGGGGGAAATATCCTAAACAAAACTACAGTGGCTCACTCTCTAAGATCAAGATTAGGTAAATGGGATCTCATGAAACTGGAAAGCTTCTGTAAGACAATGAGACAAATTGGCAGTTTACAGACTGGGAAAAGTGTCTTTACTAATTCCACATCTAATATAGGGCTAATATTCAAAATATATAAAGAACTCATGAAGCTCACCACCAATACAACAACTACCCATTCAAAAATGAGGTGTATAACTAAACTATGAATTTACAACAGAGGAATCTTGAATGGCTGAGAAGCACCTGAAGAAATGTTCAAAGTCCTTGG
The DNA here is from genome assembly GCF_963924665.1 of Micromys minutus. Classification (NCBI taxonomy): domain Eukaryota; kingdom Metazoa; phylum Chordata; class Mammalia; order Rodentia; family Muridae; genus Micromys; species Micromys minutus. Next base: position 4,638,248 of record NC_137980.1, on the reverse strand, counting down.
TGATCAGAGAATTGCAATCAAAATGACCCTGAGATTCTACCTTATACCAATCAGAATGGCTAAGATCAAAGCTTCAGGTGACAATACATGTTCTTAAGGATGTATAGAAAGAGGAACACTTCTCTATTGATTGTGGGATTGCAAACTGGTACAAACACTCTGGAAATCAATTTGGAGGTTCCTCAGAAAATTGGATATAGATCAACCTGAAAACTATGCCATACCACACTTGGGGATATACCCAGAAGATGCCCTACCAAGCCATAGGGACACATTTTCCACTATGTTCATGGCAGCCTTATTTGTGATAGCCAGACGCTGTAAACAATCCAGATGTCCCTTCTTGGGTTCCAGTCCTGATTTCCTTTGGTGATGAACAGCGATGTGGATGTATAAGCTGAATAAACCCTTTGCTCCCCAACTTGCATTTGGTCATGATGTTTTGTACAGGAAGAGAAACCCTGACTAAGACAGTCCTCTTATATACTTCTTGATGAACATTGAGTCTGTTTCTAGAATGACTACAGTTCTGCTATGAATATTAAAGTTGTTTTTCCCCAAGTTTTGCGATATTTTTGTATGCAAATTTCTGAAAAATATCTAAAACCTTTAAAAATGACTGCAGATTACATTTAACCTGCAAATAAATTTGTCTGAGTATATATATTCGGCCCTGGAATCTTGACTTCATTTTTTAAGTCAAGTATGGGTAATGCTATTATAATATGATTTTGGGAGTTTTGTGGACTCCAAGGCTCAAAGTTATAGCCCCCATGCTTAGGCTCAAGATTATTATAGATTATATTTTGGGTGTGGGAGCACATTTACATCAATTGGTGCAGCATCAATTACAGGTATATATATGTAGTCTATATTTTAGGAAAGGATAAATAATATAATTATGACTTTTCAGGTATCATTTTACCTTTTCTTCAATTCTTTTTATTCCTTCTGTTCTTGGGTTGCTTCCTAGGAAACTTGCCTTTCCCATTTTCTTGTGGTTTTCCTCTCATTTTCTCCCAGATTTTCCCCACCTTTCTATACTTCCAACTCCATGCCCTCTTTCTCACTGTTTAGAAAGCAAGAAGGGCAACAATGAAAACAAAAATTAAAACCAAAGACACAAAAACAACCAATCAGCCAATCAAAACCAAAATCAAAACCCAAAGGGAAAAAAGTAAAGCATTACAAAATAACAAAAAAACACACAACACACACACACACACACACACACACACACACACACACACACACACACACAACAAAATAAAACAAGACAAACTACCAAAGCAAAAAGTGCCAAAAAAGACAAACATTGACAGACAGATACACACAGACACTCATATTCACATGCACATAGTCATATACATACTCATACATACTGTCTCTCACACATACATACTGTCTCTCACACATACATACTGTCTCTCACACACACATACTGTCTCTCACACATACATACTGTTTCTCACACATACATACTGTCTCTCACACATACATACTGTCTCTCACACATACATACTGTCTCTCACACATACATACTGTCTCTCACACATACATACTGTCTCTCACACATACATACTGTCTCTCACACATACATACTGCACATTCACAAACTCACAGGCACACACAAACACATCTCTCCTCCCACACATAAACTGGAAACTGTAAAATACTAGCACAGGAGCAGTAAGGTTAAAAATCTATGCACAGAGAAAAATGAGACAGAAAGAGTCTCCAATTTTGTATTACCATGCGGTGTCTTTAATTGTGCTTTCAACCTTGTAAAGACTTCCTTGGAGAAAACACGTTTTCCATTGCAAGCACTTACATATTGCAGACAGCTCTGTGTTTGATGGCAGAAGCTTCACTCCATGCCCCTCTCAGTGCTGAGTCCCATGTAGCTTGAGCCCATGCAGGCCCTATCTTCTCTTTGAGTTCATATGTATTTCAGTTCTGGAAAACACTTTTTCCTTGGCAACATCTATCTTTTGTGGCTGTTACATTGTTTCTGCCTCCCCTTCCCTAACAGTTACTAAGTCTTGATAGGTGTTTCAAAGTCTATCCATCCATCCATTCATCCATCCATCCATCCATCCATCCATCTGTCCGTCTGTCCGTCCGCCGTCTGTCCGTCTGTCTGTCTGTCTGTCCATCTGTCCACCCATTCACCCACTCACCCAGACCTGGTCATATCAGATCATATCAGATATATCTTGGGCATACAAAGAGTTCTGCATTTGGTTGGCTATAGTTTTCTGTAATGTATAACTTCTCGTGCAAATAACGGTTTCTATAATGAGGTGACATCATTCTAATCTTTGGATATATCAACAGAGATCTATATTTACTTTTTATTTCATAAACTTTAAAAATTTCTTTCTTACATTTTTATCAATAGCCTAAAAATGAAGCTATTTTGTTAAATTATACGAAATACTTTCTCTCTCTACATTATTGCATTTTCTATTTTAAAATATTTTACTTCCTTTCTTTGTAACATTTGTTCTTACAAGTCTAACACACAAACAAAACAATTATGATAAATCTACTCAGGGTCAAGATCACTGATATCACTGTGTTCGGTCTCCCTTTTATTTCCCATGAAAGCTCCCAGAAATGTTGCATACAGAGGGCTATTTTCTCCCATGTCTAAAATGCTTACCTTTGGAACAGCTCCCATAGGCCTTAATTTTGGTTTATATGAGGTAATGTAAACATTAAATAATAGAGATAATAAATACTATTATAATTATGTATGTATATATATACAAGTTCAAATATATTATAATGATAAAATTATAATATAGTACATATATAAATCAAAAGTCTGCTATTATTTCAATCATTATCTGCTAGACATAGCTATATTATTATTTCAAAAGTATTTAACACTCATACACATACACACACACACACACACACACACACACACACACACACACATATGAGGCAAGATACAGTTCACATGCTCAAGTGATTCCATATGAACCTGCTCACCAATTTAACTGAAAATAAAGGATAGAGCCTGTGTTTGGACAGTGGAAAAGAAAGGTGTGGCTGGAAATTTTAGGGAAGGAGAGATCAGAAGGAAAGGAAAGACAAGGCAGAGGACAGAGGAAAAACAAGATGGGGGAAGAAGAGGTGGGAGATGGAGCAGACTCACATGGTCTGCAGGAGCTGGAAGTAGCTAGGCATTTCATAGCAGGGCAGTAGAGTGGTGTGGTGGTATATCTCACAATCTAGGCATGCCCTTGTAAATATATTAACTCAGCTGTCTGTTCTTTGCACAGCCATTTTGGGGTTGGAGATCTACAGGTATAAATCTGGCTGGTATAAACATAAGTCTCTAGAGTTTTCCTTTTATGGGGCTTGGGGAAGCTGTGTGAAACCAGAATGGTGGTTGGCATTCTGTAGACTAGGCATGGGAGGGCCAGACTGCTTCTTGGATCTAACCTTGGGGTATGAGCAAGACTGCTGTTGCCACCTCCTAACAAGAACCAGTGTGGGATTTTTTTCAAAAACATTTTACACAATAACCACTTTCACCCACCCCCCAAAGTCCAGTGAATTTGACGACAACTCATCTTAGCTTCTTCAAGCTGAATATATGGGCGTCAAGAATGTAGAAGTGAAAAGGGGAATGAAGAAGCTGGACAGGCCTCAAGTGGAAAAGCCACCTGACAGTTGTCATAGTCTCTGATGTCTGGAATCAGGCTGGTTCAGCGTTCTGATGACAAGCTTTATCATAGCTGTACATTCTGAAACATATATAAACCTCAACAGAAAACATTTTAGTATCAAGAAGTATTTTGTTTGATCTTTTTAAATTTAGTTTTTCAGGTGGCCTACCTCTATCAAATCTAACCCATGTTACTCTAGAAGGCACACAGAGCTGAATCACACTCTTTAAAAACACAAAGACAAAACCTTTCTCCCAAAATTGTGTAATCTTTAGTTGGCAACTAGAGTATCTTCTGTTATCTCCCACAGAAATAAACTGAACATAAAACTTAACATCATATCTATTTTTGAAACAATGTAAACACTTAAGATAATTATTACAACTTCTCTCTAGCTGGCATTTGATGAGCCATGTGGCCTTAGCTGAATAATTCACAAAACTAACTAGTATCACTTACAACTCAATAAGTAAGCAATGTGTAAAACTAAGACCTTAGCTTATTTATTTTTACCAGTCTACCTCTCAATCTGGAGTATCAGATCTTTAACTATTAATAACTTCCCTAATATATGTCTGTGTATGCTCTCTGTGGCACAGATTTCTATCAATAAGAAACCTTCAACCTGCAAAAATCACCTCTCTCTCTTGACGTCAGTGACTAATTTTTAATTCTATCGAATTCTGAACCAACTTTTTATACATATACTAAATAATTTTGTAAATATAATACCTTAGCCCAAAGTATTTTGATCTGTTTTTCTCTCAGGACGGAGAATCAGATATTTACTATTAATATCTAACTTAATATCTGTCTGTATTCACTCTTTTGGTATACCTGTCTTAGTTCTGAACCACTGGTGAAAATTCCCATGTGATTTGGGTAAATTCTATATTCTTTTAACTAGAAAAACAAACTTAACTTGTATTTAAGTTCTCTATACCACCTTGAAACAAACAAATGATCCTTTTAATTTTTGAAAACAAGTTTTAAGGAATCAAATAATTACTAATCTCTCTCTTTCTCTATTTCTCTTTCTTTTTCTCTATCTCTGTGTGTACCTGGGTCGCTTACCTTTTTAGGTGCAGGACACTACAGCCTGCCAGCAAAGGCTGTCTCTTTAAGGTTCCCGTGCTTGAGACACATAACTCAAATTGGTGCTGGGCCCTCTTACTCAGAAAATAAATACCTTTTAACTAACTCTTAGGATGATAGCCATAAACCTTTTAGTGGATTCTTGCCTAACATGTTGGTGTACCACCTGTTGCAGTAAACATTAAGACAAAAAACAAAAATGAAAACACGCCAAGGGAAGAAGTCCCTTGGACCAGGTGAAAGAGATGCGTACAGCTCTGTACTAAAATCGTGCCCTCGGGGCCGATAAAGAGATAGAATATTTTTTTTAATATTTACTGCAACATATATATGTATGTATATATATGATATTCTCATCACGTTTATCCATCACTACTTCCCATTAAATTTCTCAGCTATCACCCTACATATTTTCCATCCTATTTTAATATCTCACTCTTTTAAGTAGCACCCACGGAGTTTCTTTAGTGCAGCATACGTATGCAGTTACAGGGCCTCTCACTGGAGGATGAAGAGCCCTTCAGAACTTACAGTTCTGAAGAAAACTATCTGTACCCCTGAAGTTTGAAGTTGCCAATAGTTTTTCAGAAAGAAGAGGGACTTTATGAACTTCTCTCTAGTCTAATACTTCTGCTGGACTCAGCTTATACAACTCTTGTACACACAGTATCGTTCTCTTTGTGTTTCTCTAAATGACTCTGCTGTCATGGTTAGATAATCCAGTTCTGATACCAATGTTTACTCAATCCAGTTCTTACAATCTTTCTGTCAACACCCTGACAATTATTCCTGAGTCATGAAAGGAGGAGGTGTGTTACAGATATCCCATTTATAGCTAAGCACTCTGTAGTTTCTTGTTCTGTTCATAGTTACTGTTTGAGACTTTCTGTACCAGTTCCCAACTATTGGAAAAAGAAGCTTTTATGAGGATGGTTAAGAGACATATTAATCTATGTCTATAAGGAAAAGAAATTAAGGATAAATTTGTTACTGTGTTCATTTAGGATAATTATAGGTTCTCCCTTTAGACATACAGCCTAGTTGATTATGAAGTCTGTCCAGTCAGTGGAATGAAGGGGGTAGAGACATAGTATGAGACCCCACAAGTCTAATACTAGAACACATAAACAGGAAAGCAAATGCAAAAAATGTAAAGAATCAACTGGTCAAGGATTCTACTCATGTAATTCAAAGGGTTGAGGTAGGTTCTAGTACAGTCGGGTGAACTTGGCAGCTTTTGCTGTATGGTTCTGTTTTTATCATGATTATGGGAGTATAGCATTGCGAAATCTTTCTCTGAGGTTGAAGAAAGTCCACGAGAGCAGAAATATAATAGGAGTGTTTCTTCCTGGCAGGTGGAAAATCCACTGTATGAAGCCTTCAATGTGAAGTCTGGATTACACTGGAGATTCCAAAATATTGGAGAAGTCAGAATCCTAAGGCATCTACCAAAGAGAACTGCTAAGAGGATGTAGAACCTACTGAAGATAGAGACGTGTATAATAGTCAACAACGCTGAGAGAAGTGAGACATCTAAGTTACCTGTTGACATCAGACAGGATTTGAAGTTTCCCTTTCTGTGTTTTGGCCTCGCACTGGTCCATTGTTTACTCACTGTGCCCATTTTGATCCATTCTGGAATAGTAACGCATGTTCGGTGCCATTGTATGTTGAAAGAATGGGATTTGCATTTTGATTTTGATTTTACAGGTTATTGAAAGAGACTACCTTGAGTCTTAGAAGAGACTTTAAACTTTTAGATAGAGACTGAATGACTCTGGGACTTTTGAAGTTGTACTGAATGGAATTTGCAGTATGTCCAGACACAAGTAGAGCCAGGCGTGGATTGTGGTGGTTTGAGACAGAATGAATACCATAGATTCATAGATTTCAATACTTCATCCTTTGTTGGTGGACCATTTAAGAAGGATTAGAAGATGTATTCTTGTTAGAGATGTACCACCAGGGTTTTACTTTGATATTTCTAAAGGCCATGCTAGGCACACTCTGTCTCTTGTTTGTAGGTGAACTGTAGTCTTCTGTCCACCACTCGAGCACTGTGCCTTACCAGCTGCATCCACTTTCCCTGCCAATACACTCATGCAATCACCCACTAAAATTGTAAGCAAATCTCCAATAAAGTATTTTAATAAGCTTCTTTCTTATTGATGGTATTTCTTCACAATAACAAAACAACAACTAAGACAAGTTCCATATTGTGATGGAGGCTTTAAGTATTAACTAGAAACAGAGTCAATTGATTTATAGCAATATTATCCGAGAGTTGGGAGTAATCCATTGCATTGTATTGTTGTAGGAAGCGATAAGCCTTTTTTCACTTTTAACACTCTTGTACTTCTGTGAGTTGCCTGCTATGTGAACTCTCCTTCTGACCAATCATGCAGTGCACAAACACAGCTGTGCTCTGCTTTTGTGTGTTTCTGTCCAAGATAAGTTGATACAACTGCAACCAAATGTTTCTCTGAGATCAGTTTTTGCAAAGACGACATGAGAGTTTCATGTGTTCAATGTCTCACAAAGACTTGCTCTAATGTATTGTTGATTTGTATTTGTCTATCAGCTGATGCTGCTGATTATTTTTTATATATCTGCTGAATATTATGATATCCTTCTACATCATCTATTCTAAGTATTTTTGTCAGTATTTTAAAATTGTGATATTTATAATATTTTCATATACATCTTTGTATATTTAAAGATATATATGCTTATATATCTTTATACATTGAAATACACAATGTTATATATATATATATATATATATATATATATATATATATTCATTCCAACATTTGAGTATTTACCTTTAGTCATGAATATTTATTATAAAGTCTTTTGGATGAAAATATTCCTGTGTTTTCAGCTGTTTTAATATACAGATTAAATGGAGAATTTTTAAAACGATACATTAAAATGCACATATAAATGGGCTACCGTGTGGTATTTTGATATCTATTTGCATTGTGTAATGATTATATCAGATTAAGCATATGTACAGTCTCAAATGTTTATCTCAATTTTGGGGTAAGAATCTAAAAAATTCTTTGCTCTAAAGGTTTGATATGTGTTGTACATTATTGCTTCTTTTAAAATTGGTGCTTTAGCTGAAAGGTCAGACTTTATGCCTTATAGTCAAGCTCAACCTCAAAGTTATATGAATATCATGGTATTTTTATATTCAAAAATTCAAAAGTTTTCATCTACATTTCAATTATGAGTTGGTATCTTCTTGTTTATCAAAATGGCAAAATTTTGATTTAACTTTTTAGTGGTTCTTTATAAAATATTATGCTAATAGCAATATGCTTGTCATGTTATAAAGTAAAAATCATTTCTATAAAAGGTGGTATGATACGCTGGAAAGAAAATAATCATACACACCGAGTGGTCTGAAATAGTTATCTCTAAATTACTTAAAAAGTTACTGTTATGCAGAGCAGCTGGATAGGTACCACTACATTAAGAAAGTGTGTGGTAGAGAAATAGAGGAGAAAGAGAAGCAGATGGTTTCTGTACTGTGAAGAGAATATTAACTGAAGATACAAGGGTCGTAAGAAACAGCCTCATGTGAGGAGCCTGAGCTGCCACCTGAGGACACAGAGATGTGCCTGCCAGAGCTTTTGCTGAAGGCCATGTCTCGTCCATGGTCCTATAGCAGCAGTGGTCTGTGTAAATGTCTGTTGGTTTCCAATTTGTCTTTTTGAAATGTCCTTTGCCCTATAGAAACTTTGCAATTTCACGAGGTCCCATTTGTTGGTTCTTGATCTTGGAGCATAAACCCTTGGTGTTCTGTTCAAAAAATTTTGCCATGTGCCTATGTGTTCTAAGCTCTTCCCCATTTTCTGTTGTATTAGTTTCAGTGTACCTGGGTTTATGTGGAGGTCTTTGATCCACTTGCATTTAAGCTTTATACAAGGAGATAAGAAAGGATCAATTTGCATTTTTCTGCATGCTGCCTTCCAGTTGAACCAGCATAATTTGTTGAAGAGGCTGTTCTTATTTCATTGAATGTTTTTAACTCCTCTGTCAAAGATTAAGTTACCATAAATATGTGGGTTCATATCTGGGTCCTCAATTCTATTGCATTGATCTACTTGCCTGTCTCTGTACCAATACCATGTCGTTCATGAAATTTCTAGGCAAATGGATAGAACTTGAAGCTATCATCCTGAGTGAGGTAACCTAGTCACAAAAGAACACTCATGGCATGTACTCACTAATAAGCAGATACTAGCCCAAAAGGCTTGGAATACCCAAGAAACAATTCACAGAAATTATGAAGATCTCGTTAATGTTGCCAATCCATCTCCTGAAATCTTCAATTTCCTTCTTCAGAGACTTGAAGTCCTTGTCATACAGATCCTTCACTTGCTTGGTTAGAGTCACACTAAGGTACTTTAAATTATTTGTGACTTGTAAAGAATGTCATTTTCCTAATTACTCAACGTGTTTATCCTTTGAGTAGAGGAAGGCTACTGATATGTGTGTTTTAATTTTATATACAGCCACTTTAAGTTGTTTATCTGGGTTAGGAGTTCTTTGGTGAAATTTTCGGGGTCACTTTGTGTACATAATATCAGAGATTCTCAGAGCCCATCTGTTTTTGTGATTCTAGGATCTTGTGATCCTGAGATCCTGGATGTGTCAGAGCTCCCGGAAGTCAAGAGACCTCTGACATCCTTAAATCCTGATGACCATGCTCCTGAGTTTCTGTGTGTGTCAGAGTTCCTGGGAGTCAAGCTTTCTCTGGGTGTTGCAGGAGTGGGTGGAAAGCCAGGGTCCTGGGTTTTCTCAGGACACGTATACCAGCTGGAAGTAACTTCATGCCTCTTTCTGGGCAAGTCTTTATGTTTCTCTTGTTCTTGTATGGGCCCAGGTATGCTGGGTATTGGAAAAGAGGTAGCTGTCTCAACTGTGATCTTGAGTGTGTAAGAGCTCCAGTGCTCCTGGTTATATCTAATCTTTTGTGAGACAAGCTTCTTCTGTGTTCTTGTGATCCTGTAGGTACTGAGTGTGTTAGAGCACCTGGGAGTCAGATTTCCTTGGGTTTTGTGTCAATGGGTGAGGAACCAGTGCTCAAGGTCTGCTGAGGGCACAGGTTCAGATGGGAAGGAACATATGCCACAGGAGTGCCTAGTCCCTGGATCCCAGGGAGATCCAGTAACTCTGTTGTGGCCTCCTTACCTGTGATCCTGGGCATGTCAAAGCACTTGGGAGTCTGGCTTCCTCTGGGTGTTGTGGGAATGAGTGCCGAATGGTTAAATGCATTGTTTTAATCAAAAATCATGACTAGGTAGAGTCACTGAAGGTTGAAATAGTTGTATTGTAACTTTGATAATTATTTTGGAAGAGCATCAACTCTATGAGTGAACAACCTCACTCCTTTAGTAAGTTATTAATTGTGTGAGAATATTTGAGTGAGGGCAAAGTACACACAATGTTTTTCTGTGTTTTCTGACACCATGCGTTCTAAGTTGTTTGTGTGTAACAATATAAAGGCTCCTTCTCACACTCATTTCACTTTCAATGCAGCCGCCTGGTTTAAGGCATCACTCCATTCATTATGCTTTTAAAGAACTATCATGTAGTCTCCATTTGATTATATTTTAATTATTGATCTACTAAATAGAAATATAATTGAACGAACTTGAAGACATTTTGTGATCCCCAATTTGCTTTAGATTAATTACAATTGTTATCATTTTGTTTCCCTAAATTACAAAGTAAATAAATAATGGTTATGCCTAAGTTTTACTTTCATAAGTCATTTTGTTCATATCTACCTTACCATTATAAGTTTTCAGACTAGTTGACTAAAGCAATTTAGCAAGGAAGAAGGGAACACTTTGAATGAGTAGCTTATGTTACCTGATGCTGTCCTATAAAATTAGTCATTTAAGCAAAAGTTACATTTCTTCATGCAGATCTCTTTCCCATAAAATTCTCTTTGTTATTCAAATAGGTTATTAGCTTTGATAAGATATTTTACTCACTTTCTGGAAATGATTAGAATTTTATTTTATATTTTAACTTACATATTTTGAGTTATACATTTTATTTCTATAAGAAAAGAAATGAATTTTTTCAAATGTAGATAAACAGGTTTGGTTTACAGTTTTAAAATTTGACAACATTTAATTGTGTACATTTGTTTTATAATCATAATCCAATTCATTCATGTTATTCATACAATAAATGTTATCGATACCTGAGACAATCACTGCTAATAAACAAGCTAGAAAACAACAGGAAGTAATATATCTTAGAGATAATTATGAAGTAATTTATTACAATTAACAATTTCCTTTCTCCACAGTTGATAGGTAGGAAATAATTATAGTAACATTACTTTCTATAAATAGTAACTATTAAATAACAACATCAATGTATGAAAAGCTATCTTATCAAAAGAAGGTACCAATAATAAAAACAATAGTCATTATGTAACCTTTCCAGGAACAAAAGTTAAACTAAAAGTTTCCTTTTTACCTTCTAAAAATTTGATCTTTTTTTATAGTTCAGAAATTATCCCTCTTCCTTTTCACCCTCTGAATGACTGACACCCCATACCTCCTCCCCTTCCCCAGTCTACACAAGACTGTCCCCACTTCCCACTCCTATCCCAACAGAACTCCCCACAACCTGGTCTCTTGAGGCTTAGGTACATCTTCTCTCTCTGAGTCCAGACCTGTCAGTCCTCTGCTGTATATATGTTGGGAAACTCATGGTGTATCCAGTGATTGAGAGATCTCAGGGTCCAGGGTAGTTGAGACTGCTGGCTCTCCTACAGGGTTGCTCTCCTCCTCACCTTCTTCCAGTTTTTCTCTAATTCAACTACAGGGGTCACAGCATCTGTCCACTGGTTGGGTGTAATTATCTGCATCTTACTCTTCCAGTTCCTTGTTGTGTCTTTCAGAAGGCAGTCGTGATAACACTTCACCCTTTGTTTGTGAGTGCTCTATAGCCTCAGTAGTAATGTCAGGTCTTGGGACCCCCCATTGAGCTGGACCCCTGTGCCTGAATCACCACATCACTGATGGCCTCTTGAAGACTGGGAATACTTAGACATCAGCTGAGTTCTTAGTATCACACCCTATGAATTTTTCACAAACTTCCAAATATCTGCATGCTCTGTTCTTTTTGGATGTTTCAGATTTGGTGCTTAATCTAGTTATCTATCAATAAAAGTCTCAGAAGTATTCATGTATTAAAAACTTGAATTTTTCCTCTTCTTCATTGGTTCATATCTTTAACATTTTTGCTGCTGCCTAAGGAAATATTATAGTTTTAAACTTTACATTTTCTTTAGGTAGAATTAGTGGTTCATCACTGTCTAAATCCTCGGTTTAACCTCAGTAGCTTTGGGTGGCATATGGAAAGTTTGTTTAAACTGATGACTGCCTTCCATGTTGATAATTTCATAGAAAAAGCACCCACCAAGAGCTTCTGGTGTATATATTGCTGCATAAGAAATGTCTAGCATTTATTACAGGATTTCTTTTATAGAAAACATTAATCTACTGTGCTTATTAAATTACTTCACATATGTAATACTTCCACATAAAATTTAAAACAGTTGCAACTTAAAAAAAATAGTTCATTATCCATTTGTGGGTCTTCAAAAAGTTGTTGATTTATGTTAGAAAGATAAATTTTAGTAAAACTTGACCAGAATGTACAAAATTAATGTCATTATAATGCCTCTAGAGGGCAGTATTCAATTATTTGAGCCTATTAACCACTTCTAATGTAAGTCAAATTTTAGAACAGAGAGTCAAGATGGAAGAGGGCAGTCTATATTCTTTATCTTGACAGAAATTGCTGCAAATTCAACTTTTGACACTTAAACCAACACACTTCTGACCTGTTTTTCAGAAAAAGGTTTAAATTCTTCCATTAATGTTTAATGGGTTATTATTACCATATTCAAAATACATAAAGATTTAGTCTGTCACCATTTAAATATTTTGTTTTTTTAGATTAAATTATAAATACATAGTTTTCTCTTCCTGTTCGTCCCTCTAAATGCTTTCACATAACCTTTCTACCTCTCTATCAAATTATGGCCCCTGTTTCGTTATTGATTGTTATGTGCATATACATATATACATATATATTCTTAAATAACTCCTAAGTAACTTTTCCAGTAAGCACTGCTTCCATGCAAACTATAGTAAATCAGTTTAGGCTAAATTTAGTTACTTCTAACTTTTCAATGTGAACTGTGGATGTTAATCACATCAATACATTAGTAATTTCATGATAATTTAAAGTTTATTAATTCCAAAATACTTTTCACTATATCTTTAATACCATATATACATGCATGCACTTATACTTATATGTGTACCTAAACACATACACACACATATATTTACATGCACACACACATATATTGTATTTACACAACTGCCTAGATTTCTCCTGAGATTGGAGGAAAAGATGAATATAAGGAATAATAAATCTCCCACTGACAATTGTCACTTAGCTTTAGTATTTTTAATACCTACACACTGTATCCTTGCAGCACAGGGGAGACTCAGAGTGGCAAACAGGGTGGGTTATCTGCCTTCCTTAGAGAAGAATAATTTACAGCTTTTCATTTTACTTCCATTCTTTGTAGATAGATCTTTCCAAAGTTATAAAGTCAATTTTATTTCTCCTGAATAATCCTGTCACACCCTGAGGTGATGAAAGACGATCCATGGTCCCAGCTGTTTTGCTGCCTTCAAAAGTGGTTGGGGGAGCAAAGGTTTATTCCTCTTGTTGATACAGAGGCAGAACTGGAATGATGGCTTCAGTCATGCCTCTGTCATTCTCTTTGGGAGCGTAGGATATATGTTCTTTTGTAGAGTATGTGTCTAAACTGAATATAAAATCTGAGGGAGAGTTTTGTATTTCTTTCAATATATTTTGTGAAGGATTATTAAATATGCCCTTTAGAGTTGCAGAAGTCATGCTTAATTTAAAATGAAGTATATAAGGAAATGTCAATTTTGGTGAAAAACTTAATTTGTTGACAGAGTTTATATTCTTCACATTTCTTACTACTCTATATTTGAAAAGTTTGTAAATATTTAATGAAAGCTTATAGTATCTTTTGGAGAGGTACAAAGAATTATCCAAACTTTAAATTTGCAACAGAATTTGAGAGTCAAAAGTGACTTTTGTAAGGTTACATCAAGATCAACATTGGTATAAGATAAAAACAAAGTTTTCTGACTTTATGTTCAAAAATATATTTTATAAAATAATCTTTTTGTATCAGAAATGAGTTGTCCTGTGAAAGTAAAGAAAACAAAGTCTGTTGCTGCCTCCGGGTTTGAAGTGAAGCAGAGAAGCTCTCCAGAAAACTTCCTTTGGATCTCTGGATATTTGCTTTTCCAAACTTTGCTCTCTCTAGGAGCTGCTCAGAAGGTACAGAACCTCAAACCAATCCTGCACTTATGCTGTGAAATAACAGCTTAGACTCAAAAAAAAACTATTTAGGGATAAAATACTGGAACTATGTGCATGATTAGTTAGCCAATGTAAAGTTTTTATATTTTTGATACGTTTGGATGTGTGTGGTGTGAGTACTCCAGGAAGATCCTCAATTTAGAACATGTCATTACAGTCTCTTGCCAACTCTCCTGTTACAGAAGAAAACAGAGAGCATGATACTGCAAACAAGGCAGTTACAAAACTGCAGTCACTGCTGTGTGGCTTACAGCTCCTGTCCATCACACAGTGATATTCACTCTCACTTGTGGGGTTCCTAGAGGAGCTATGTTTTATGAAATGCGCTAAGGTCCAACAAGAGCAATATTTAACGAGGAAAGCATATTTTCTGGCCCACTTCTCAGGTTGTTTCCCAACTTCCTTGTTCTATTATTTCCTTGCATCTTATTTATGACACTATTGTTCAACAAAGTGTGGACCAAGACAGAATCACAAAATCACAATAATTTGTATTTATTTTGGTTAATGATTTAAGTAAACATCCCTTTCTTATAGTATATCTACCCTCAATACAAAGAGTCATGGGTATATAAAATTTTGAATACTTGACTGATATTTCAGGGTTTTCTACCACTATGTATCCAGTGGAATCTTAGGTTGAGACTGTAAGACACCACCTTTGCATGAGTTCGTGTGTGTGTGTGTGTGTGCACACACACACACACACACACACACACACACACAGAGAGAGAGAGAGAGAGAGAGAGAGAGAGAGAGAGAGAGAGAGAGAGAGAAAGAAACAAAACACTGTCTTTACTTCTTGTTCTTGTAACAAAATATTTTTCCAATTCACCAGACTTGACCAGACATGAAAATCACTATGAACTTCCATCCAAACTTTCTCATAATTTTTTAAGACTCAAAATTTTCTTGAATAAACTACTTTTCCTCTTTATTCTTATTCTGGCTTGTGAATATTTCTGGTTGAAACAATTCTTCTTATGATAAAGTAAAAGCAAAGAAAATACCAATGCAGCAGCAAATTGTTTGATCTCCAGTACGTCCTGCCTGCAGATATGTTAGGATAATGCAACATAAATCCTGTGCAAGTAACCAGCAAACATCACTGCAAAAGTCCATACCTGACACTGCTTGGTGACCAAAAATCAAAGACGAGATATGTAGGTACCTATAATAAGGTAAATTCAAATATTACAGGCAATCTAATAGTAGCACAGTTAAATTTGGAACTCTACTTCACAGCAAGGATGCTTATTGAAGTTACAAAAGCACTTTTGTCTGAGGAAAACAGAAGCCTTCACTTATTGTAATTTTGATTTCAGTGCTTGTAAGAAAAGTAACAAACAAAGAAGCAAGCAATCCCCTTGAGCATTATGATACTATGTAGTAATTTGTTGGCCAGTTTATAAAAGTAAACTATGATATCATGCTAAAGAAATATCTATGAATCACTTTGAATAGTGCTTCAGCTGTTTGAGATGGAATCTGACTTCCAACCTCATTTCTCAAGAGGAAATTACTCAGTGCATTATTTGGTGATGGATTTGGGAAACAGGATCTTTTTGAAAGAATAGACTATACTCTGATTTTGAGAGATATTAAGGACCAATGATTGTTACTTCCTGTTAATTTTCTTGTTGCAGGTAGAATTATGCTTGTGTGGCTCTATTCTTTTGGGTTTGTTGTGAGATTAATTTCTTGCTTTTCCTTGGGTGTAAAGATATAAACTATCAGGCTTGTTATAAAAACAGGACCCAGCATTTTGCTACATACAGAAAACACATCTCAGTGACAAAGACAGACATTACCTCAAAGTAAAAGACTGGAAAAGTTTTTCAGGCAAATGGTCTTAAGAAGCAAGCTGGAGTAGCAATTCTAGTATGCAATAAAATAGAATTTAACCCAAAAGTTATTTTAAAAGATGGGGGAAGGACACTATATTCATATGAAAGAAGAAAATCCACCAAGAGAAACTCTCAGTTCTGAACATCTATGGCCAAAATGCCAGGACACCCACATATGTGAAAGAAACATTACTCAAGTTCAAAGCCCTCATTGAACCTTACACAATAATAGTAGGAGACTTTAATACCTACTCTCACAAATGCACAGATCATGGAAACAGAAATTAAACAGAGACACAGTGAACTCATAGAAGTTATGAACCAAATGAACTTAATGGATATCTACAGAATATTTTATGCTAAACAGAAGAATATACCTACTTCTCAGCACCTTATGGTACCTTCTCCAAAACTGATCATATAATCAGACACAAAACAAGCCTCAACAAATACAAGAAGATTGAAATAAACCCATGCATCCTATAAGATCACCATGGACTAAGAATGGTCTTCAACAACAACAACAACAACAACAAAAACAACAAGAAGCCCACATGCACGTGAAAGATAAACTACTATCTACTCAGTGATAACTTTGTCATAGAAGAAATAAAGAAATTAAAGACTCTTTAGAATTTAATGAAAATGAGGGCACAATATACCCAAATTAATGGGACACAAGGAAAGAAGTGCTAAGAGGAAAACTCATGGCTCTGGGTGCTTCCTTAAAATAATTGGAGAGAACATTCCATAGAAGTTTAACAACATATCCGAAATCTTTAGAACAAAAAGAAGCAAATACATTCAAGAGGATTAGATAGCAGGAAATAGGGGCTGAAATCAACCAAGTAGAAACAAAGAGAACTCTACAAAGAATCAATAAAACCAGGAGCTAGTTCTTTAAGAAAATCAACAAGATAGACAAATTGTCAGCCAGAATAACCAGAAAGCACAGAGTCAATATCCAAATTAACAAAATCAGAAAAGGCAATGGAAACATAAGAACAGAAACTGAGGAAATTTTAAAAGTTATTAGATTCTACTACAAAAGCCTATACTCAACAAAACTGGAAAATCTAGATGAAATAGATGATTTTCTAGACAGATACCTAGTACCAAATTTAAATCAGGATCAGTTAAATTATCTTAACAGCCCCATAACCCCCAAAGAAATAGAATAAGTCTTTAAAAGTCTCTCAACCAAAAACTTTCTAGGATCAGATGGTTTTAGTGCAGAATTATATAAGGCCATGAAAGAAGACCTAACACCAATACTTCTTAAAGTATTTCATAAAATAAAAATAGAAGAAACATTAACTAATACATTCTATGAAGCTACAGTTAAACTAATACCTAAGCTACACAGGACCCATCAAAGAAAGAGAACTTCAAACCAATTTTCCTCATGAATATTGATTCAAAAATACTCAATAAAATTCCTGGAACCAGAATAAAAAGATGCAAGGTATGTTCAGTATATGGAAATTCATCAAAGTAATCCATTATATAAACAAACTCAAAGAAAAATACATGACCATCTCATTACATGCTAAAAAACTTTGAAAAAACAAAAAACCCCTTCATGCTAAAAGAATTAAAAAGAATAGGAATCCAAGGTTCATATCTAAATATAATAAAAAACAATATACAGTAAGCTAATAGTCAAGACCAACCTAGGTGAGGAGAAACTTGAAGTAATTCCACTAAAATCTGTGACAAGACAAGGCTAGGAACGCTTCCCCATCTATTCAATACAGAACTTGAAGTTTTAGCTCCAGCAATTAGGTAACAAAATGAGATCTAAAGGATACAAAGTGGAAGAGAGAAAGTCAAGGTATCACTATTTGCAAATGATATGACAGTATAATTAAGTGACTCAAAAATTCCACCAGAGAACATTTACAGCTAATAAACAACTTCAACAAAGTGGCTGAAAAAGATACAAAATTAATTTTAAATAATGAATAGAATTCCTCTATTCAAAGGATAGACTGAGAAAGAAATATGAAACAACACCCTTTACAATAATTCCAAATAATATGAAATATCTTAGTGTGATGCTAAAAACACAAATTAAAGATCTGTATGAAAAGAACTTCAAGTCTCTGAAGAAAGAAATTGAAGGAGATCTCATAAGATTGAAAAATCTCTAATGCTCATAGATCTGCAGGATTAACATAGTAAAAATGGGTATCTTACCTAAAGAAATCTACAGATTCAATGCAATCCCCATCAAAATTTCAAGTCAATTGTTCACAGAGATAGAAAGAGTAATTCTCAAATTTATCTGAAATAACACATAACCCAGAATAACAAAAACCATTCTCAACAATAAAAGAACTTCTGGGGGAATCACCATCCATGACCTGAAGCTGTATTACAGAGCAATAGTGTTAAAAAACCACATGGTGTTAGTACAGAGACAGTCAGATAAATCAATTCAATTGAATTAAAAACCCAGAAATGAACCCACACACCTATGGTCACTTGATCTTTGACACAGGACCCTAATACACCAAATGGGGGAAAAGCAGCATTTTCAGAAATGGTGATGGTTCAACTGACTGTTAGCATGTAGAAGAGTGCAAATTGTCCCATTCTTATCTACTTGTATAAAGCTCAAGTCCAAGTGAATCAAGGACCTCTACATAATCCTAGATATGGTGAATCTAATAGAAGATAAAGTGGGAAAGAACCTCGAATACGTTGGCACAAGGGAAAATTTTCTGAACAGAAGAACACCAATGGCTTAGGCTTTAAGATCAAGAATTGACAAATGGCACATCATAAAATTTAAAAGTTAATGTAAGACAAAAGACACTGTCAATAAGACAAAAATGACAATCCACAGATTGAGAAAAGATCTTTACCAATCCTACATCTGATAGAGGGCTAATAACTAAATATACAAAGAACTCAAGAAGTTAGACTTTAGAGAAACAAATAACCCTATTAAAAATGGGGTACAGAGCTAAATAGAGAATTATCAATTGAGGAATCTCAAATGGCTGAGAAGCACTTAAATAAATGTTAAACATCTTTAGTCATCAGGGAAATGTAAATCAGCCCTGAGATTTCACATCACACCAGTCAGAATGGCTAAGATCCAAAACTCAGGTGAGAGCAGATGCTGGCAAGGATGTGCAGAATGGGGAGCACTCCTCCATCACTGATGGGTTGCAAGCTGGTACAACCACTCTGGTGGTTCCTCAAAAATTGGACATAGTGCTTCCTGAGGACCCAACTATTCAACTCCTGGGCATATACCCAAAAGATGCTCCAACATATTATAAGGACACACGCTCCACTATGTTCGTAGCAGCCTTATTTATGGTATCCAGAAGCTGAAACGAGCCTAGATAGTTTTCAACATAGGAATGGATGCAAAAAATGTGCTACATTTACATAAAGGGCAATATTCACCTATTAAAAAAAATGACTTCATGAAATTCTTAGGCCAGGAGATGGAGCAAGTGAGGTAACTCAGACACAAAAGCACACACGTGGTTTGCACTCACTGATAAATAAATATTAGCTCAAAAGCTTGGACCACCCAAGATATAATTCACAGATCATATGAAGCTCAAGAAGAAGAAAGACAAAAATGGAGATACTTCAGGCCTTCTGAAATGGGGGAACAAAACATTCATGGGAGGAAATACGGAGACAAATAGTAGAACAGATACTGAAGGATATGCCACCCAGAAACTGCCCCACCTGGAGATCCATCCCATATGTAACCACCAAACTCAGTCACTACTGCTGATGCCAAGAGGTGCTTGCTGACAGGAGCTTGATATTGATGTTTCTTGAGAGTCTCTGCCAGAACCTCACTTATACAGATGTGGTTGCTTGCAGCTAAGAATCAGATGAGCAAGGGCAACACAATGGAGGAGCTGGAGAAAGGACTGAAGAAGCTGAAGGGGTTTGCCCCCACAGGTAGAACAACAATATCAGCAACCACCACCATTCTCCAGCTCCCAGAAACTAAATCACCAACCAAAGTGTACACAAGGGGGGGGGGGGACCACAGCCACGTATGGAGCAGAGGATGGCACTGTCTGGCATCAGTAGGCAGAGATTTTGGTCCTGTGAAAGCTTGATAACCCAGGGTAGGGGAAGCTAGGCTGCAGAGGCAGGAGTGGGTCAGCAGGTGGGGGAGTTCCCTCATAGCAGCAGAGGGAGGGAGGAGGGAAGAGGGGGCTTGTGGAGGGAAAACTGAGATAGGGTATAACATTTAAAGTATAAATAAATAACCAATAAAAAAGGAATATAGTCAGACTCCTCAAGTGATGGTTTTAGAGATTTCAAAATTTATGCAAAACTGGCAGAAACTTCCTGTGTTTACAATATTTTATGATTGTTATGTTTAAAAATAGATTCATTTAGCTTTATTTTATGTGTATCTGTTTGATCTTCTGGTATGAACAAATACCATGTGGGTGCCCAATGCCCAGAGTAATCAGAAGAAGGCATTGTTTCTACAGGAACCGGAGCAACAGATGGCTGTAAACCACTGCTTGGACAATGAGAGCCACATCTGGACCCTCTGTGAAAGCAGTGTGTGCTTCTAAGCACTGGTCTGTCTCTAGACTTCAAACTAACACATTTTATTTCCTAAAAGGAAATGACAATCAATGTCCTGTGTAGTCTTTAACGTCTTGAGTTAGCAGTCCCACTAAATTCTGGATAGTTTTAATTCTCCACCCTCTCTTCTTACACCAGAAGAGAGAAGAATGCCTACCAGGAATTTGGATTGGCTGATTTTCATTATACAGGGCTCCACAATTGGCAGTAATGCTCTAAACACCAGTTTCCACTTTTAACAGAGATGTGTGTTTTAACATTGCTTCATAAGGTAACTTGTATTCATATAATTTAATTATACTTTATCTGGAAAAATTTCTACATTAGAAGAATAGAAATCTTTTACATTATGTTCATTAAGAGGCGTTGTTGCTAGTTTATGTTTTGATAAAGCACTCAAAATTAAATTATTTTTCTGAGTATATTGACAATGTTTTTGAGAACCATTTACCTCAATAAAAAATTAAATATCTTTCAAGTATTTAAAATCCAGCTTTTCTTAGCTTTACTTTTATGTTTGTTCATGTCAGTAAGTCTGAGGAGAAAATAATTGAAATATTAACCTTGCAAATGTATCTTGTTCCCAGAAGATATGAATATGTTCATGAATTTCAGACCTATACACTGATGTGAGATTATGGTTTAATTAATATTTTAATGTATATTCAGATATTACTAATTACTAAGATTTTCAAAGTGAAGAGAAAAAAGGATATGTATGCCATTCCATAATTGAAAAATCAAATGAAATATTTTGTAGAATTATTTGCTACCCAGACTCTGTGCTGAAATGGGCCCTAGAATACTGTTCCTTAATACTACTTACTTATGCTTCTCAGAGCAAGTTCTTTCCCTAAACACTTAAGATGCAAATCTTTTAAATAGCTTCTTGGTGTGTTTTTCACCACAGATTGTCTCTAAGACTCTCTGAAGGTGTCTCGGGTAGAGGAGAGGTCTTAAGTCAGTAAGCATTTTGCTCAAAGTTGGAAAACTATCTCCTGTCAGAAAACTTTGAGAAAAAAAGACTTGTCCTTTGAAGGAAACTAGTCAACACACAAGGGAAACCTTTAATTCTCTTCTTTGGCTCTTATTAGCTTTTCTTCTCTATTACACTAGCATTGAGTAAAGCCTCCTTTGCAGATTAACTGTAGGAAGTGCAGTGCCTGCTTTGAGAAACATTTTTCCTTGTGAAAGATTCTTCTCCAGTATGAAAACATGGTTTACAACTGTATACAATATTCAAGGAAATACAATTTTTGCTTTATTAAATATTAGTGTCACTACAGATTCTAGACAATGATGCAATATGTAATAAGTTCAAAGGAAAACATTTCTTCGCCTCCCGTAAGTATATCATTTTGTTTTAGGCATAAATGTGTGGTTTCTACTTGTTTTTTAGCCTGTTTATGTTATGCCTGTTTACCTGTGGAGGAAATGCACTTGGCATATGAGCTCAGTCAATAAGGCTGAAATACTGTACTTGACTTTGAATTTCTCATTCACTGAATCCAATAAATTCTTCTACAGATTTCCTTTGGCATCTGAGAAAATTCCTACTGCTTTTAAAAATTTTATGGCCTTTTTCTCCACCTTTCACCCTGGGGGCAGGAGGCTGCTGCTTTCACTTCTCCTCCTCTCTTTCCTGGAGGACTTGCTTTTCTTGGATACAAATTAACATGTAACTGCTAGACCTGGCTGTTTCCCTCTAGACTCTCTAGAAATGTCTCTAGACCTTTCCCTTATTTACTTTTTTTTTTTTTTTTTAAAAAAAAACACTCTTTCATTCTTTTAGCATGAAAGCAATAAAGGCATCTTAGATTCTTAGGATTATCTTAAAACAACAAAGCCTATGATTCTCTATATGTATATATGTTTATATTTATGTTCCTATTTATATTTATGGTTATAAATGAATACGGTTTTGTGTCAGGTCATGTAAGAAAACAATCACAAAGAGGCCTTCATCTCAGAATATGTTCTGATTTAAGATAACACCTGAACAAATAGAACTCCTTCCTTATGTAAGAAGCTTACACATTGTTAATCTGTTTTCTTGAAACTGGTAAGCAAAAAGTCTGAAACATATTCCAACTTGTTACCAAAGGGATAGCAACAGATTATATCAGTTGCATATGTTTTGATAATGTAGTAATTTAATATATAATGAACACTAACTCAGTAAACAAGTGTTTAGATTATATTATGTGAAAAAAAAATGAACAAAGCAGAACATGTTTTAACATAAGACATAAAATTTAGTCTCCGGCTTGTAAAGTGCTTCTGATGTGTTCTCTTAATTGGCTATTCATCTTTTAATGAGTATGGATTATCTGGAATGGAGGGAGTGGTTATTGCCCTACAGGGAGAGACAGTGCACCAGCATACTGCCACCTACTGGCCAGTTTAGCTAAGGTTTAACCAGCACAGTCCATCCTGTTGTAGCCAATTGACTCCTATGAATTGTTGGTAATTTCCAGAATGTCTTGTAAACAATAAGGCAGCAGGGCAATTTGATTTTTGAAATACAACGTGTATTACTTGTAAGCTGTCCTTCAGCCTGACACAGAAAGAGCGAGCAGTATAGGTGACTTCCAGCACCTCCCATGTGCAGGAACTTCATGAAAACATGTATACATTTAAATTTCACTATGGTTTATGATAGATTCAGTTTGGATTTCTAAATTCCACAGTCTCTCTCTCTCTCTCTCTCTCTCTCTCTCTCTCTCTCTCTCTCTCTCTCTCTCTCTCTCTCTCTCTTCTCTCTCTCTCTCTGTCTGCCTCTGTCTCTCAGTTCAATCTCAGTTCAAGCTTTCCCCAAAGTTTTTATGTTATGAATAACATAAAATAAATGTAAATGAATGAAAACTAAGGGTGTCAAATTCCCAAGGTTTTTGAGGGACAGAAGGAGGAGAAAATGAAAAATACATTCTTAGTATTCATAAGCCTATCTTTTTCATAGGTTCATAAAATTATAAAGCAGGAATGAATTTTATAGATTTTCTGTTAGTTAAAGGACTTTGATGACATTTTCTTATCTTAACATATTTTTGAATTGAAATATCTTCTTCTAGTTTTATTTTGGGATTATATACTTTCATCATAACATTTCTTTCTGCCCTTTTTCTAAGTGTAACCAGTTCAATCCACCTAGTGCTACCTGGGTGTATGCTTTCAAGGCAGATCCTAATACTGGATAACTGATTAGTGTGCTCTCCCCTGGGAGGACCACCTTTCCCATTTCAGATTTTCTCTATTACCATCATTTTCTGTGTAGGGTGAGGCTTTGTAGACTGTTCTCCTTCTACTGTGGCATGCTCACAGGTATCCTCTTAGTTTAACTCATATCCGGTCACTCATGTTGGTGAGGCATTACGGGTGTAGTTTCTCACATTACTAGAAGACAGTGCCTCATAGCCAACTCACTGATCTTAAAATCCGATTGTTCCTTCTTAATATAAAATACTTTTCAAAAAGGTAATGTAGCTGCTTGTTGGCTTTTCCTAATTTTAGACAAACTTAGACATATCTGATAAAAAGCAACCACAATTTAGTAAATGCCTCTATCAGAATACCTGTAAGCAAGTCTTTATGGAATCTTCTTGATAATTATTACTTTGTGATAGTCAGAAGATGGAAACAACCCTATGGATAAATATGAGATTTATCCATATCCTATAATGGAAGAATGGATAAAAAACAGAAAATGTGTGGTTTTTTGTTTTTTGTTTTTTTTACATTTTTGTTTTTTTACACAATGGAATACTACTCAGCTATTAACCAAGATGTCATGAGGTTTACAGGCAAATGGATAGAACTAGAAAATATCATCCTGAGTGAGGTACCTCAGACTCAAAAAGACACCCATGGTATGTACTCGCTAATAAGTGGATAATAGACAAAAGTACAGAAAACCCAGGATACAAACCAAAGAACCAAGGGCCCTTCTGAGAGGAAGACAGACAGGCATACCCAGCCAGCAGGAGCCACCTGCTCCGGTCAGTCTCTAGCTGTTCGTCTCTCAGGGTCACGGGAGAAATGGAGACACACTCAATTGGTAGAGCAGCAAGAGAGCCCCAGGGAGGAGAGCTCAGTGGTGTTTAACAGAGGAAACGAATTTCATGGAGACTCATCGTTACAAGGAGAACCCTTCAGTATCAACTTGCAGAATGTGGATGTCGCCTTGTTGTTTTTTTTTTTTTTTTTAAAGAAAATTCTCAAATCCCAGGGAAAGATCATCATGTCCATGTCTTCTGACGCTGAGGCTCCGGCATATACAGCCGGGAATGTGTCTGGCCACTGATGGATGTACAAAGGTGTAATTATCTACAGGTCTGGAAGCAAGCTTTGAAGGAGATTCTGGCTTGGGTCCAACAATCTGGGCGGAAGGAACATTTTTATCACTATTAATGTCATCAACAGGTCCCTTCGGCAGTGGTTATGGGAAAGGAGCATTTGGAGCAAGGGCAAGATCCCTCCAGGTTCACCAACAGGGGCTGTGAACCCACTCCCTCCTCCTTTTCTAGGACTACCTTTCTTTACGTCATCTGTAAATCCAACGTCCTATCTCCACCCCAACAGGAGCTTCTGCCATGGCAACAGAGTCAGGTTCCTAGGAAACATCATACATATTGGCAATTTCAATCAAGTAACTCTTTACTGGGATTTTGGGTGGGGCTTTTACCTCAGTTTGTGTATTAGTCTATTATTCTTAGTACCAATCCGGTTGGTCTTGCACATTTGCCATACTCCTTGCTGTCTCAAGCACAGAGCTGATTGGTAACTATTTTCAACTTAGCCGAGTTGAGTCTGGCTGCAGCTGAGGAGCAGTCCAGATCAGTTTAGACGCAGATTCAGTTAGACCAGAATCTAGCTCCTTCTTAGATTAGAAAAGACCAAACTGAGCCAGCAGCAGGTCACAGTACAACTCCAGGATGTCCATGGCCTCTACCAGGTATACATCCTAGATTATGTACTCCGCACGGATGTGTGCCAGCTCATCCTTTCCAGTAACCAGGTAGTCGGCAATCTCCTTCCTTGGCTTCTGAGCCAGTTCCATTTTTGTTCTGTTTTGTTTTTCCCTAACAGTTTAAGGCAATTAATAATTAATCTCAAAATGACTCATAAACGCTCAGCTTTATAATCAGAGCCCAGCATGTCGTTCTGCTCCTCAGGTTCAGAGGTTCAGTCCATTATCGATAAAGCAGGAGGGGCATGGGAGCATCCAGGTAGGCATGATGCAGGCAAAGCTGAGAGTTGTACATCTTCATCTGAAGGCTGCTAGAGAAAGACCCCCATAGGGTTTTTTTATTATTTATTTTAATGACAGTGAGAGAAACAAGTAACAAGTCTAGTACATATTCTGTGTCATAAACATGAAGCAAGAAATGGACTATAGTAACTATTGATTTCCTTTTTCTTTTCATTCATGCCTGCATAAATTTGTTGCATTTTATGATTTATTTATCATAATAGAAGAATTTAGTTTTATACTTACAATTTATTTAGTTTCAGAAATATGATTTAATAATGAAGTTCTTTTATTTGATTAATATTGAGCAATTGTACTGGAATTGCTTGTTATACAAGTATACCATTGACAATATAGTATGCTGAAATTTTTATTTTAAATTTTAAATTTGAGTAAACGTATTCTTTTTAAAGATATAAAACACAAATCTTATGGCTAAATATTTAATCAGGCTGTTATCAAATATGTTTTTTAAAATAGTGTTCACACATATATTTAATATGTAAATATATATGCATAAATACAGTTGTGCATATTGTATATGTATGTTAAGTTTAAATGTAAATACTGTTATATATTGAATATATAGTATATATCTAATTATATAAAAGCTTATATATAAAATTTATATCTAAAATAAATGTATAATATTTATACCATATTGTATATATAGTATATATATATAATACTATTATATACTATATATGCCATATATCATATATCACATAGTATATATTATATGGAGTACAAAACATAAATACATTATATGTCACTTGCTTGGGCCTTGAACATTAAAAGACTGTGCTCTTCTAGTTTGTCACTCTGACTCATTCTTGAAGACATGATGTCTCAGCTTCATGCTCTTGCCAAAATACTTATCTACTGCTGCTGTTCCACACTTCCTTAACATATGCTTGTTTCTCTAGAACTAAAAAACCCAAATACATTCTTCATTTCATAAGTTGCTCCTGGTCATACTATTTTAGAACTGCAAGATAAAGTACATGATATACTGTTATGAACAAAGCAGTGAACATGGGTACACAGTATTTCTGCAGTGATATGGTCAAAAATTTGGTTGTATGCCCGGGAGGGGTAGCTGGGTCATATTGTAGATATATTTCTTGACAAACTTCTACACTGATTTCTAGAGTGGTTACACTAGTTCCCACTCACTTCACCAGTGCACCGGCGTCCTTCCCTGGTGATACCATATTTATTCCATCTCTAGCTGTCCTGCTTAGTTTTAGGCACCATTTCTGCATAATTTCTTGTAAAAAAATTCACTACATAGACCTATTACATTTGTTTCTCTTCCCTTATAAATTTTAATTTCTGATTTGTTTTTCCTTCTTTTCCTTAATGTTTCTCAGTTTCTTCTTTTAATAATCTCTATTTTGAGATCAGCCTCTTAATGGATGTAGAAGGCTTTTAATATCAGTTTCTGCTTTCAAACTTGAAACGAATATCACAGAAATTATAAAACATAGAAAAATGAATTCGAATACAATTAAAATTTATTTGATACACACTATGGTTAGAAAAGATTGGTTTCATAGAAAAAAGCATGTTTCTGGTTATAAAGTCTTAAACAAATTTAAAGAATTATTATAATAATAATTGAAATGCTGGTGGAGATTGTATAATCAGTAATCATTTAAGGCTAATTTAAGCCTTAAGGAATAGTTCATTTAATTTACTATTTATTAAATAATAGTTCCCAACTAATTAAACTAGCAATACAATAATATCAACTATTTAAGAAATATTTTGCATAGCTCCATTTATATCTCTAAGTCTCCTTTAATGTTCATTTTCAATGTCAATGCATTTATATAGTTAATTATAAATACAGATTTATTATTGCCATGTGAGGTAATTACATGATAATTTGGAAAACTGACTTGGTATATGATTAATATATCTTATTTAGGTCTATAATGTTTAGTTTATATTAAAACATTCTACAACATAATGGTGTGTATATGTGTGTGTTACTTTGCACAAATGTAAAATCAATGACAAATTTAAGTGCAGGAGAAATTTCTCTATACTTTAGTTTTTTATATATTGAAGGTCAGTTATACCTGAATTGAAAGATAGATTCCGATATGGTTTATTTAATTGGCAGTTAATATACTATTATATCTGAAGTGTAAAGAGCATCCACCAGCAGGACAATTTTATTTATGGTTTGCACAGAGAGAGCTCTATGGTGTTTTGACAACATCCAATAAGTTTTAATCTGTCAATTTCAAAGTTTATTACCAGAAGGTTCATTTAAACTAAGGTGTCTGTTCAATTCATGTAACTACCAAGTGATTGCAATAGATATCACTTACAAAACACACCATTTCTTGGGAAAATGAAGCTGTTTAATATGGCTATTATGTGCTTTCATAGCAAAAGACAAGTTTTTAAAAGCACATCTTAAACACCAATTTAAAGTAGTAGGATGAAAAATGTATTTGCACATGGAAAGCATATAGCAATAGAAGTAAAGCTAAGATGCTTTTCCCTGCAATAATTCTTCATTTATACAACAGAGTAAAAGTATAAAAGTGCTGTACGACTGAGTTTCCATTTCTTGTTCAACGTGATGGAGCCTTGATAAACTATTCCACTCAGATTTTTTTTTTGAAACTGCTCACGTGCTCACAGCATTTGTATCATTGGTATCTAATGCCATGGGGTTTATGGAAGGGTCAGTTCCATATAAAAAAAGGCAGACTTTATACCGTGTCCTCTGCCTTATTGCATTGGCAGCTTACATTCTAATCTAAAAATATTACAAAACACAAATGGCTTGTCTCAGAAGTCCCCCTGTCCCACAGTTCTTTAATGAATTTAACTTAGATGTATTATATAGTTGGAAAGAGAGCATGCCTGTGAGTATGCCTGTGCCTTTAATAAACATGTTGGTTTCTGACATTTATTTTCCTCTCAAAGGGGGGCTGAATACAAATTGTTCTCACACATTTTACTAAATGAATGATAAGGCTTTCACTCCCCACTGTGTTTGTAATTTCTTATATTTACAAATATTCCCCTTTTCAGGTCTAAGATTGTTATGGGACACCATGATTCCAGATAAGTTAAAATTCCAAATAAAATATGTTTAATGATATATAGTTTTCCAGATATTTTTTTCCAAACAGGAGATCAACATCATTAACCACATTGTCTCTTTCTGCTTCTTACTGTTCTGGTTTTTAATCCCATTGTTTTTAAAAGGAAACTACATGTGTTCATTATCATCCTATCTTTAGACTCCTGAAACAAAAGCTTTCTCCCTCCTTCTGAGGTACTGCAAAATGCTGGCTGAACTCTCTTTGAAAGTTTTAATTTTCTACTTCCTCTTCCCAGACCTCAACTGACTTCATAAAAGATGGGATGGAAAGAGAGGGGTTAGTCCTAAAAACATACATAGAGCATTGGAAAATGGCAAGTGATATCAGACAACTGAGGATCAGAAAGAAACTTATTAGGTGTCTAAACATGCTTACCACTTGAGCTGTGTACAGTTCTCAAATGAGATACAAGTAGTAGAAAACCTGGTTTGTTGCAATAATTCACAAAGGACACAAAAAAGGTTGAAATCCTATCTTCTCAGTAACAGTTTTCTAAGTAAAATACATAAAATGTGAAATATTCACATAAATTTGAATTTTGTATAAAGATGGGTGTATTTTTGACGTATATAATCTCATGTAGTACTTGTATACTCAGAATTTTTTTATTGTTTATTGGAAATTCAAATGTGAAACCTATATTTAGTAAACCCACAACCCTGTTTCTACTTGTTTTCCTGAATTTGGAAGCTGTGGAGAAAGAAAAAAATACATGAGATAAGTTTTGCCTACACTGACTTTAAACTTCATCATGGTAGAGATGAAATGTTGACAGTTTGAACTTGGAGCTGAACATAAACGTCTGAACTGATCTGATTGAAGCATGTACTCTTTAGAATTCCCAAGTGCTAAGTAAATACTTCCTCATTGTCAGATGATTCTCTTACACTGATTGTATCAATAAGTTTAATCATAGAACTGCTGTACTCAGATAAAAATAAATAAAACATAAGTTATTTTTTACTCTATTTAATCCTGTCAGTTACCGAACGCTAATCATCAGCTTAATATCCTTACATTAATGTCTGACAATATCTGTATGTCTCCTTACCTCTAATAAGGACATAACATTGAGTACACATTTCTCAGATTATTGAAATTAATAATGAACTTTCAATTTATACATTTTATAGAATGATATTTTTGTGGTGAATCATATGCTGTGTTCATAAGCTTGTGGTGACTTATTGTTTATTATAAAAATGAATATCACTAAGTTGTTTGTTTTTCACAATGTTAATGGATAACTGTCTTGGCATTAAGAGGTCAGGAGGTCAAAGAGATCTTTAACTATGCCTGGAAACACAGGTGTGCCGTGTAAGATGGACATAAATGAAGTGACCTAGGCTAACATGGGGGCTGGGTGCTGAGCTGTACTCAGAGGACCTATATGGATACACCTTTTACCTTAGTTCATTTATTTACTTTAAAATCCAATCTCAGCAAACCCCCTTCCAGTTTCCCCATCACGTAGCCACTCACTCCATCCTTCCTCCCCTCACCACTGAGAAGGAGGAAGTTCTCCCAGGGAACCAACCCACCCTGGCACCACAACTTATTGTAGCAGTAGGTTCATCTTCTCCCACTGAGGCTAGTTAAGACAGCCCTGGGGGAGCAGGATTCACAGATAGGCAACAGTCAGAATAAGCCCTCACTCCAGTTTTTGGGGGACCTACATGAAGACCAAGCCACATATCTGCTACTTATGTGCAGAGCCCGAGGTATGCTCTTTGGTTGGTGGCGCAGTCTCCAGGAGCTCCAATGTGTCCAAGCTGACTCTGTTGGTCTTCATTTAGAGTCCCTATTCCATCTACATTCTCCCAACTCTTCTATAAGACTCTCCAGCATTAGCCAATATTTGCCTGTGGGTCTTTGCATTTGCTTTGGTCATTTGCTAAGGGTAGCCTATCAGAGGATGTTAGGCTCCTGTCTTCAAGCAAAACAAAGTATCATTAATACTCTCAGGGGTTGCATCTTGCCCATGGGATGGATCTCACGTTGGGGCAGTCATTCATTGGCCATTCCCTTAGTCTCTGTGTAACCTTTGTCCCTGTACTTCTTGTAGGAAGGATAAATTTTGGGTCAAGACTTTCTTAGGTTGTTTGATAGTAAAAATGGCCATCTTATCTAAAGCAATCTACAGGTTCAATGCAATTCACATAAAAATACGAACACAAGTCACCTGGGAGAACAACTCTCAATTTCATATAAAAAAATCAAAGAACCCATGATAATTAAAGCAACCCTGTAACATCCTTCGGGGGAATCACCATCCCTGACCTCAAGCTGTACTACAGAGCAGTAGTGATTAAAAACTGCACGGCACTGGTACAGAGATAGGCAGGTTGATCAATAGAAACAAATAGAAGTCTGAAATAAGGCCACATACCCACAGATACTTTTGAATTTAGTTTTTGTAAAGAAACCAAAACCATACAATGGGAAAAGGAAGCATAGTCAGTAAATGTTGCCTGTCTAACTGGATGTTTCAATATATATCACACTCCGTATCAAATTCAACTCCAAGTGGATTAAAGACCTCAACATAAAACCAGGTACACTGACTCTAACAGAACAGAAAATGTGGAATGGCCTTGAGTGTATTTGGTACAGGAGACAACGTTCTGAACAGAACACCAAAGTCTCAGGCTCTAAGATCAACAACTGATAAATGTGATCTCATGAAACTGAAAAATTTCTGTAAGGTAAAGGATACTGAAGGTACAATGCTGCAGTGTACCTATTGGGAAAATATCTTCCCCAACCCTACATCTGACAGAGGGTTAATATCTAAAATATATAAAGAATGTAAGAAGTTAGACAACAACATACCAAATCACACAATTAAAAGAAGGGAACAGAGCTAAACAGAGAATTCTCAACAGAAGACTATCTAATGGCTGAGAAGCACTGAAATATTCATCTTATTTAGTCATCAGGGAAATGCAAATCAAAGCAACTTTGAGATTCTACCTAATGCCCATCAGAATGGCTATAATGAAAATCTTAACTAACAGTACACAGTGGCAGAGATGTGGAGCAAAGAGATACGCTCTTCCACTGCTGGTGGGAGTGCAAACTTGTACAACCACTCTGGAAATCAATTTCACTGTATCTCAAAATATTGTGCATAGTTCTATCTCAAGACTCAGCTATGCCACTCCTGGGTATCAAAAGATGCCTCACCATACCTAAGGACACATACTCCAATATGTTCATTTCAGCTTTATTCATAATAGCCAGATACTGGAAATAGCCCAGATCTCCCTCAGCAGAGAAATAGATAAAGAAAATGTTCTCCATTTACGCAGTGGATATGGAGCCTGAAGTGGCCACTTCCTGCAGGACTCCCAGTGGAGGGGAAAAAGAAGGCACCAGCCTGCCCACAAAACCTTCAGGTGATATTAACTTTAACCATGCCTTTGGATGCTTTAAAAGCCACACAAAGAACTGCAGACTGCTAAGAAAAGCTAAGAGAGGGAGAAGTATTCTTCCACAGGGCAAGCACACCCATTGCTTATCCAATACCAGAACGGTAAGCCCTGAACACATAATACAGTAATTACATACAGATAGAGCAGATTGTGTTTAGAAAAGCAGTGTGTGTGTGTGTGTGTGTGTGTGTATAATGATAATTACTTGAAAAAGAGCCATGAATTTGAAAGAGAGCAAGGAGGAGTATAAGGAATATTTTGAGAAATGAAATAGAAAGAAGAAATGAGATAATTATGTTATAATCTCAAATAAAAGCGAAATTTAAATTATTATAGCATCAAGGAAGAGGCAGATGTTTCCTGAAACCAGAAGCATCTTCTTTAGCTCCCCATTGATTACCAGAGGCAGCAAAGAACCCCAGGCAAAATTGCCTGCAGACATATGCATAGGAAGCTAATGTAATTATCATAGATCAAAAGGGATAACAAGAAAAACATTGTGTACTTTGTGGGTACTTGATAATACTTTGAATTACTAACAATTGTGGGTTACTCAGAGAAATCCAATTCAAAAGAAAAATAGGGGGTAGGAAGAAGTCTGGACATGAATAATTTTGTTAGCTGCATTACAATTTAGTCTCATTTCCTTTTAGATGTATTTTGTTATAAAACTTTTAATGAGGCAAGATCAACCTAGGTGGATATATGACAAAATATTTTAAAAATTAATGTTCTGATCTATGGAAGTAGTTGTGATTCTTTGAGTTCTCTGGGTGCTTGTCAGATGCATTAGTTAAACTTTTACTGTTACGGTTCTTGCATCTTGAGAGTAGTTGCTAAAAATGTCGGTGCTGCTAAAAGAGCTGTGTCATGAATAGGATGTGACTGAAATAAAAGGTAGTTATTTCTGGAATATAGCACCAATAAGAACTAGTTAGAAAGATTATCAAATTTTAATTATAATGTCACATGAGAGACAGATGACAAATAAAAACTGGCCAGTATCAAATTCATGCTGAGTGAAAATGGAATCACAAACACACCCAATTATTCTTTTCAGATATGTTGAATTCTGCTTTAATTTTTCCCTATAACTTCAATATATTTTGATATTTATCCTTCGCCAATAATTTATCCTAAATATTTCATCGGTGTTTGTGTTGCGGCATATGGAAATCAATACAGAGCCCCAGTGGAACATTTGTGTGGCACCCTCTCTTTTCAAAGCTCATGTAATTTTTGCAGACAAGAGGCAGAGAAATTGTGAGAGAAAGAAGTGGGGGACATCTGCAGCAGAACCTTGTTTTCTGGACATGAAAAGGCTACTTAACAAAAGCTGTGACTGCATACTGAGACCTGTACAAGGTCAAGCCATTCCAGCATGGAAGGGTGTGGTACTTCTGGCACCCTACTCAACTCAGGAGCTACTGACAATAAACAGTTATTAGATGAGTAAGTAGTGTTAGTTTCTCTCAAATATGCTGTACCTGAGATGGTACCCATGCTTCAGTGAATCGTTCTACACCTATGACATAAAGGCAAGAGTAAGTGGACTTGTAAAATGCTTTTCAAGATATCACAAAAGTTAGGAAGAACAAAAGTGATGGGAAATAGTAGAGAACTTGTAAGGAAGGGAAATGGGGTAGATTTAATTGAAAAGCATTATATGCATGTGTGACTTTTCAAACAATAAACAAACTATAGCTTTTTATTATATTTATAAACAATAAATTTGATAAATATTAGCGATTTTCTTTACTTCTGTACAAACACACATACCCCAATTTTTCAATTAGATGGTAATTTTGAAGACAGAGATTAAAAGCTTACAAAAATATGAAATAAATGATAGATAGGTAAATAGATAGATAGAGATAGATAGATAGATAGATAGATAGATAGATAGATAGATAGATAGATAGATAAAAGATAGATAAATGCATGTCTACATTTCTACTTGGGCAACATAGTTCTGTTAAGCTTTATTATATATCTCTGTAGTTAATTTTCTAAATTACCTGTGTTTTTATTATTCATACAGGTTTCATTGTCATATTGTTTTCTTTCTTGTGGAAATCTTTTCAGGAATATTTATCTAATTACATAAATTTGGGTAGAATTTTTTCCATCTATTTCACTATTGGTATTGATAATTTTCAATTATAAATGTAGGTGTAATAACGGTACCAGCTCAAAATGATCTTATACTAGACCTTCAACCACTTAAATACATTTTTAACTGACTCCTTACAAATGATCTAACTCTATTATTTTCCTTCCATGATATTTAAACATATTCTCTTTTCCTTGACATTTTGTAGTGGAAAGAAGACCAATATTTTATCTGGATTTTTTTTTCTTTTAAAAAGGTGTCACCTGCTGGTGTCAGTAAGCACAGAACTCACAATACCAATAAAGTTAGCAAAGTCACTGTCCCAAAGAGAGTGTGAGCATAATTTGCTTTGACAGTTAACACACCGCAGAGGTTTGGGAGTCCAGCCAACCGCAACTTGGTGGTGATGATGAAGCAGTCTCCTGATTGTCTGAGATTCTTTGACTCTTGTAAAATGGGGAACTTAGGGAAAATGTCGCCCAGCTGGATTCTCTGTGTCCGATTCCCTGTGTCCTTGAGTATCATGTATCTTATTACAGTTACGGTATAAAATATTGTAGAATAGACTGGTCTATTGAGAAGGATCTATAAGATAAATAAAAAAGTATATCCAAAGTGTATTATTTTAATTTGTCACTAACTTTATTTGTTCCTGTTTCACAAATGTAGATATGAAGCTGCAAATACTTGTATCAATATAATTGTAATTTCTTCAATTAATTACATTTAAAGACTAAATAGTGTCATTGTGGAGAGACACCTTTTAATAGAATTAGCAGAATTTAGATTTCGACTATAGAGTAGATGCACAGGGTCACTTTAGAAATGGGCTGGATTAGTAGAATGTATTCTCATCAAGGAACGTAGCCAGGAGTTTTTAATAAAGGTCGGAACAGGTAGCAACTTCTAGCGCTTAGTGTCGGGATTAAATGTAGTGTGTGCTACTGTATCATCCCACGCTTAGCAGCCTCAAAGGGAAGTCACTCCTGGAGTCATTACAATAACCCCACAGCCTGTAAGTCACCTGCATTGATGAGACATTTAAGACAAAACTGAATATAATAGTAACAAAATAATTACAAATACGGAGTTTTAATAAACTTGATATCACTGACTCTAAAATAGAATAAAATCCTCATAAAGTTATTTATAGTTCCATAAAGGACTATAAGCCTATCATTCAAAACTTTAATCATTAACCTTGGACACTTATGTAAAATTTTGTAGGAATTAGCAGGACACACTTATAGCAATACTGTTTTAAAAATCCAAGGACATTAATTTGTATTTTTAGATCTTTGATGATAAATGATTCTTCTTGGATATTATACAAGTGATTATAGTTTACTTGACATTTGTGTCTTCATTTGGAGAAAATGAAATACTCAGACTTTTAGTCTTAATACATTTTCCCATTTATTTCTGTCATCCTGCTCTTTGTCATCTGCAAACCTAGCTCTTACCTCTAGGCAAGCAGGCAAGCAAGCATCTCCTTCCTGAACTAATGGCCATGTAGTTCCTTGGATTAATTGGCAAGTCAATGGTGCAGCCTGTATGCTGGTTTCCCAAGAGACCTGGTACTTCACATCAGCAACTTTCTGGCATTCAGTTTGCTCCAAACCTTAACCCTTTGTTGGTCTGACTAATTCAAATGGATGGCCATATTCAATATACTGCTTCTATGTATAAGGATACATCATCTTACACCATGACAAAGAAAGCAGTAAATTAAAACCAATTAATTACAAAAAGCACACAAGTTAACAAAAATTATTTTTAAAGTGTGATATCTCTAAAAGCATTTGTTTTGAGCATGGTCTTTCCCAGCCTTGCCTTTTCAAAGAAAGGAAAGACAGGAGTCCAAAGTCACACTCTGATGTTTTCTCTTAAAACTTACATTTTAATTCTTAGAATAGACAGAAAATTGGAAACTTCAGCACTGATATAATCCTGTACTTTCAGTGACTGCAAAAACTCAAGATGAGGTTTTTTTCCTATGCAAAATTAAAATTTTGACTTGGATAAGGCTGCGGCATCCTTTTCTTTTAAAGAACATTCTGTATTTTGCATATGTATGAATGTGCATGTGTATACGCTGGCATTCAGGAGGCAGAGATCAAGAGGTCATGACTGGCGTCTTCCTCTGTTGTTCTGCATCGGTTTTTTGACAGTTCTGGTTTTGGACTAGACAGGCAAGTCAGCACATTCTGGGACTGTGCATGTGAATTGTTTCCTGTCTTTGAGCTCTCAGTCTTGAGGTCAGACATGTACTGCCTCACCAGGCTTTTAAGAGGAGTTGTGAAGAATCTGAACTCAGGTCTCATGCTCATGCAACAAGAATTTTTCTCCATAGCCCTGAGCTAAGGGCATTTCTATATACCTTCAACATCTAGTTTGTTGTTTTAAATTTATTTTGTAGTGATAAAGGCAGCACTTCCAATTCGTTTTTCTGCCTCGAATGATTTCTCTGAAGTCAGATGTTCTGCCTTATGCCTTATTTAGTTGTTATTTGAATACAATCCATTATAAATCATTTTAGCAAGAACTTATGCGGCTGACAAATTCTTTACCTAATTCTTAGTGTCTGGACTGGCTCTACCCTATGGAAAATTAATTTCAATCATTTGAGTTACCCTAAACTACCAAGTGGTCATATTTAAAAAATTATAAATTAATGTGAAATTATTTATATTAAAATAGTTTAGGCAATGATGTCAAAACAACAACATTAACACGTAAAGTCAATATTTTAAAATAATTTAAGGATATAATATACATCCATTTCTTATGTATTATAAGCTTTGGGGTTTTTCAGTTCTGATACAGATTTTTATAGGAAACATTTTATCTATATTTAAATTTCATAAAACGCTTTTTAAAAAGGTAGATTCATGATCAAGTTATTTCAAATGCATTGAAAATTTTAAATTAACATTAATTATAATTAAATTTAGTTATGATTATATTAAATTACAGAATGAATTCTCCATTGGTGCTCACCATATTGCAAGTGCCCAGAAAGTAAAATGCAGTTTCTGTAGAGGTACCAACTTGAAATCTCATGACCATTTTGACTTGGATAAGGCTGCGGCATCCTTTTCTTTTAAAGAACATTCTGTATTTTGCATATGTATGAATGTGCATGTGTGTACGCTGGCATTCAGGAGGCAGAGATCAAGAGGTCATGACTGGTGTCTTAACAATGACATTTCCTAGAAATCAAATGAGTCCTTAAAATTTATGAATTTTAGTGAAATTTAAGAATGAACAGTTTTAATAAGTTGTTTTAAGTATAGCTTTTCACAAATATCTACTACTTAATAGGAACATCATATCACCATAAGGTTGGTTTTAAGATAACCTTATAGTGGGGTTCTTCTTTTAAAGTAATAGAAACAAAAAATAATCTTTCTTTACCTGTGTCTAAATCAACACAGTATTATAGAATGAGTCTTCTCTAGATTGAGAGAGAATTCTTGGATCATATATGCTCAAGGATCACTTCATACATGAGTGAAAATAAACTAGGTATCCCTGCACAGTGCAAAAGTTATCACACACACACACACACACACACACACACACACACACACAAACACACACACACACACACACACACACACACACACATAAACACACACACACACACACACACACATAAACACACACACACACACACACACACACACACGCACAGACACACACATACATGCATGGAAGTTTTGATTTCTGGAGTTCCCAGCAGAGTGTAATCTTCTTGAAGACCAAGTTTGCTAAGGTATTAGTAAAAATCAATGGGCAGAAGGAATAGGCTCCTCAAGCTTTGAATATGCTATGTGCATATTCACAAGGATTGGTAGACATCAAATATGAGAATTTAAAACAAATGAAAGCCCATAGTGACAATACCAGAAAACTAACAAGTTCATAAAATGCTGCTGCACAGGCAAGAGCATGCCCTAAGATGGTCAGCTCTTTCAGCACAGGACCTGGCTTGTCCAGGCTCTGTTACTTTCCCCAAAATTTTATCTTCAGTGATTATAAGATTTCCATAATTATAGAAGTATGGGAAAGTATATCACACAGGAAATAGATTCACTTCCAACTCCTGCATACTAATATACAGCACCAGATAGCTGTGACAACCTTCTGCCTGCAATGTTTCATTATAGAATAGAATTAGTAAGCTCCCCACATCCATACATGGATATACATACACATGCACATGCATACAAACATGACATACATACATATAACAAGCATTTTAATAAAGACAGCATGTTAAAATACAGATCTGCAATGAAAAGAACAAGAAAGAAAAAGGAGATTCCAATTGTACAGTTTGAGGTAGAAAAGGGTAAAGGGAAATGTTATATTGGAGTCTAGTTTCATAATCAAAGAGATGAGAAGGTGAAGAAAAGCCTGATACTAAATGGGATTAAAGGAATGATAAACCTCAGGGAAAGACCTCAGCTAGATTATCCTGCATCCTGTAAAAGGAAAAGGTCTGGGTGATTTCCTAGTACTAAAATAAAACAACAGAAAACTTACGCTGTGTATAATACAAGGGGGATACCAGGCTCAGTTGCTGCAAGCAATTGAACATGCAAGCTTCAGCCAGGTAGTTATGGATTTGGAGTCCAGAAAGAAATAGAAAAGAGATGGTGGAACCTTCTTCCACATTTAATGGACACTGTCCAGATCAGGCATGTAACTGAGCATCCCTGCACGGAGACCCAGAGAAGACACTGCCTGAAGATTATGACGTTCAACTTGATTGTACGGGCGAGCCCGTGATAGTGGAGATGCTGGAGCAGCGGAATAGGTGTGGAACCACTCCAAGAACGAAAAGTATGTCGTAATCAACTAAGCTGGGAAGAGATCAGAAAATCTATCTAACAACAAATTTAGTGTTTGCCCTCTAGGTTTTTTCCCTAGCTTTTGTTCATTATGCCCCCTTCCTCTCTACAACAAATTTAGAGTTTGCCCTCTAGGTTTTTTCCCTAGCTTTCGTTCACTATGCCCCCTTCCTCTCTTTACGTAAAAGGAGGGAACTGGCCCGAGCCAGGCTGACTCCAGGACAACCTGCAGACTAGCAGTTCACGAGACCAGGACTAAGTTTCTACTTTTGAGAACTGGACAAGTCAGTTACTGGAACAACCACGGGATTGTGTAAAACGGACCCCTCCCCAGCTTGCAAAAGAACAGTTGGCCAACCTTGTGGTCAAGAGGTCAAGAGTGACCCCTCCTTGGCATGAAGCAAAAATAGTCTGAATCATATAGCATTACCAGATTCCGAGGCATGGAACCCACCAGTCAAGACATAGATCACCTAACCCACCCTAATGTTTCTCTTTTTGGCTTTAAAACTGAATCTGTGAATTCAGGGTGCTTCTCTCTTGATGGAATTGGGTTTCTGCATGCAGGAATTTGTTTAGTAATTGCTCTTGGAATTCACATAGTATTTGATTCTTGGTTATCCTTCAGCAATTCATGGACCCAAACATTTGGTGCATTTTCCAGGAAGCACCAAAGGGCCCTCCTCCGAAATAGCTGAGAATTTGAAAGAGCATCTCTCCCCACCAATCGGAAAATTTAGAAGTGTTCAATCTTGGTCTGTATTTGCTTTTGCTTTCTGCCTGTTGCCAACCTGGAGGTAAGGGAGTTGGCAAAGCAGATGTGTATTTTGCCATGCAGGGGCCTGGGATTAAGGGGGGCTCCTGAAATCCTACCTGGAATGCTCCCAAGTGCTCTCCCCGGGAATGTGGAGAACTTGAGAATTCTCACCTGGTTCAGGGAGCAGCCATAGGTTTCTGTTACACTTATGCTCACAGGGCGAGATCTTCTGAAAGATTGTTCCTGGTTTCCTTTCATTTTCCTTAGAACGTCATTTTGTGTTCATCTCTGTGTGTTCTGTTGATGATTGCTGTCATTTGGTACCAGTTTTAAGCCAATCCTCTTGATCTGTAAAATGGGATAGGCACAGAGCACTGCTGACTCTGGTTCTGAGTCATTTAGGGATTTCTGCCAGTTCTAGGAGGACTAAGGGCTGATTGTTCTTACAAGCAAACTCATTACTGTTTGCAGTAATGAATGGCCTACCTTTATAGACGGCTGTCTCTCCACCATTTCCTGGGTAAAACCATTGGAGATCTAAGGTCACCTGGACCAGGTGCCGTATTACTACATGGTAGTATTTAGTAGGGAAAAACAACAGCAATAAAACCTGTTAAGATGAATCACCCCCTGCTCTCAGTTTCCCTAAGAAGGGCAGGCCCTGGCAGCCAGCCTTACTTCCTCCTCAGCTCCCAAAGAGGATATTTGCCCCCTCCTTATGCTGTTGCCTCAGCCTCTGTCCAACAGGCAATGGCAAAAGGAGAGGAATCTCCTGACTCAACATGGATTCCACCTGAAACCAAGGCTTCACCAACCTGGAGGGCTGACTCAGCTTCCCATCAGGCTGACTGAAACACAATTCTACCCTTCAGGGTGACAGGACCACCAGACACCCTGAGGTGACAATTTATGACCTACTTGCCTTTTGCCAGTAATGGCATATGACTGAAGATGCAAAATGGGCATTTTCAGAAAGGCCATCGGCTCTTGTCACTGTTCTAGATTCAGTCAGGCTGACTCACCAGTCCACCTAGGATGACTGTCAGCAACTCTTGAAGATGCTCTCCAGCACAGAAGAGAAGGAAAAGATTGCTCTTGTTGCCTGGAAGTCAGTTTGTTGGTGAAAGGATTGCCCAAACAGATTCAGGCAGATAATTGACAGGACCTCCTTGATTGGACCTGACTGGGTCCAACACTGATGGAGGGAGGAAGACATGCCTCTGGCTTACCGCCATATTCTAATGAATGACCTCTGAGAGGCTGCCAGGTGACCAAAATAATTATCCAAGGTAAGCCAGGATACTCAAGGAAAGGATGAGGGACTTAGGGTCTGTTCCTGTAGAGGTACCTTTTTTCAAATTTATGATCCTTAAATAGATACAAATGGGGGTTATGTAGTCCTTTCAAATGCTTGGTCGGCATGCCCTTGCATTCACACACTGATTGTAAATATATCTTCTGATTTCTGTGTCCTGATTTATAGTTAGT
Source organism: Micromys minutus (assembly GCF_963924665.1). Taxonomy (NCBI): domain Eukaryota; kingdom Metazoa; phylum Chordata; class Mammalia; order Rodentia; family Muridae; genus Micromys; species Micromys minutus. Next base: position 4,596,526 of record NC_137980.1, on the reverse strand, counting down.
TTCCCAAATAACTTATTCTGAGTGTCTTGATTGGGGGGGTGGCATTTATCAATCAGTTAAGCCCAACTTACCTAGTAAAAGGAATTGCTGCAGAGACTGTGGCATTATCTACCCTGCTGGGTGTAGCTGGGGAATTGGCCTAGGAACTCAGCCTTCTTGTAAAGCTTTACATAATGCCGGAGATGTCAATTTAAGAGGAATAGAACAATTGTTCACAGCTCTAGAGAATTGTCTTTGTTCCTACCCGAAGCAGTTCTACAAAACAGGAGAGGCCTTCATATGTCATTCCTCCAACAAAGAAGATCATGTGTAGCCTTAGGGGAAGACTGTTATTTTTACTCAAGCCACTAGGGCATGGTTAGGGAATCCATTACCCCACTCAAGAAAAGATGGTAGGAAAGGAAAATAGGAAAGGAACGGTGTCAAAATTGCTGAGTCTCTTTTAATGGTCTCCTTGGTTGACAACCCTAGTTTCGGCCATAACTGTTTCCTGCATCATACTACTATTAGTTCTGAAATGAGGACCCTATATAGTTAATGCTTTTAGTCAGCTTTGGCAAAGAACATGATCCTACTCTTCAACTAATGACTCTCAGGCAACAATATCAGCCTGTAGAAACATCTCAAGGATTCGGGGCATGTCCCTACTTTAGTGGGAATGAAAGGAGTGAATTGGCCTGAGCAAGACAGACTCCATGACAGACTGCATACTAGCAGTTCAGGAGACCAGAACTGAGTTTCTACTTTCCAGAACCTGGTCAGTCACACTGCAGCAACCACAGGCTTATGGAAAAGGGACCCCCTCCCAAACTTGCAAAATGATAATTAAAAAAGCTTGTGGCTAAGATGTCAAGAACTACCCCTCTTTGTCATGAAGCAAGAACAGTCAAACATGCTTGAAAGAAAGACCCCAATTAATTTCAGTGTCACCGTACAACCAGAGATAGAAGCTTCCGATCAAGACATGGAACAACTACTTCTCCAGAATACTCTTCTTTTTGGCTTTAAAACTGAATCTGCAAATTCAGTTGAGGGTCCTTCTGTCCTGGTGAAATTGGGACCCTGCACAGAGGACTTTACTCAATAAAAGCTCTTGGCTTTTGCATATTATTTGAGCCTGGGGCACCATTCTTCAGTGATTCATGGGCCCTAACATAGGAATGCTAATGTATATTCTATCATTGCATGTTGGGAATATATTTGCTTTTTATTTTGTTTTGCATGGATTTGCAGTTAAGAAATATTGTCTTCTGTCCAAGAAAACCCATTGAGTTGGAGATACACACACTGTGTAGAGACCAAGGGAATATTGGGACTTTCAAGTTAGACTAAATGTATTTGAATTATTATCTGGCTATAAATCTAGGGGGCCAAGGAGTGGAATGTGGTTATCATGGCAGGGAGGAAATGGGGAGGGCCCTGAAGTAGTAGCTTAGAGCTTTACATTCTGATCCACAGGCAGCATGCAGAGAGACTGACTGAGTCTACTGTGGGTTTTTGGAACCTCAAAGCCCATCCACAGTTACATGTTTCCTCCAAGGCCATACCTACTACATCAAAACCAGACTTAAGTAGAACAAACTAATAATTTCCAAACGGTTCCACTGATTTGGGATTAAATATTTCAATATATCAGCCTGCCATGATAATCATTTTAATTGTCCTAAACCATATGTAATCTCCCAACTAAATGCTTTCTTTTGCAAGTTGTTTTGGTAATTATACCATTTAACCCCAAGAGAAGAGTACCTAAGACATACACATATGACACAAGATATACATTACTATTCCAAAATGAATAAATCAGGGCACAGTGAGAAAATACTGAACCAAAACAAGACCAAGAGTCAATAAGATAAATGCCATCCTTTTAGCTCTATATATGATGCCATAGGGCTTAGATGGCTCTCTCCACCTTTCTTATAGAAATACATTTCTCTCTCTTGAGGTGTTTCCAGTCCTGGTGTGCATCTCTTTTTTCCAGAAACCCCAAAAGCTTTGTCATCTCTAACATGCTTGGTTTTGTTCTACAAGCTTCAAGTAATTACCCTTCAAGGCCCTTTGGCCTCTCAGGCCTTTTATTAGGACTGGTGATGCCTGGCCTCAGTGACTCTTCTACAGAAGATTTTAGAACCTGTTTATATGTGCATCCTTCATGGCTTGAAATCTAGAACCATATACATGATGGTATCAAGTCTCTTTTCCCGTTTTGGGTGAAGTTTGTACCTCACCCCTTTAGCCATAATTGCAGAAGCTTTTGTTGTTGCTCTGTAACAAGACATTCTTTAGGCCTTTTCTGTTCACAGGTAGAAAGTTTAGGTTGGCTGGAGCTTGCCCTGCAGTCTCCTCTGCTTTATTTTATTTCATGTCGGGCCTCACCACATCTCATTCTGCACATGATTTGACCTTAATATTAAATCTCCTAATGATCTTTTTTTTTCAGCTGTAATCTCTATTTCATCTTCATTTCAATTGCTCTTTTCCATTGTAGACTAACATAGGGGTGATTGCTAATTCCACATGACAGAGTCAATATTAAGTGGTCTTGAGATCACCTCCACCAAAGGTATTAGTGTAATACTTTTCAATTTATTCTCAGGAAAATTTGTAGGGCAAGTGCAGAAAGTACCCACATGCTTTGTGAAATCTTTTTAGGGAAGTTGCTAACATTTTTATCATGGAAAACCATTTAAGTGAGTCTTCATAGTCAAGAGTGGCTTCAGCAATACTGTCTTCCATGCTCCTACTAATATGACCTATTAATCTCTTCTTACAGAGTTCTACTGCCTTTCTAGGTAAATGTACAAAAGTCTTTTACTTTCTTCAAAAACAGTCAATCATATCTGTCAAGCGATACCAGATTCCTGATAACAACTTCTGTATTAGTTATTTTTCTATTTCTGTGACAAAATATTATTGCTAGGACAAAATTAAAAAGAAAATGTTTAATTGGGCTATATAGTTCCATACATTGAGAGTATATAATCTTATAATAAAAGTGTGGTAGTATGAATTCCTGACAGCCACAAAGATAGAGAGAACATGGTAAGAGGGTTTTGTTTTGTTTATTTGTTTTCTTTCAGCCTCCCCCAAATGGCATGTCTTTCTTCATCAAAGCTACATAGCCTAATCCTGCCTAAACCATTCTACCAACTAGGAACCAAGTATACAATCATTTGAGTATGGAGAAAATTGTCATTCAAAACATCAAAAGATAATTATGAGGGACTAGTTTTATTAGGTTAGTCTGTATGTGCGCCCTGACTTAAATAACACAGGGCAGAATGCATGTTTCTTGTGGGTGACACCATTCCCTAGAAAAATGAGAAGGTGAGAAGAGCACAAGCATTTTTAATCTTCTGGATTATGATTGTGGATGTTTAATGTCTAACTTATTTAACTTAAATTCCAATTAAAATTAAACATATCATAGAATCTTGTATATAACTTTGAAAGAGCTCATTAATGGCACTAATCAGGACTGGGCCCTTGAACTCAACAGGAGGAGTACATAGATAAGTATTTGTTGAACATTTTAATGTTAATGTGGCTTAATCTATTAATCTATTATTCTTTCTTTTAAAAATACTAATTCTAGAAAAAAAGGAAAGGCAGGCTTTTCAACTGAGTTAGCCAATAAGGAAACTTATTCTAAAACTTCCAACTGTGATATATTTAGCTAAACAAATCATTAGACTCAATATATATTGTGTCAAAATCTCATTTCTTTAACGGTACCCAACTGGAGCTACAGAAGATGTAGTTTCTTCAGGTTTCTGTTAATTTTAAACAAATTTTAATGAATATTTCATTTTCCCCTGTTATTTGTGTGCTTTCTATACATTTTTTGGAAAAAAAATGTATTTCTGATTCAAAATAGTAGTTCTCACTCTAACTGATGATAATGCTTTCCATAAATATGATGAATTTCAAAACTACCATGTATCTACCTTCTGGCTATGTATTTGTTATGTTTTTGAAAATGTAAAAACACTTTATAAAAAGAACAACTTATGTCAGAATTGTTTCGGGTTACATGGTCTCTTGGGTTTCAATCCATTGCTGTTTGGCTACATGAGTTTGAACTGCACACCGTAGGTGTGGGAACATATGACCTAGGGAAGCTGTTTGCATTGTGTGGGCCAAGAAACAGATAATGAGAACCGAAATAAAAGTAGGTAAAACTTTCAAGACTTGTTTTTCTTTTCCATTTTCTGTACCATCCTACATCTGACAGCTACTTATAATGACAGGATAATCTGAGAAAAACATAAATAAATGATATGCTATGGGCTATTAGGGAACAAAACTTGCATATAGATGGCAAATAAAGCTTACTCACAAGTATTCTACTGTTCCATTTCACTTCACAGAAATTTCAGTTTACGGGTTATATTTTACATTTAAAAGTTATATTTAAAATATTTGAAAACATCAACGTATATATTCAGTACATATTTGTTTTATAGTGAACATATCAACTTTTTCTGGTCTATTGTATCAAAAAAAGTGTCTTCACACTTCTTCTGGGCAATTTAGTTAGGTTTTTCTTTTTGGATTCATTACCATATATTTTTCCATTTCTATCAGTGTTTTCTGGAAAATATCTGTTCTACTCATTACAATCTCAGGTATGAATCATGATTTCATTTCTACCAAGAAATGCATTACATTTCATTTACCAGAGCATCTGTTTCAGTTATAAATATGTGATTCAAGTCAGGGAATGTAAAACAACCCGAGGGCTTCTGCAGGGAACATTGAGAGGAAAGTAGTTTCTTCCCATTGAGAACTTAAAGTTAGTCAATGTTAGTTATATTGTGTCCCAAAATTGCGATAAAATTTTTTGAATAAATATGTCATGGTACAAATTTCAAGAAAACAATTATGGATGCCTAGTGATGTTTCCACAGCTGTGCAGGAAGCAATAAACTTTGCTGAGTTATGTGCATAGGAAACTGACAAGTTTCAAATAGTCTTATTTCCTTCTTGTTTTGTAATGACAACTGCTATTGGCAAATATATAATCCTATCACTTTCAGGATTTGGGTCATGTAAATTTATATATTCCCAGAACCACTAACTTTATTAAGCACTGCATTTTCTCTTTTAAAAATGAGATTTGATGACCAGTGTGACCATCCCCCACCCACACCCTACAAGCTGCCTGACTTCTAGGAGGTCTGCTAGTAACAGTGATGTGGTGGCCAGCTTCAGTCAGTAAGAACCAGGGCAGTTAACATCAGAGGTAACCAGATGGTGTGAGGCAAGATCAAGAATATAAACAGCAGAAGGCAATGTAATTTGCCAATATCTGAACCTAGTTCTCCTATCACAGCAGGCCTAGCATACATGAAAAACAAGATTCTGATCTAAAATCCAATCTCATGAAGATAATAAAGTCCTTTATGTAGGACATAAGTAACTCCATTAAAGAAATAAAGAAAAACACAGGTAAACAAGTTGAAGCCATTAAAGACGGAACAAAGTAAATAAATCACTCAAAGAAATACAGAAAAACATAATCAAGCAGATGAAGAAACTTGTGGGACCATGAAAGGCAGCCTGGTTCCTGGTTGAGCTAAAGCTAGAAAACCTGATGACCCGGAATTTATAGGAGGCTTTTTGCCTGACTCCCAGGAAACTGGACCCAGGTCACTAGTCACAGCCCTCCATAGATTTGTATCCACCAGTCATGTAAGGGCAACACCCTAAACCCCTCCACAGGTAGAGTACCTGACCACAGGTCATGTGGGATCAAGATAGCTCTCCATTATAATAAGGTACCTAAAGGCCTGGAAGCTTAGCTAATAACCTTTCCTTCCCAGAACACTCCTAAGTGCAAAAGGTATTTAATCTCAGGCCCACCCTGAGAAGTATATGGTTTTAGTCATCCACCTTTTTCCATGACAATAAATGTCTTAAAATCATAGATGGTTTCTTTTCATCTGGATCTGCTGTGGGGAGCCACAGAGAAGGTCTTCAACTACATTTAATTTCCCACAGAAGGCCTCTCTGTGCTCCCAGCCATGGCCACCACCAAATCCAAACACTAAGCTGCCAAGCCTACAAGTCTCCCTGCAGAGCCTGCTGGAGCTCCCTTCTTTTCTCCCTTGGCCAGGAGCTAGATCCAACCCGAGGGACCCCACTTTGTTCTCAGCTCTTTAGTGCCATCTGGTAGTGCCTAGGTATCTGAGAGCCTAAGAACCAGATGACCCTGACATCCTTGCAGGACCAGGAACGCCAGAACCAGATCTGTCTGTCCCTGGGACCTCAGATTATGCTTCCCCTCCCCCAGAGTGGTGTCCTGTGGCTTCCCTACAGCCTGACACCTACAGATGCAGCAGCATGGGGTAAGCGTGGTCAAACTTGTCACCTCACCAGTGGCTGTGCACTTTGGTAGAGCAGATGTGGGACCCCACTAACCATACAGAAACTGAACAAAAATTATCCAAGACCTAAAAATTGGAATAGAACTAATAAATAAATCCCAAATGGAAGCAACCTAAGAATAATAGGAATAGAAAAGTGTAAAGAGTCTCAGTTTAAAGGGCTAGCAAATATCTTTAACAAAATCATAGAAGAAAATGTTTCTAACCTGAATCAAGAAATGACAATAAACTTAAAAGAAGCCTGCAGAACACCAAACATATTGGACCAGAAAAGAAAATCCTCCCAACAAAGAACCGAAATGCTAAATGCACAGAACAGAGAAAGAACATTTAAAGTGGTAAAAGAAAGGGGCCAAGTAACATTTTGTTAAGAAGGCAGACATATTAGAACGATATCAGACTCTCAACAGAAATGCTAAAAAGCTAGAAGATCCATGACAGACAATAGACAGATGCAGACCCTATGAGAACACAAATGTCAATCCAGGCTACTATATGCAGCAAAACTCTCAATCACTATAGATGGAGACACCAAGACATTCCATGACAAAACTAAATCTAAATGCATTTTTACTAGTCCAGCCCTACATAGGATCATTTAAAGAAAACTGATACAAGAAGAATAACTACACCCAAGAAATCACAGGAAATAAATCGGCTCAGAACAAACCCAGAAGAGAATCACATACACACAACAACTCTTCCAACAACAAGAATAACGGAAACTAAAAATCATGGGTTTATAATATCTCTTAAAATCAATGGAATGAATTCCCGTATAAAAAGACACAGGCCAACAGACTGGATATGTAAAATTATCAAGCATTTTTCTGCACAGAAGAAACACACCTCCATAACAAAGACAGACACTTCCTCAAATTATAAAGCTGGAAAAAATGTTTTCCAAGCAAATGGTCCCAAGAGACAAGCTGTAGTAACCATTCTAATATTGAATAAAATAGACGTTTAACAAAAAGGAATAAAAAAGATGGGAAATGACACTTCATAGTTATCAAAGGAAAATTTTAAAAAATGGAGTTGCAATTCTGAACATCTATACCCCCAAAGAAATGGTACCCACATTTACAAAAGAAACTTTAGTAATACTCAGAACTCACATTAAACCTTACACAATAATAGTGGGAGACTTCAACACCCCACCCTCACCAATGGACAGACAAGCCATTGGAACAGAAACTAAAAAGAGACACAGTGAAACTAAAAGAAGTTATAAACCAAATGGATTTATCTACAGAACCATTCACATCAAAACAAAGAATATACCTTATTTTCACCACCTCATGGAACCTTCTCCAAAACTGAGTATAAAATTGGACATAATCAAGTCTCAACAGATTCAAAAATATTGAAATAATCCCATGGTCAAAGGCTGATTTTAAATAACAACAAAACTAGAGAAAGCCCACATACTCATGGGAATTAAACAATTATCTACTCAATAATAATATAATCAGGGAAAATAATAAAATAAAAACTTTCTAGAATTCAATAAAAATGAAGCACAGTATACTCAAACTTATGGAGCACAATGAAAACAGTGTTAAGAGTAAAATACACAGCACTAAGTGCCTTCACAAAGAAGCAAATTAACAACACACTTGAAAGCTCTAGAACAAAAGAAAGCAAACACACTAAAAAGGCTGGTAGGGAATGACCAAACTCAAGGATTTAAATCAACTGATTAGAAAAAAAAATTAACAAAACCAAGAGCTGTTTCCTTGAGAAAAATCAACAAGGCAGATAAACTCTTACTCAAACTAACTAAAGGGCACATAGACAGTATCCACATTAACAAAATCAGAAATGAAAAATGAGACATAACAGAAACTGAGTAAATCATCAGATATCAATACAAAAATGAATACTCAATAAAACTGGAAAATCTAAATGAAATGGATTTTTTCTAAACAGATACCAGGTACCAAAATTATATCAAGGTCATTAATATTATTGATACTGTTTAATTACGCCTAAGAAAATAAAAGCAGTCATTAGAAACATCTCAATAACAGCAACAACAACATCTCAGGGACAGATGGTTTTAGTGCAGAATTTTATCAGATCTTCAAAGAATAGCTAATACTAATACTTCTCAAGTTATCTCACAAAATATAAACACAAAGAACAGTACATAATTCTTTCTATGAGGTTACAATTATCCTGATACCTAATCCACAAAGAAAGAGAATGCCTGTCCAATTTTGCTTATGACTATAAGTGCAACAAGATTCTTACAAACTGAATGAAAAAACATACCAAAACTAACCTTCATAATGACAAACTAGGCTTCATCCCAAGGAGGTAGGGATGTTTCAATATATAAAAAATCCATCAATGTAATCCACTATATAAACAAAGTGAAAAAAAAGTTGCATGATTATCTCATTAAATGCTGAAAAGGCTTTCAACAAAGTACAATACCCCTTTGTATTAAAAGTCTTAGAGAGATCAGGAATTCATGGCACATACGTAAATATAATAAATGCAATATATAGCAAACCAACAGCCAATATCAAATTAAATGGAAAGAAACATGAAAAAAATCCCACTAAAATCAATGACAAGAGAAGGCTAACATCTCCCTATGTATTCAATATAGTACTTGAAGGTCTAGCTAGAGCAATTAGACAACCAAAGGAGGTCAAAGGGATACAAATTGGAAGAAAAAATGTCAAAATATCACCATTTGCAGATGATATGATAGTATACATAAAAGACACCAAAATTTCTACCAGAGTACTCCTCCACCAGGTAATCAACTTCAGCAAAGTGGCTGGATATAAAATAAAGTAATTTGTAGACTTTATCTACTCAAAGCATAAACAGGCTAAAAAATAATTTAGGGAAATGACAATCTTCAAAACTGTCACAAATAATATAAAAAATCTCGGTGTGACTCTAATCAAATAATTGAAAGATCTGTATGACAAGAACTTGAGGTATATGCCCATAAGTGGAATAGCTTTGTCTTCAGGTAGTACTATGTCCAATTTTCTGAGGTATCACCAGACTGATTTCCAGAGTGGTTGTATTAGTTGGCAACCCCACCAACAGTGGAGAAGTGTTCCTCTTTCTACACAACCTCGCCAGAATCTGTTGTCATCTGAGTTTTGGATCTTGGCCAATCTGACTGGTGTGTGGTGGAATCTCAGGGTTGTTTTGATTTGCATTTCCCTGATGGCTAAGGATGTTGAGCACTTCCTCAGATGTTTCTCAGCCATTTGATATTCCTCAGGTGAGAATGTTTTGTTTAGCTCTGTACCCTATTTTTAATAGGGTTATTTGACTCTCTGGTGTCTAGTTTTTTGAGTTCTTTGTATACCTTGGATATTAGGCCTCTATCTGATGTGGAGTTGGTAAAGATGTTTTCCCATTCTGTTGGCTGCCGTTTTGTTTTCTTGACAATGTCCTTAGCCTTACAGAAACTTTGCAATCTCATTAAGTCCCATTGTTAATCTTTGATCTTAGAGCTTGAGCCACTGGTGTTATGTTCAGAAAATTTTCTCCTGTGCCTATGTGTTCTAAAGTTTTCCCTAGTTTCTCATCTAATAGTTTCAGTGTATCTGGTTTAATGTGGAGATATTTGATCCACTTACACTTGAGCTTTGTACAAGGAGATAAGAAAGAGTCTATTTTCATCCTTTTGCATGCTGAGTGCCAGTTAGACCAGCACCATTTGTTGAATAGGCTGTCCTTTTTCCATTGAATGTTTACGGCTCCTTTGTCAAAAATCAGGTGACCATATACATGAGGGCTCATTTCTGGATCTTCTTTCTATTCCATTGATCCACATGCCTATTTCTGTATCACTACCATACAGTTTTCAGCACAATTGCCTTGTAATATAGCTTGAGGACAGGGATAGTGATTCCCGCAGATGTTTTTTTGTTGTTGAGGATGGATTTTGCTATTCTAGGTTTTTTTGTTATTCCATATGAAATTGCACATTGATCTTTCCAATTCCATGAAGAACTGGGTTGGAATTTTGATGGGAATTGCATTGAATCTATAGATTGCTTTTGGTAGGATGGCCATTTTTAAAATGTTGATCTTTCCAATCCATGAGCATGGGAGATCTTTCCATTTTCTGAGATCATCCTTAATTTCCTTCTTTAAAGGTTTGAAGTTCTTGTCATACAGGTCCTTCACTTGCTTAGTTAGAGTCACACCAAGGTATTTCATAATTTTTGTGACGATTGTGAAGGGTCCCTTTTCCCTAATTTCTTTCTCCACATGTTTGTCCTTTGAGTATAGGAAGGCTACTGATTTGTTTGAGTTAATTTTGTATCCAGCCACTTTGCTGAACTTGTTTCTCAGCTGTAGGAGTTCTCTGGTGGAATTTTTGGGGTCACTTAAGTACACTATCATGTCATCAGCAAAGAGTGATGTTTTTATCTCTTCCTTTCTGATTTGTATCCCCTTGATCTCCTTTTGCTGTCTAATTGCTCCAGCCAGGACTTCCAGTACTATGTTGAATAGGTAGGGGGAGAGTTGGCAGCCTTGTCCAGTCCCTGATTTTAGTGGGATTGCTTCAATTTTCCCACCGTTAAGTTTGATGTTGGCTGTTGGTTTGCTGTATATTGCTTTTATTATGTTTAAGTATGGACCTTGGATTCCTGTTCTTTCCAGGACTTTTAACATAAAGGGGTGTTGAATTTTGTCAAATGCTTTCTCAGCATCTAGTGAGATGACCATGTGATTTTGTTCTTTGAGTTTGTTTATATGGTGGATTACATTGATGGATTTCCTTATATTAAATGATCCCTGCATCCCAGAGATGAAGCCCATTTTGATGTGTTCTTGGATTCGGTTTGCAAGGATTTTGTTGAGTATTTTTGCGTCAATGTTCATAAGTGAGATTGACCTGAAGTTCTCTTTCCTGGTAGGGTCTTTGTGTGGTTTAGGTACAAGGGTTATTGTAGCCTCAAAAAATGAGTTAGGTAGTATTCCATCTGATTCTATCTTGTGGAATAGTTTGGCGAGTATTGGTGTTATATCCGCAATAAATGTCTGATAAAATTCTGCATTGAACCCGTCTGGACCTGGGCTTTTTTTGTTGGGAGGCTTTTGATGACTTCTTCTATTTCTTTAGATGTTATGGGATTATTTAGATGGTTTACTTGGTCCTGGTTTAACTTTAGGATCTTGTATCTGTAACAAAGATATATATGCACCACAATGTTCATAGCAGCTCTATTTATAATAGCCAGAAGCTGGAAAGAACCCAGATATCCTTCAGAAGATGAATGGATACAAAAATTGTGGTACATTTACACAATGGAATACTACTCAGCCACCAGAAAAATGACTTAACCAAATTCTTAAGAAAATGGCTGCATCTAGAGAATATCATCCTGAGTGAGATAAGCCAGTCACAAAAGAACAGACATAATATGCAGTCACTGATGGTGGGATGCTAACCCTAGAGGCTCGCACTGCCCCAGAAACAACTCACAGACTGTATGAAGTCCAAGAAAAAAAAAACAAAACAAAACAAAACAAAAAAAATAGCCATGCTCAATCCTTACCCACCAAGAACACATTGACAAATTCCGTGTTGTACCCTGCATTGCATGTACTGTCTGCTCATTGTAAAAAAAAAAAAAAAATCTTTCCACACCAAGAAAACTTTGACTATTTCCAGGTTGCATCTTGTTTTACATGTACTTTATGCTCATTGTAACTGATGGGATCTTTATCACACTATCAAACCTTTCAAAAAATAATAAAAATAAAAGTACTGACAAAAATGTATTGTATAATTTTATGCAAAAAATGCTTAAAATCTGTACATTTATCTTTGTTTTGTAAAATAAAGTTGTTAAAAAAATTCAAAAAAAAAAAAAAAGACTTGAAGTTTCTGAAGAAATTGAAGAAGTCCTCAGAACATGAAAAGATCTCCCATACTCAGGGATCAGTAGGATTAACTTAGTGCAAATAACCATCTTATCAAAAAACAACTGCAATTTTCAGATTTAGTGATTTCCGTATCAGTGATTTCCCAGAACTGGACAGTATGCAATTGAGTTATTGGCCAAGGGAGTGTCATGAAAATCCTCAAACAGAGGCTGTTGCCAAGACAAACTGACTGTGTGCTCCATTGCTGAAAACAACACCCATACAACTCAATGGATATGGAGAAGTCAAACTGCTGTCTACATGGAGACTTTATCTCTACTTTCTACTGTTTTTGATATATGACGGTACTCTGAAGGCTACTGAAAGAGAAACATACATAAAACCCTCACACAAAACATTTGGGCTACGATTTGTCCTGCTCGTAATATATTAAGGTAATGATAGCAGAAAATTTGTGGAAGTATGTAAACCAATGTATTATTTGGCTTAAAGCCCACTCTCTGGAGGAAACTCATATTGATCACTATTTGTGTGACCAAGAAGCAGACAGTAGATAGCACAAAGAGTAAATCCAAACAATACTTGTCTAAGAAAATTAAAAGTATCAATAAAATGATTCTTAATGATATTCTGCTAGACTCATGGATCACTCACTGCTGTATTTAGTCATAATCAGAGAAGCTTCCTCGTGCAGCTGATTGGAACAGATACAGAGACTCACAGCCCCACATTACCCCCCCCACACACACATACACACACACTACTTGGAAGACACATGTTCAAATTACACTCAGGAAATCCTCCCCCAAAAATGGAGGTAGAAAAAGTTTAAGAGCCCAAAAGGATGTAGGACATCAGCAGCAAAGAGTGCTGTGTATCGATGGAACAAAACATATATAAACTCACGAAGGCTGAAAGGGCACACAGGGCTGATTCATTACTGTGCCAGCACCCTGTGTATATATTAGAGCTTTCACATTAGTATTTTTACAGGACTCCTGCAAATATGCAGACATCTGATTATTTTGCCTGCTCATAAGGCTCCTCTCTTTCTGCTGGGTTGCCTTACCAGCCTTGCTGGGATGTATTTTGCTTTATCTTAGTATATTGATTGTATCGTGTTTGGTTCTTTTCTAATGAGGGACGAAAAGGGAGAGGGTCTGGAGGGAAGAAACTGTCAGGAGTAGAGGCAGGAAAAGGTGTGATTAAGATACAGTGTATGAAAACATAATCTATTTCCCACAAAAAGAGAAACCGATAACACAGGAAGAATGATCATAGGTTTCCTTGCTAATGAAATTAAAAAAAAAAAAAAAAAAAAAAAAAAAAAAAAAAAAGAGAGAGAAACCTGAGTAACAAATAACCGCTTTGTGTCAGAAATGTGTGACACAAAGTCATGGGTTTGCATATTCGCATTCAGTATCAGAGCTATTAGGGCTTTGCCTGGTTCAATTCCCTGTGAGTGTTAAAATAATAAGGAAATTCTTCTTGACTTGAGTGATTTTAGGGCTTCAGAATTTGAGTAGATAATTCTTGGGGTAGCCATGTTGAAATCTCCTACTGTCCAGCTTTTGTCTCTCAGTGATATCTAGCCTGAAATGCCAAATGGCTGTTAGCAAGCATTAGCACAAGAGTGCAACACTTTAAAAAACACACGACTTAGAAATTTTTGTATCATAAGATTTATTTTTATTCAAATTTGTAAATATAACCAGGAAGAAAAAAGTAGCTCTTATAAACATCTTAAGTCTAGGCTTTCAAGAATGTTTTGTAAACACTATAGAAGGTCAATGTATATTTATAAATGTATGTGTTTAATTGACTCGTTCTTATTTTTAGTATTTTCTTGAAATGTAATGGGCAGACCCAAATGTATGAGAAGACCACACTTAATGAGGTAGTACCACCCTGCTGTGTCTTAACCATCAGTACAAGTCTGTGCTGGGCCAGGTTTCACGTCCACTTCATTTCAATTAAGTGCCCGTCATGTAATTACATTGCACAGGAAGGATCTGTTGATGTTGTGAATTTGATTTTTAATGAGATACTCTAAACTGTAATATGCATTCATATCTTTGAAAATTCCTGTTATGCAATTATTGTTTTAATCATCTGCTAGGAAAGTTTCATTTACAACAATTACTGGGAAAGATTTTCTTTAAGACACATTGGAGTGGGGAAGATGTTATACTCATTACACCTATAAATAGTGTACTCTTTCTTAACACAGGTGGCATTTGGAAGAGATAAAAGAAATACAGAGACCATGCTACTTAAAAAAAAGTGTTCTGTTTTCAAGGACTTTAAATTTTATTTTATGACATTTTTATTGTGCACCCTAATTCCACTTCCCTTTTCTTTACTCTTTGACATATCTCTACCGTCTAAGACCTTGCATGCTGCCAGGTTATATCAGAATAGCCAAGCAGTAGTTTTATATTTCATTTGGAGATGCCATTTTCCTGACATGATCGCAGGCCAGGGGTGTGGTGAGTGGTGCCCTGTACTTGATACCTCTCGGGTTAGGAGTCTTATTAAAGAATGAGGAAACAGAATGTTTCATTGAAGTGTGTATTTTTGAAGAGAAATATCCATAGTAATGGTTTTATGATACTTAAAATATGTATTTTCGGGCTGGAGAGATGGTTCAGCCATTAAGAGCACTGACTGCTCTTCCAGAGCTTCTGAGTTCAATTTCCAGTACCCACATGGTGGTTCACAACCATCTGTAATGGGATCTGACGTGCTCTTCTGGTGTCTGAAAACAGAGACAGTGTACTTACATTAAATAAATAATTAAATAAATAAATATGTTAAAAATAAAATATATATTTTCTTGTTAATTTGAAGTGTAGATGTCCATTAATTTGATAAATACCATATATTTATTTGAGAATTTATAACATATCCTGTTATGTTAAGTATAGCATATGTTTTTCTTAAAATATATTTAACCATAAGAAAACAAATCAATGCAAACAAAAAGAAAGTTAATGTTTTCATTTTGTGTTCATGCCATTGTATGCATGCCTATGTTTTTGGGACAAGAATACAAATATAAAAACATTTGTATAAGAATGGTTACACTTGAACTTAAGACTACTGGACTAAATGTGACTTTAAAAGAAACAACAACAAAGCCAAATAAAAATGTTAAACTTGGATGTCTGTGTGTTTTTTAACTTTTCCTGAAAAACAAATGGAATATACTTGGAAATCTTTATTAGTTAGCTGCAGTTACTGCTTGAAAAGAATCACTTTGATTTTAAATACAGATTTTTTAAACCAATTTTGGCTTTAAAAGTTACAAATCTATTTTTATTTATTTTTGTTGTAGTGGTGGTTTGGGAGGGGATGGTCTTTTTCATTTCTTTCTCTTTTGTCTGACTACCCCAAAGGGAACATTTGTGAAGATTCGTGGGCATACTATATGTGTGGCACCTTTTTTCTTAGTATTTAGGTTGGTTTCCCAGGAAGAAGTGGTGAATGAACTAGGGTCTGAAGGATGACAGGTTGCAGCAGGAAGAAGGGGAAGACTAACCAAGGCAGGCTACACATGCTCTTCAGAGCCATGAGAAGGGAGAAACACACTGTAATCAGCAAATTGAGAAAAGGAGGGGTGCAAAGATATGACAAAATACCTTGAGTGAGGCTTTATAGGTAATACAGACTCATGATAAAAATATCAAAACAACTTTTTCAGTAAAGATATGGGTGGTTATTTGAATAGAAATGAAGGCAGTGACTGAGATGGGAGTGACACCAGAGCAAACATTTTGGCTTCTGTGCATCAGGACAGGAGTCGGTTCTAGATGGACTGCCTTTACTTACTCAGGTACGAGACTGAAGGGTTTTAGAGACTTAAGGGTAATGATCAAATGAAGCCTTACCTGTTGGAAATGCCTGGAAGCAGAGAACGTGTATCCCTTCATTCTTAGAGTGAAGTGGGAAATTTTGGTTTCTTTGAAGAACCAATTGTGTTATATGATTTTTTCCCCCTGAAAACTGTTCTACGAGAGGTTATTTTGCCAAAGCAGACACATGGTAGGTTGTTTTCTGAGAAGATATATGTGGTGTGATAATTTGCTAGAGTGGTATCTTGAGAGAACATGCAGTGTTTAGAAAGGGCATATGCATAGCTCAATAGACTATGCTGTGGCAATGGTTCACCTTGACACATTTTGCTGCTTTTCCTTGGGCTTTGCTGACACTAGGCTTTGCTGATAATGCCGTGGCTTTGGTTCTCATGATATTTCTGTAGGTTCTTGCTACTTCCACAGCAGAGCCTCCTGGTTTCTTATGGGTCAAACTGCTGAGGCCAATTCCTGAATAGTGTTTGAGTCGACTGAGGTACTGTTGCTGATTCATGTCAACTGGACTGCTGATTTACTAACAAACAAGATTGGCACCACACCAAAGAACTGTTCCTAATCAGGTCCACATCTTCCTCACTTGCCCTATTAGCCTTTCATTTCCACTATGTCGGGTGGGTGGTGGACAAGAAGAGAGGTTAAAGCACTCAAAAACCCTTGTTAAAATAGGGTTTGAGTAGTTTATTCAAGTAGAGTCATCAAGAAGGACCCTTTCAATAGAGTTCTCTAGTTCAAGCACATGTATTAACCGTGACATTTTAAGAATAATATATAAGTGTAGAAGAGTGATGAATCAGCTGATCTATAATATTTGTTACCCAGACAAGAGAATTGTTAAAAAGAAAGAGTAGCATTATCAGTAAAAACAATGACACAACAGGCAGTATGTGTGTTCTAGAATTAATAAGCTTAAGTTCATCTCAATGGGAAAAGGAATAAAAGGGGAATAGTATCATTACCCTTATGTTTTCCATAAATATTTCAATAATGCACATTGGCATGATTATAAGTTAACCTTGCAGGATGAAAGATCATGGCTATCCATACACAATGGAATCGAGAAAAACTGACGGTGTTTTAAACCTGCCGTTTGTTAGAATGAAAAGCTGGTGTAGTTGTTGACCACTTCTGCTCAGTTAATTTGTTTCTGGAAAAGTCTTTGTGATTACAGACACAGACAGTGAATTACTATTGGGTGACACTCATTTGGTCGACCTGACACTCACTTACCACTTTTGTCTCGTGCCACGTCCACATGGATTATCATTCTACCATGTCACTATAACAAGTAAAACTTTGTGACAGCCCTTTAGGGAGCCCTTTGCCTTCAGGGATTCAAGTGTCACCTATGGCCTATGTCGCCTTTTCTTCCTATTTCTAGAAATATAAATTATGTCATGGCTTTGGGACAAGCTTTTAGGAAATTGTTGAAATCATTTGAATTATTAAGCTGGTAATTTTTTTTTCAGGGTTGTTTGTTTTAGCAGGTAAAAATTAACTTTATATAGCTGAGAGTGTTTATGAGTGTTCTATATGTTTATTGGAAAAGACTTTCTAAATGATGTAATAGACCAAGTAAATTAATTATTAAGTAATATATTAATAAGTAAATATCAAAATAAACAATAATAGAAGCAACAAGGAACTTGTAGAATCAGAGACCCCTGATTTCATTACATGCATGTGATTTACTTACATTGATGCCTCACTAGTAAGAAGTGATAATTCAGGTATGACAGGATCCACATAAAAATGAAAGTGCTTGCAGAGTCTTGTTATAACAATGAGATTGCACGACCAGGACAAGTTACATTTTGGTTGCTCATCATTTCCTGAGTGGCCCAGATGTCCTCTTCTCTTCCATCTCATCAAATGCTGGCTTTTGTCTACTCTCATTTGCATAGTGATGCGCGCTCTTTATGGTCAAGGTGAAACATGTCCCTTACTGTACATCATCCTTATCCATTAAATAGAGAAATTATTGTTATTGCAAAGGTTAAGAGTTTGTCTTTCTCCTTGCAACAGGACTAGCAGTTCTTCTTGTTATCCTTAACCTTGCTGAGCGGAGGATAAAGTTGAGAATCAAATACAAATTCATTCACAACCCACATAATGCTTGGCCATCAATGAACAACATACATAATGTATCCCATGTAATAGCTGGTAATTCTGTCTTAGTTTGTGTAAGCACACTCTACCAAATTTACCAAATTTACCACAGTAAATTTGACAGAAAATTAACTTTTCAGAACATATAAACATTAAGAAGATTGCATGTCTGACATTGCCTTCTCTAAGAATATTGTTGGTGTTTTGAAATATTCAATAATCGTTACAATAATAGCAAATTAAATCACAGTTTTTCTTCTCTAACAATGGGGAGCACCCGTTGGTCCACTTGGTCCCCTGGACTCAGATCAGATAGCTGAGGAATGTTGGATAACTGATGTGTTTAAAAACTATTTGTATATTTTTTACTACAGGTTTTTAAACACTACATTTTCAGAAAAATGTTTACCACAATGGGCAAGCAATTTTTTTTATTTCTCTTAAGTTCTCCAGAATGATTCTATCAGAACTTTTATGCTTAGAAGTGTGTGTTTTAGAATCATTTAATGACCCTGCTTTACCTTGGAGTATCTTCTAGGACTAATGTTTCACGAAGCATATCAGGGATTGTGGCAGAATACGTGGTCTGTTGGGAGGTCACTTTTCCTATGGATCAGAGAAATAAGTAGCTAGTTTAATCCTCCACACTCCCTGACCCTGTATGAGATTGAGATTGAGTGTGTGTGTGTGTGTGTGTGTGTGTGTGTGTGTGTGTGTGTGTGTGTGCACCCTTTGCATGCATTGGGATGGTTTCCTTTCTAACACTTTCAAATATCTTAAATTTGTGTTTATTTCATATATAAGATCAATTGTTAGAGTGGAAAATATGTTGTTCAATTTGAGAAGTCTGGGGTGGCTGCCTATAGACACATGGGCTAAATATACAATATTCTGATCTGTCTGGTTGACAAAAGAAAAAAGTGCAGTAATGTGTATTAGATATGAGCTATATTTAGCACTGTTAAAAAAAATCATACCTTCCCTTGATGAGTATCCAGTTAATAAATGAACCAGAATTAAAATCATTAATGTCATAATCTTTTTCCTACTAAGCTATACTTTCTTAAAATCTTAGAACTTAGTAATTAGTAAATCCTTCTTGAATAAACGAATGTTTATCACAGCATATCTTTAATAGGTTTTCTATTTCCTTTTGCCTTCTGTTGAAACATTTTAATAGCCTCTACATTTAAATTTAAATTATTACATAAAAATAATTTTGTACCATATATTATTGGTAATCATAAGAGTGAATAATTGATTCAGGAATTCTTTTATAAGTTGAAATTGTTTCTCAGAAAAATGGTAAGAAACTATGTGTCATAAAAATGTTAGAATAAAACTGAATGTGACCTGATGTGTCATTGCTTGAGGAATGATTTTGTTTTCATAATTTACAGCATTTGTAGCCATCTATTTTTTTAAACTTTATTTTAAAAAACAAAGATAAAAGAAAAAATTTTAAACATTTTTGCATAAATGTATACAAATACAATTGTGTCAGTGCTTAGCTTTTTTTTTTTCTCTTTTTTAAGGTTTGATATTCTGCATTAAGTTCTTACTAGTTACAATGAGCAAAAAGTACATGTAAAACAGGATGTAACCCGGAATTAGTCAAGGTTTTCATGGTGTGTAAGGATTGAGCATGACTTTTTTTTTTGTTTGTTTTGTTTTGTTTTCTTTTTTTCTTGAGCTTCACACAGTCTGTGAGTTGTTTCTGGGGCAGTCCGAGCCTCTGGGGTTAGCATCCCACTATCAGTGACTGCATATTATGTCTGTTCTTTTGTGACTGGGTTATCTCACTCAGGATGATATTCTCTAGATGCAACCATTTTCTTAAAAATTTGGTTAAGTCATTGTTTCTGATGGCTGAGTAGTACTCCAATGTGTAAATGTACCACAATTTTTGTATCCATTCATCTACTGAGGACATCTGGGTTCTTTCTAGCTTCTGGCTATTATAAATAGAACTGCTATGAACATTGTGGTGCATGCGTCTTTGTTGTATATTGGAGTGTCTCTGGGGTAAATGCCCAGAAGTGGAATAGCTGGATCTTCGGGTAGTACTATGTCCAATTTTCTGAGGAATCGCCAGACTGATTTCCAGAGTGGTTGTATCAGTTTACAACCCCACCAACAGTGGAGAAGTGTTCCTCTTTCCCCGCAACCTCGTCAGCATCCACTGTCATCTGAGTTTTGGATCTTGGCCAATCTGACTGGTGTGAGGTGGAATCTCATTTTTAAGGTAGCTTTTGTCACTTATAGAGATATACTATAGTCACATGTGTCCACTGGTGCCAAAATGCTGCCCTTTTAATTAGTGAACTAATAGGGTCTTTTTGAATCACTATAAGCTTTTCTGGCAGCAGGTTATATACCTGAGCACTTTTGCATTCCATTTGGGTTCATTCAGTGAGTACTATCATAGTTCCTAAGTCCAAAATTGCAGAACAGATATTCTCTCAAATTTGAACTTAACAATCCTAGTGTGTGAAGTAGAAGATTTAATTTATAAAGTAATTAGCCCTCCTGCATTTACATATACCACCATAAAATGATAGTCACTGATATCACTCTTGAAGTTATATTAACACACAGCAACAACTTTTTGTAGAAAAAAAATGCTTTTAGTTGACTAAGATATTATAATTGTCAGTCTCAAGTAGGCAGCAGAGGGTAGGAGAGAAGTTGCTACTCTTTCTGGAATGATATGGTCTTGAGGTACAAGGATTGTCTTAATTTTGTTATATGGTACACAGTGCAGAGGGGAATTCTTCATGCACATCCTGATTTTTCCCAAATACTTACAAAATCAATTGATGTGATAGTATATTTCAGGCTCTGATTACCGAAAGCTATAAGACATTTTGTTTATGTTAATTACTTTAATTCCCTATGTGCACCAAATAAATTTAAGCTAATCTCATAGGTTGGCAAGTTTGACTCAATGCTGATCTTTGTTTTCACAGTTAACTAATTTAAATAGCTGTATTTCCTTAGTTTGCTGAGAAAAAAGAACTCTGATTGACCATAGATGTGTAGACAATTTTGTCAGAACAATCTTATAAACAAACTAAAAATTATGACCTAAATGGCATAATTTGGTGAGACTTGGAAAATCTGTCCTAAAGCAGTTGTTATCTTCCTCTTCCTCTTTGTCTTGGTGTATGTGTGTGTGTGTGTGTGTCCAGCATTTTTCTTCCTCCTCTTCATCTCTTTTAAATGGAGAATGTTAAGTGAAAGAAACATAAACTCTTAATACTGAAATGTTAATAAAAGTTTTTGACACATTCTCTAACAAAGTTGAAAGAACTAGAAATATTCAACTACCAAAGAAGCAATGTGTTAATTTTGAAGTATTTAACCTAGAATAACAATGGAATGAGAACGAACTATGCTTAATAGACCTAATTTGTATTTATAAAGCTTGTGCAATAGCTGGAAGATTGCCCTAATATTAGAAAGTAGGCTGCCTGCACAATGAAGTACGTTAAGTAGCATCTTATGACTTAATTGTAAGAAGTATATTAATTTAATAGATGGAAAGCCAATAGCACTCAAATTACCATTTAAGTAAAATCAGCCTTTATTCTTATATTCTACACTGCTCAAAAGGTTGAATAAAAAATGATTTTCAAAGTGAGTTGACAGTGGTCACATTTCTTTTATAGTCAGATGCCAAGACGATTACACACACATCACATTTATAGAGGCCTCCTCAAGTAGTAATTTCTATAATGCTGGTTTAAAAAAAAAAGTGGAGATGTGGCTTTTTGAGTACAGGTTCTCAAAAAATGTGCAAAGCTGGAATGTAATTGTAGGCTGTATTATTAACTCAAAGTCTGGCATCATTTCAACATAAAAAAATAACAGTTATGGGAATGAGGACCCCCTTCTTTAATCATGAAAGAGCTTGTGTATGTATATTATGAGGGATTTTCCCGAGTCTTATTCTTAAACAGATTACACTATTCAAAGTCTCAAAGAATCGAAATCGTGCTCAGCTGGGGCAGTCAGTGTGGAGTCTAAACATGTGACAGATGCAGAGAGAACTTCAAAGATGCCATTACAAATGCCTGTGGAGATATTTAAGGAGCCAGATGCTAGTGTTTCATGTCTTCCGCAGCTCTCAATGTGTCCTGTGATCACCTTCCAAAGAGGAGGTGTGGCTCAGCGTCCTGAGGAACAGAATGCCACCTAATCTTCTGGCTGCTGTTTGCATATTTGCTGCGTGCTTAGGTGTGGGGCCTGAGAGTCATTATTTTTACAGGAAAGAAGTGCTATTGAATTTGGTCCTCCTTATGAACACAGGAAGGTGCAACTGCAGAGAACCAGGCATGCGATGTATCTCATGAAAGCCCTCTGAAAAGAATGAATAATTTATTGGCGTGCTTGACCATGGAAACACTTATTTCTATAACTTTTCCATTTACTTAGGCACTAAAACTGTAATAAATGTATTCATTATGGTAAGTGTTCATTTCCCATTTTATTTTGGTGTTGAAATGAATTACTTAGGAAAACATAATATTAAGTGCTTGCTTCGCTTTCATCACTCCCATGTTCTACAGAAAACCCCAAATCAGATTTTGAAGATGAATGACAATTAGGATAAATGCAGAGGTGGGAAAATGTAACTAAACTCTGAAACTAGTACTTGCTTTTACTTGATGTTATTCCTTCCCTTGTAGTAAAAAGTTCGTCCCATTTAAACATCTAAGAATACACTTTTTATGTTGATTATTTAACTAGAGCATAGGAAAAGCAGAAACAACTTTTATTAAATGTGAGATAGCAAATAAAGTAGGTTAGATCATTTGGTCTGTTTTGTAGTCTAACTAATCCCCCTCCCCCCAACACAGTTCTTCACATTGAAAAAGTAATTCTGTCCAGAAGCATTTTGGTTATTATATGCAAAATGCATTTCTAGCCTATTTTCTATTAAATCTGACCCATTAAGAGGTTATTTTGTTAATTTTTGAATTGAAATTTGTGGTTTATTATGTAATCTCATATACATAATTATCTCCAGGAGAAGGGATGATTATAAGTGGAAAATAAATAGCAAAGGATATTTTTCTTTCTAATGTAAACATCTGGCAGTAATCCTTGCTTACACAATTAATGGGCATTTAATTGGCAATGATCAGTTTATTGCTGCAATATGAAGCGAATGTTTCCCCAGGAACAGACAGCTGTTGCAAGAATTTCACAGTGATTTAGCAAACACCAGGTGATAGTTGTATCTAGAACAAACTGCTCTTCTCTCTCCAAATTGCAGCTCAATGAAAATTAAATGAACTAGGTTAAAAGTTGCAGAGCCAGGCAGACTTCTCAGTGGACAGACTTCTCAGTAGCTTTAGACTCTATATAAAACACAACTTAATAAGCAACTGTTAATTACATTTCATGTTGTCCAATTCAAATATAAAAAATATAAATTATCCAAGAAAGAAATATTGAATTAGCCTACAATGAATTTGTATAAACCAAGTTTTTATACATTTTTAAAAGACAGAAGAGGTCTTTTTGTATTCTAATATTTTATCTACTTCAATTCTTAAAAAATGCCAGTCATGATTTTAATTTTTTGATTAAAAAGCTATTGAAGTCATTCAATAGTTACCGACAATTTCAAGTTTCTAACTAGATTTTATTGAAATGTCTAGATTAAAATGTACTACTTTTTTAATTTGCATGGCTTTCGAGCTGCACGCCATTAAGTTTTAAATAAAAAGTTTTTTCCATTTTTTCATTATACATTCTTATTACTAATTTAATAAAATGATAATAACTATGCAAACTTTCTGTTACTACTCAGGTTTTGGCATAGATTAAATTATGCATTTTAAATGTAGTGCACTGTAAGATCACTTTCAGATCCAGCCGTTTCATGAAGCTGAGTTTCATTAGTAAAGAAAGTAATTCTGCTTCAACAAGAACTGTTTCTATTTACTTTATTATTTAGCATTAGCTCATGCTAGAATATATGAACAATGAAATCAAATGAACAAAGCATCAAGGGCAAATTTATAGAATACGGCTTTTATATTTCATGTATGCATTCTGCAATAATTCATCTCCATGACAAAAGCAGACAATCATCTTCTATTGTGTCTTTTTCAATACAATTACCATTCTTGATGTAACAAAAGAAGGCTGCCTAAGAAACAGGAACAGTTGCACATGTTCCGATCAATAAACTGACCTCACTTCAAACAGCCTTTGCTCATAAAAATGACAATGCAGCTTTGTGTTGAACTTATCCATATTAATAGTAAATTATTTAGTCACATTTTTCTTCCTTTTTCATTCAAGAAAACAATAAAAATAAGAGAGCATTTTAAAGGAATGCTTTTAAGTGTTTCAACAAAAAGTTTTTGTAGCCTGAGTGTTTACATCCTATCCTGCTGAAAAATATCAGAGTTAGAAAATTAGAATCTGATTTAGGTAAATCTTAGAATCAAATGATACCTATGCCATCAAAGATACATGGTAATGTTATGTGAAGATGACATATTTAACAATCCAGTGTGCATGCCATTGATCCTACAGAGAGATCTTGTGGTGTAGAAAATATAAGAGTCAAATTAAAAATCCTGTATGCATTTTTTATAGAGTAAGTTCTGTGAAAGTGATCCAATGTAAATACGTAAGTTAAAGGTATAAGAACCTTTGTAAGGAAACAATACAGGGACCAGGTTAGGTAGAGAAATATGAATATAAATCCATTCTGAGATCCCTTTCTCTATTTTCCCCATGAATAGAAATTTACAAATAAAATAAAAGACTTGACAAGTTTTCTACACTTTAACATATATTTCACATAATATAGTTTGTTTACATGCTACTCTTATCTTTAATTTCTCTCTCAGAGCCTCAAGAAAATTATAGTTTGTCTCATGCCATAATCGTCCCTACACTACCTATCAGAATAGCAGGTTAACTTAAGCTAATGATACTTATATAATAAATTATTTTAAAATTCAGATGACTTCAAAAACTCTGAAGACTTTGATTGATTGTATTTTTTTCTAAATGATTAAAACCGGGCCATAAAATGTTTCTACAGCGTGAAAGTCTTTGTCACAGGAACCGAAGGCAGAGAATTTGACCAAGGATGCTTTTCTCTAGAAGAACGGGGACAGTCCACAATGTACAGCCTCACATCACAATCAATTATGCATAATTATTTAATTAAAATGTATTTTCCTGCCCATGATAGTAACTACTTTCCAATTTGCAATGAGGCCATGAGTTAACCTTATAGAAATGGCATTCTAAATTTGATATTTTAAGAAATCACCATATATTTTGGTATTAACTTTAACTTTGATTAATTGATTTAAAGACTGCTAAAAAAGTAGTTCTCTAACTGTAAGCATTAGTGAAAATTTAGTTCATTGTATTGTTAATATTTTAATAGAATATTATTAGGTCATCTTAGATTTTAAACAGTGTTAATTTTCCCATTTCCTCTCCTCAGGAATCTTTTAATTCTCTTAGACTATATTTCCAGTCATATGTTCCCAATCAGTGACATAATGAGTTATCAGTTGATAAATCTACTATGGGCAATGATCTCTTATAAAGGAATCTTTAATATTTACATGGTACTCCATTCATTTCAAAGGAACATTTTAAACAAACCCTTGAAAGTAATCTTTTGTTGGACACTTTATTTTTATCTTGTGTCATTCTTAGTCATAGTTGGTGAACAAAGAAAACTAAGAACCTTTAAGGAGAAAACAAAACTTTCATATAGACTACTGTCTGCCTTGTTGTGTTTTCTGAAACTATTGCTTTTAAGAAAATCTTGGCCAAGGAGCAGGTGTCTTCTTTGTTTTCATATGTCAAGAAATAATAGCTGCTAACATTTTTTTGTGTTTTTATAGTCTTTACAACCACTCTGACCCATATTCTTGTCTCCTGTTTCACTTGCATTTTGGCTCTTTCTCTTCTTTAGAAAACACAGTGAGATCTGCTATTGTGTAAAAAATAATACCCCTGGCTTTTCTTGACAGAAAGTATATTAGACTCAGAACATTTGCATCAAGTGTTGTTTAAGAACACTTGGAATTTCTTGTATTGCATACACGCAGTGTTGTGATTCGTGAAAGCCCTGACTGTTTTTCTGGGTGAATTTTCACTTAAAAGTCATTGCTTAATAAGTACCTGTGAAGTGATTAACACCACCAATTATTGGAGAGACATATACCAGGAGCATTCTATTGAAAATTAAAGTGATTTCAAGAAAATGAAGATTTGCAATTTCAGAGCAGCAGAGTGTTTCCTTTTTACTTTGAATTGCAGGATCAATAGAATGGTCTTCCCTGTGCCAATCATCCCCAGCACTTACAATTAACTCCGAGACTGTGACTTTTCAAAGAATTTCAGGAGGAAAACAAAACCTCAAGTTGTGGTCACATGCATACACACATGTATACATGCACATGCATGCCATCTTATAGTGCAGACTTTCAAATCCATAAAAAGTTACCATAATAGATGAGGGTATGCTAGTTGAAATTAGAGAACATCCACTCCAGGTGTTTAAAAATATTTTTGTTATTCTAAATTTAAATATAATTGCATCGACTTTCTTCCTCGCCCAATAACTGACTCGCCCTTGATCTCTTTCTCAAATCATGACCTTTGAGCTTTTAAAGAGTTTTACTATTGTTTAATAATCATGGCACTTACAAGCACTTCTATGTTTTCTTAAATATAAAAATATAATCTGTCCAGTTTCTTTTTTTATAAAACCAAAGAATCATTTTATTGTGACTTTTTATGCTGTGACTATGTAATTGTTTTTCCATTTTAGTATGACCTTTTAATTTTTTTTAAAAAAAATCTACACTCAAGATTTTATCTTTATTTCCGTCCTCATCCACCATCCTACTGTTCTACACCCCATACTTTCTTCCTGTCCCCATCTCCACAAGCATGTCCCCACCCTGCCAGAACTCTAACCTCCCTGAGGCCTCGAGTCTCTTGAGGATTAGGTCCATCTTCGGAGTAAACCCAGACCTGAGTGTCCTATATGTGTTGGGGGCCTCATATCAGCTGGTGTATGCTGCCTGCTTGGTGATCCAGTGTCTGAAGAGATCTCAGCAGTCCAGTTAATTGAGACTGCTGGGCCTCCTACAGGGCTGCTCTCCTCCTTAGCTTCCTCCAGCTTTTCCCTAATTCAACCACAGGGGTCAGCAGCTTCTGTTGATTGGTTGGTTAAAAATATCTGCATCTGACTCTTTCAGCTGCTTGTTAGGGCTTTCAGAGGCAGTCATGGAAGGCCTCTTTCTGTGAGGGCTCCATAGCCTCAGTAATAGTGTCAGGCCTTGGGGCCTCCCCTTGAGCTGGATCCCACTTTGGGCCTGTCCTGGACCTTCTTTTCTCAGGCTCTTCTCCATTTCCATTTCTGCAGTTTTTCTAGACTGGAACAATTTTGGGTAAGAGTTTTGACTGTGGAATAGCAACCACATTCTTCACTTGACAAATTTTTACTACTGGAGGTGGGCACCACAAGATTATTTCCTCTCCCTACTCTAGGGAATTACATCTAGGGTCCCTCACTTTGAGTCTTGAGAATCTCTCATCTTCCAGGTCTCTGATACATTCTTGAGGGTCTTCCTACTATGTACTCCAAGGTTACCTGTTTCCAATCTTTCTTTTGGCCCTCATGGCTTCAGTCCTTTTCCTCTACCCAATACCAGATCATGTTCCCCTCTCTCCATCACCCTCGGTTTCCATTCCCTCCCAGGTCCCCCTCTCTCTTTTTGTGGGTGGTTTCTTTTCAGTTCCAAGTAGGACTGAGGTGTCCTCACATGGGGCCTTCAGCTTGTTGACATTTTTGAGTATTGTGGACTGTATCTTGGGTATTTTTTTCTTTCTTTCTTTCTTTTTGCCTAATGTGCACTTATTAGTGAGTACATACCATGCATGTCCTTTTGTGTCTGAGTTACCACACTCAGGATCTTAGAGTGTGAAACACTGGAGTTGTGTTTAGAAAATTTCCCCCGGTGCCAATGAGTTCAAGCCTCTTTCCCATTTTCTCTTCTATTAGATTAAGTGAATCTGGTTTCATGTTGAAGTCCTTGATCCACCTGGACTTGAGCTTGTTGCAAGGTGACAAATTTGGGTCTATTTTCATTTTTTATATATGGACAACTGTTAAGACCAGCATCATTTATTGAAGATGCTTTCTTTTCCATTGTCTAATTGGCTTGTTTGTCAAAGATCAAATGTTCATAAGCGTGCAGTTTTACTTCTGGGACTTCAATTCTATTCCATTGATCAACATTTCTGTTTCTGTACCAATACCAT
Source organism: Micromys minutus (assembly GCF_963924665.1). NCBI lineage: Eukaryota > Metazoa > Chordata > Mammalia > Rodentia > Muridae > Micromys > Micromys minutus. The sequence continues at coordinate 4,567,947 of NC_137980.1, read as the reverse complement.
GTTGATTTTATTAACGTTGCTCTGTAGTAGCTCTTTAGGGTCAGGGATTTTGATTTCCCCAGCAGTTCTTTTATTGTTAAGAATTGTTTTCGCGGAGAGGGAGATAGTGGAGAGATTGCGGGAGACCCCACATGGAGAGATGGCAGAGAGATCCCACGCGGAGAGGGACCCGATAAGAGAGATTGTGGAGAGATCCCACGTGGGGAGAGACTGGGCAGAGAGATCGCACGTGGGAGACTGCACATGAGAGGTCGCCTATACAGTAGACCCCGGTAGGGAGTCCCCGGCTCAGAGAGAAGTTTCCTGCTCAAGAGATCCCCTGCTCAGAGTATTGTACAATAAAGGTTGTCCGCAGAAGAATCCAGTTGTTGCACGCCTGTTCCTATGGGCGGGAAGCGTGGGCGCGTGACAAGTGGTGCTGAAATCCCGGGAGCGCCACAGAGCCTCCAGGAGGTCTTCAGACTGTGATATCAGTTGCTCAGATCTTACTTTGATGCCTTTAAGGTGTGGTGTGCCAGATGTAGTGGATCTCCTGGGATATCTCCAGCTGTGGTGTCAGATGCCCTGTGTGCAGAAGATCTTCTGATATGACTCAGGATATGGTGACTTCTGGGGAGTAGATTAGCTAGCAGTGAAATCCTGAGTGCAGTGGATCCTCTGGTTTGCCTCAGGATATAACCTCTCCCAGGGAGCAGACTAGCAAGCAGTTTGTCCCAGCAGAAAGGACCAGGTGAGTGGTATTTAGCAGGCAGGGTTGTGGAATGGTGGGTCCCCTATCCACTGAGCTCCCAGCATCAGCTGTAGAACTTTGGGCAGTTCTTACCAAGTGATTTGGGTGCAGTGGATTCTCTGGTATGCCCCAGGATATAGCCTCTTCCATGGAGCAGACTAGCTAGCAGTTTATCTTAGCAGAAAGGAGCAGTCAGAGTCCTTTCCACTTTGAGATGCTACATTCTTTCCTTCACTATACTGCTTAAATGACTGTTAAAATGAATAGCATCCGGGTTACATTGGAGTATATCTGGTATGGTAGAATACATTTGTTTTACTTTAACTTAGTAGTAAAATGCTGCATGATGTAAGAATAATAATAACCTCATCAGCAGCATTTGGACATTCAGGAGGAAAATTAAAGAGATATAGCTGTTAATCAATTCTCACTAGAATATTTCCCTCCAAATGAGAATGCATTAACTTATTTTTCTAAGTTAGGTAAGTAGTTCTTTGATATGATTATCAGTTTTTGAAAGTCAAACTCTTCTGGAGTTTAGAACAACATATATTTGTAACAAGAACATTTTTTATAGATTAATCACTTGAACATTTTTTTCTTTGCTTATTTTGGTAAAGGATGAATTGTCTTTTATGTAAAAGTCTTTGGATTATATTATTGATTTTCTTTTGGTTAAAAGGACCTTGAGCCCTAAATATTCAGAAAACTACCTTTCCCCAAACCTTCATTACTTTACATTGTAAATATTTTGAATGTTCTTTTGTATAATCTAATATAACCAAATCTATAAACACTATTATGTAACTTTCACATGTCCCTGTGTTTATATGTGTATACATGGGCCTATATATCCATTCATGTATGCGTGAATGCCAGAGTTTACATATTGAGACAGGTTCCCTTGTTGAACTTGGAAGCCACACTTTCCACTGAATTAATTTTGTAGGTAACTCCAGGGGTTCTCTTTTCTTTGTTTCCATGACAGAGTTGTAAGCCCATAGTGTTATACTCAGTGTCTTCATGGATTCTGAGGATGCAAACTGAGATCCTTATACTTGTATATCAAATACTTTTCAACCCACTGAGCTATCTCCCTAGCCTATTATGTGAGTGTTTCAAATGTGTGTGTGTGTGTGTGTGTGTGTGTGTGTGTGTATTTAATGACTCAAACCCCATTATGTTATACTTCTCGTTTTCTTGACTCTCACAAAGTCTTAGGCTACCAGTCTTCTTAATCTGAAAATTTATATCACCTTTAAACTGCACAGTTGGTTCTTATTATAAGTATTTAGTGTAAAGTTAGATATTTAATGTTTTATTTTATGTTATATAAAAAGTCTGGATTTTTGAGAGATGCAAAATTGAGATAATAAATTGGTTCATAGTTCTGCTCTGAAAAAAATGTTGGTGCCAGTTCTACCTAAGTTCAGAAAAAAAATTGTGGTCTTGGTTAGTAATGGTTTCATGTGCTATCTGATAACATATACTCACTCCTAGACAACTGTGTATAACCTATAGTATTTTTTGCCTCTTAGTCAACACATTTAGAATCAAGAATTTGCTCACATAATAGAAATCAAACTTGCAATGAATCGAATCACAAACAAATACAAATCTAATGTATCACATTGCTGTCAATCTACCTTAAGTAACACATTCCATATCTTCTTAGTACCAGCTTCTCATACTTTAGACAACAGAATATAGTAATTTTCTTTTCTAACGTAAATTCACTTTTATTTTGACGTACTTATTTGAATAGGCTTGTAGCACAGACACATTGTAACTGCTCAGTAATTTCTTTATCATATGAAAAAAAAATGTATGTTGCAGATACTTTACTACAGAAAGGAGTTTAGTTAGAATTATAAACTCAATGATATCAGTTTGCAGAAAGAACTATTTATCACTTTTAATTATCCTCATCAGATCCCTCAAACAATAGAATACCATATCACATATTTTGATATCCAAGTTGCTTATTTAATTTAAGAAAATATCATATAACATTTTATAAGATATCTCCTTTTAATAGCTAGAAGTTATTACAAAATATGGATATTACTTACATAATATTATAATTCAAACATGATTAAAAACCTTATGATATATGGCATTGTTACATTACTTTCAATAAAGACTGACACAAGTTATGATACAAGCAATGCATGATGTCATTTTATCACATTCTTACCAATTTTCTTTGTTCTTTGTGTATGTACTTCTTTTTTTTTTTGGCAAGTAAACACTCATTAATTTTTCCAAATGTTTTAGGTTTTAAAGCAGTTCATCTACACTTTAAGCAAATTGTTGCCTTTAATGTGCTCCTTTGTTCTTTCTTATTGAGATGTAATATGGCTGTTGCAATTGAAAAAATATAAAGCATATATATATATATGTGTGTGTGTGTGTGTGTGTGTGTGTGTGTGTGTGTGTGTGTGTGTGTGTTTATCTATTCAAAATTAAAATGTCATATGCCTACCAAAGTTCTGTAGTTAAATAATCTAGAGCTCATATGTATGTGTAGAGCTCTATCCATTTACTCTCTTCTGATTATCAGTGGCTTTGACTATGATTGTAGAACTATTTTACTTTTATTTTAGTACAGCATAAACTGTCTTTTTGTACTTGTACTACATAAACTACTTTTTTCAAATATCAAGATAAATTGCTTTATGCATAGGGTGTTTGATTACTTAAAAGTCAGAGAAAGTGTAATACATAATCGAGACATCAACGACTCCCAGTTAAACAGCTTCTATATCTAAAATCCAAGAGGAAAGCTGAAACTGAGAACTTGAACTATGATGTTGAGAAAATGAAATACTTGTGAGAGAAAGAGACGAGTCCATATGTGTATTGGCTTTTGCAATCAGCTTCAAGAGTACTAACTCCTCTTCAATGACATAATCTCTGGGAAGTTTCAGCCGAAAAGATAGGACGCTCTTTGATTACATGTCTGTATGCAGATCATCTAACAATGAGCTGCTAGTGAAGAAACAGGAATGTTTGAAATGGAAACATAAGAGTTCTTTGGAAAGAGAGTTGTGTTAGGTGGTGTTTTGCTGCGGCAAGCATGTAAAGGAGTGTTTTTCAGAAGCTGACACAAGGAAAGAGATGTTCAACCAAAGCATACACTTGAAGGAACATTCTACTTAAGCAAGCACAGGAAAGGACACATGCTGGGTTCTCCATTAACAACAGACTTGTATTATTCTGGCTTACACTGTGTAGTTGAGCTCCTTTTATCAGGAAGACCTTCCAACAAAATTTCTGGTGGAGTGCTGTGGCTTCCTGCTGCTTCCAGAGACTCGGGCTGGTTGGTAGAATAATGTCAGTGGAGACAGACACAGGAGACCCATGGTGTTTGGAGGGAGTAAGAATAGGACCCAAAGGACTTTGAGATCTTGGATTGCTTGTAGAGCTAGCTGTGCAGCGCTTCCTAGTCTTCTCTGATCTTTGCTTCCCTGAGAGAGGCACAGCCAACAACTTTTTCTGGCCTTCTTGTTGGCAGTAGCTCCTCCTGCGGATTTGTGTCAATATGGCTCTTGCCTGGCTGGTACTTCAGTGATGTCTTTGCTAATGGATTGAGCTATTGCTGACCTGTGAACTGAACTGCTGATTTTCTGACAACATAGATGGTGCTCCAAAGAATCATTTCTAAACAGGTTCATTCCTCCTATATATTTTTTTCTTTTTCACTACTTCTGGTGGGTGATGGGCCAAAAGGGGTGGTTGAAGCATTTAAGAACCCTCATTAAAAGTAGGTTTTGAAAAATAAAATATACAAATATCTCTGAGTTTAAGGAGAGCCTGATTTCCATAGTGAGTTCCCAGGCAGGAAGGCTTCATAGAAACATCTGGTTCAAAATAACAAATAAAAACAAAAGCAACAAAAAATGTTAACACACACACACACACACACACACACACACACACACATATACTATTAATTTTTAAAATTAAAATATAAATATATGCATTCCTCTATCCTCTTTTATTCTTCTATTCTTTCTTTTCTTGACTTTTCTCTATAAAAGAAGCCATGGTTTCTTAGTACCTCTCAAATGGATGGTCTTTTTTTTTTCTTTAATTGTGGCTGGATATATATTTAGATCTATATATACATACAGATATATATCTGTTTGTGTCCCAGCAATTACACTCCTTAAAATTCATCCACAAGGTTGTTGAAATCTCATGTTTATATAAACATTTGATCACGATTTTTGAAACCTCCTATCTATATAAACACTTAGATACAAACTTTATAACTGTCAAAATTTAAAATCAACATAGATATTTAAAAAAGGAGAATGGATTCATTGTGGTAAATTCAGAATGTAGAATATTAGTCAGTACTAAAATATGTAATATTCACCATAAAAATACGTGAATATATGTAGGAAATGGAAAGCTCTATTCACAAGTAACAAAAATCAGTCAGATTGGAGAAACCCACAGGGCCAGTTGACTCAGAGAATCAACTTACCAGGATTCATGACAGCACCCAAAGATCGGGGAGCCTGTAGGTGTCTGACCAAGATCCTGTCCATACATGTTATGGCTGAGTAGCTTGTTTTTGTAGGAACCCTAACAGTGGGAATAGGAACTGTCTCTTAGTCTTTTGATTGTTTGTGTGACACTTTTCCTTATACAGGGTTGCCTTGTCAGGCTTGATTTGATGGTATGTGCCTAGTCTTACTGTAACATATGCTGTGTTCAGATGTTGTTTCTGGGAGGTCTGCTTGTTTTCACAGAGAGTGGAAGGAGGGTAGTTCTGGGAGAAAGGGAAGGTGAAGAAGTAACACTTGGGGAGGGAAGTGAAGAGAAACTACAGTCGTGATGTAATATATGAGACTAAAATTAAAAGAAAAAAAATATGAATTATATGATAGTAGTTTGATAATCAGACAATGCAAGCATAGGGCAAGGGTGAGTGTATCAGTTACAGCCAACCACAGGGATTGGAGGGAGGAGAAGTGAGTAGCAGAGTAAAGAGGGTTTTGGTGTCTATGCAATCATGAGTGTAAACTTTCATGGGAGTCATGTTTTCAAACTTCACAGAGAATCTATTGACTGAGTGCTGGTGTAAATCACAGACACTGAGAGTGATACAGCAGTGTCCATGAGTTAAATACAGATCTGTATCACCTGTAGAAGATGTGGCTATGTGGGATGTTAAATGCTACTGCTATACAGAAGAGTTCTATGCTCTCATTTAAATTCTGTTACAAACTTCCAGCATTTTCTACAACAGAACGTTGAGTTGTCTATATAGTCATCATAAAGCATTTCAACTCACCACCATATTGGACAGTTTTCTAATGTATATTTTTGCATAGCACTTTACAAAACAAATATTTTCAAATGAATGCAACTAGTTTGTTACCACTCTAGGGCTCTGTTATGGATCATTTTCTAACAACCCCACAAGTGAAAATATGAAGAGAGAAAAAATTAGATTGGAGTCGAACATTTTCTTTCATATTGCCATGAAGACTGCTGCTTTCTGCTCTGATCTGGGTGTATCCCAAGGGTACACAGTAATGCAGTCTCTGTGTACAGCATTGTAGTTTTCAGAGGTGCTATAGAACCTTGGATGCCACCTGGCAATGCCTTCAAAGGAATTTAGGTATTACTCTTGGAAGTCTGATTTAGCTCTCATAAGAATTAATATCATAAAAGGAGAAAGTTGACTATCTTTCCTCTTTTGTTATATAAAAATTTTGTCTTGTGGGCTCCCAATGTGATGAGTTACCCTCTATTATCACATTGATTTTGAATCAGTACCTCAACATCTATGAGCTAAATAAAGCTATTTTAATAAGTCAGCTCAATAATTAATTATTGAAAGCAATCATTAATGCACTAACAAAAGGCACACCTGAAAAATTCCTGGAGATGACTTCAGGACACAGCAAATGTGGTTTCATATACATAATTAATTGTAAAATGTATTCTAATATCTGATTATACATATATTTTGAAAACTAAGTAAATAGGGTTATGGTAATATTTTCTTCACTTCAGTATTTTCTAGAAGATACTTAACCTTTACTTTTTTATTTTATCAACTGGAGTTTGAATTCAATAGTCCTTTTATGCTGTATTTGGATAATTATGTAAAGGTTAATGTGATGTAAGAATCTTCTGTGAAGAACTGATTAGAGTTAAATATTTAGGTTAGTATGTTCCCAAGAGAAGAGCTCTCTTACACTTTGCCATTCTTGTAATAGAAGGATGGTATGTGGTTACTTTAGGTTATGAATTTAAAGAAAAAGAGAATCCTTTACAGTAAAAGGAAAGCCAATATATCTGTTATATTATCCAATGTGCTTAAGAAATTGTAGAGATTCCTGAATGCCTAAAGATTTAATTAGCTTAATTTTAACAGAAAACAGTTCTGAAAACCCCAGTTTATTTTGTTTAGTAACCTATTTCAACCATTTAAATTATAGTGATAACTCTCATTCTCTTTAAGTGTGGTGGATTCATTCTCAAACTCATACACTATAATGGTTTACAAAAATAGAAAATGTTGCAATAAGACTAGATACCTCCCTTCATATTAAGGCTGAAAGAGGCAGGTCTGTCCTTTTTGAAACTGAAAGAGAGGAAGGGAGTAGATTGGCAGAGGGACTGGGAGGCAAGAAAGAAGAAATGGGGGAGGAGTGCTGCACTCAGCATGTAATATATGTAATATATAAATAAATACAATTTTAAAATATAAAATAAAAAGAGTAAAAAAGTAAATGTAGAAAAGTATTTTTCCAATTATAATTATTCCAAGAACTAAACTATTATTTTGTTTCTAAATTAGTTTTTTTCTGAATAGTTTGATTTTTTATAAGAAAAAACATATATGCTATTACATATTGAAAAATATGACAATTATTGTTGAACAACTACTACTATAAATTAAATAATACAGAAGGGAGTTTATTTCCTTCCTATTTGCCTTGTGCTTTTCTTCTACCAACCTACAGAACCATTTATACCTCTCCAAAGATCAAATTCATTTAACATCTTGTTGCAAGTGACTATAAAGGCTTACTGTCTTGACAGAATCTCACAGAGCTATTCCTTAAATATTCAGAAAGCACTCTCTATATAGTAGACATGTTTGGAATGTTTACTAGTACCACGGTGACACTAACAAAAATAATAAAATGAAGCTGCCAAAAAAAAAAAAAAAAAAAAAAAAAAAAAAAAAAAAAAGAGCTACCAACAAACTCCCAAATTCTTTCTCCTACAAGAAGGCATAGATACATTTTAAAAGTTCAGCCATGATTCCCAAGTCTAGAATGAGTGGAACAAAAAAGTAAAATACTCAGTCTCACATTTCAATAGAAAATTTAGGAAAAGACAGACTAAAAACTGACACTTTGAATAGAGATTTCTTAACTTTTCTTTATTTTTTCTTAATAAATATGCCTTACATCTTAGAAGTTCATGTGCCTACACAGCTGGTCATCAAAATAATGCTATTAAAGGTGAATGATGATGTAAGATGTAGAGACTAGCAGAAGGTGATTGAATTATAGTGGTTTTGCTTCAGTTTTGTCATTACCGTGTTTGGGAATTTGTAGATATTGCATTATTATTTTCACACTTTTCTGGGTGATACATCCAAAAGCATGATTACACCTTCTCAGCCTTATCTAAGTTCCCACTGTTGCATGCAACAACTCATGATGTACTAGGAAGTGTTTGTGAACCCTAAAAATCCACCAAGTATCTCTTTCCTATGTAATGGCAGGGTTTCCTTATTATCAGTTTGAGTTTGGGCTTATTCACCTCTGACTTATAGGGCAGATTGGTGAAGCAGCCCCAAACTTTCATCAAGGACAATGTTTTATAGCAAATGGGAACAAGTGAGAAGGTAGGGGGCTCCATCCTTGTAAGCATCTAATTGGATGTGTATTGTGAGCAGACAGAGAGGTAGGTGGTCTGAAGCCAGACCATATACAGTCACAAAATGTCTAAAAGTACATCTTAAATCACCAGTAATCTTTGATTAAGTGTTGCCAGGAGGTAGCTAGAGAGTAACTCCGGTCAAGGACAAGCTGTCATGTCTTTCTTCCTTCCTTCCTTCCATCCTTCCTTCCTTCCTTCCTTCCTTCCTTCCTTTCTCTTTCTTTCTTTCTTTCTTTCTTTCTTTCTTTCTTTCTTTCTTTCTTTCTTTCTTTCTTTCCCTCCTTCCTTCTTTTATGATGGAGCAAAGTTCCAAGATGGAGTTGGTTTGGACCCTCAATGGCAGACAGTACCAGTAGAAGGTATTTGGGAAATATTAGAAAGAGGAGGCTGATTTCCCTTTCAGCAATTAGTCTTAGAAGAATAAAATGAATTTCCATGAGTTATCTTGCACCTACATGCACTACTGATATGATTCAATCACCTCCTTCCAGTCCCTACATCTTAAACATTGTCATTTACCTTTAATGTCACTATTCTGGTGACCAGCTTTGTAGGTCCACAAACTTCTAAGACAAAAGGCATATCCAAGTTAAATAAATATAAAGATTATTTCACTAGTACATGTGACAAAGAGTACAGAGATTAGAAAGAGTGAATCAAAGGAGACATGGCGAACACAGAAGGTATGGGAGCAATATGAGCTTATGAAATGACCATGGGGTGTTTTGAGATGCTGAGAAGATACAGAGCAATGGTGAAACTTATTTCATATGAACCTGAATGGTGAAGCTCATTCTGGCTCAGGAGTGGAAAAAAGATAATAGGAAGTAAAAGATGGTTATTAAAATTCACTTTTGACTAAAAACTCACTCTCAGCATGCTGAAGTTCAGATTACATAGGAGTGGGAGATCGATGGAGGAAGGAAGGAGAAAGTCCAAATGAGAAAAGAGTAAGGAGGAGAGTGAGGGAGAATTAGGAGTGAAGGAGAAGGAGAATAAAGATGGCTGAAACAATTAGAAATGACTGGAAAGGCAGTGTGTGGATATCTCAACTTTGTGTTTTAGTAATTAAAGTAATTACTAGAAAGAAATAAAAGGTTGGTTGGAAAAGGCTTGTTTCATGGATAAATCACAATCATATTCAATTATTATTTCATACCTCACTGGCTCTAATAAAGATAACTTGAATAAAATTAATATAAATAAGAAATCTATCCATTTTTAAGTAGATAAGATATTAGATAAAGACAATAATAATTCATATAGTAACCTCAAGTGTTTAACTGCCCTGTAGAGGGATTTTCATTCAGGAACATAGCTGCTCTGGCAGGGATCATATCCAAAAACCAAGGTACCTTTTATCTATGTAGAACCCAGACATGACACACTCGTTTAATCTCTCTGGCTTGAATACTGGCATGCCCTTGGTACACACCTTCAAGGTAAAATTAGTTTGTAAAATTGAGCAGCCATGTTTTAAAATGACTTCTAGTTGAGAGACAATATTATGAATCAGAGAAAGATTTAACAGAATGACTCAGAGATAGGATATACTGAATTCTTATGAAAACAGCACAAGAAAGAAGAGATATATTATGAGGAGGTGTGTGTGTGGGGGGGGTGGGGAGTACTAGAGTCATTTTAGTGTCTGTGCAGTCAGTGTAGTACAGACTAGTTGAATGTGTTCTACATAGGTAATGACAGAGCCTGTCAGAAAATAAGGAGCCAGAAAATTATACCAAACTGACAGAATTAGTTAGAGGCCATGCATAACAATTCGGTTAGAAGCTGAGGGAAGCCAGATTGAATTAGTGGCTTGGAGAAGAGTTTGTGCCAGGATACCTGAGTTTAACCAGAGAGCCAAAGTTCAGAAAGAACTAGAAAGGGGACCTTGTTCAGTAGTAAGGCTCCAAGGTGACAACAACAATTACATCAAGTGAATAAATTTTCCAATGTACTTTGAAATGCAATATAATCTATGAATTCTAAAGGAAGAAAAATTAATACAGAACAAGGACAAATGAGTTGATGATTAAGAAATTATGCTTATACCTAAACCACACAACGACCCTACAAGGAAAGAGAATTCCAGACAAATTTTCCTCATGAACATTGACACAAAAATATAATTATTGCAAACCGAATTCAAGAACACATCAAAATGATCATTCACCATGACCAAGTAGGCTTCATCCCAAGGATGCAGGGATGGTTCAATATAAAAAAATCCATTAATGTAATATAATATACTATATAAACAAACTCAAAGGAAAAAAATTCATGATCATCTCATTAGATGGTGAGAAAGCACTTGATAAAATTCAACATTCTTTCATGTTAAAAGTCTTAGAAAGATTAGGAATTTAACGCCCATCCTTAAACATAGTAAAAGCAACATACAGTAAACTAATAGCCAACATCAAGCTAAATGGTGAAAAACTCAAAGGAATCCCACTACAATCAGGGACTAGACAAGGCTGCCATTGCTCCCCATATCTATTCAATATTTTACTGGAAGTCCTAACCAGAGTGCTTAGACAGCAAAAGGAAGTCAAAGGGACACTAATCAGAAAGGAAGAAGTAAAAATATCAATATTTGCAGATGATATGATAATATAATTATGTGAACCTGAAAAGTCCCACCAGAGAACTCCTACTGCTGATAAACAACTTCAGAAAAGTGGCTGATTATAAAATTAACTCAAACAACTCAGTAGCTTTTCTCTATTAAAAAAGATAAACAGACTGAGCAAAAAAATAGGGAAAAGATAACCTTCACAATAGTTACAAACAATATAAAATACCTTGGTGTGACTCCAACCAAGCAAGTGAAAGATCTGTATGACAATAACTTCAAGTCTCTGAAAAAGGAAATTGAAGAACATCTCAGAAGACAAAAAGATCTACTGTGATCAAGGACTGGAGGGATCAACATAGTAATAATGGCCATCTTTCCTAAAGAAATTCACAGATTCAATACGATCTCCATCAAAATTCCAACTCATTTATTCATAGAGCAAAAAAGAGCAATTTCCAAATTTATTTGGAAGAACAACAACAGAAAAACAAACAAAGTAGATAGTGAAAACTATTCTCAACAATAAAAGAACTTCCAGGGAATCACCATCCCTGGCCTCAGTCTGTATTACAGATCAATTTTGATAAAAAAAACAAAAACAAAAAAAAAAAAAAAAAAAAAAAAAAACAAAAACAAAACCAAAAACCCCACAAGGTACAGAAATAGACAGGCAGATTAATGGAATATAATAGAACCAGAAATGAACCCACATACCTGTGGTCACTTTATCTTTGACAACATAGCTAAAAACATTCAATGGAAAAGGGACAACATCTTCAACAGATGGTGCTGATTCAACTGGCAGTCAGCAAGTAAAATAATGCAAATCGATCCTTTCTTCTTGTACAAAGCTCAAGTGCATGTGGATCAAACATTTCCACATAAAACCAGGTACACTGAAACTAATATAACAGAAAGTGGGGAAGAGCTTAGAACACATAGGCACAGGGGAAAATTTCCTGAACAGAAAACCAATGGCTTATGCTCTAAGATCTAGAATCCACAAATAAAACCTCATGAAATCCCTGTTTCTGTGAGGCAAAGGACACTGTCGAGAGGACAAAAGGGCAATGAAAAGATTGGAAAATGATCTTTACCAATCCTACATCTGATAGAAAGCTAAAATCCAATATATACAAAGAATTCAATAAGTTAGACTCCAGAGAATCAAAGAATTCTCAACTGAGAAATTTTGAATGGCTGAGAAACACAAAGAAATGCTAAACATCCCTAGTTATCAGGTAAATGCATATCGAAACAATCCTGAGATTCCACATAAAACTAGTCAGAACGGCTAAGATCAAAACTCAGGTGACAGTAGATGCTGGTGAGGATATAGAGAAAGAAGAACACTCCTCCAGTCTTGGTGGGATTGCAAGCTGGTACATCCACTCTGGAATCAGTCTAGTGGTTCTCAAAAATTGGACATAGGACTACCTGAAGATCCAGCTATATCACTCTTGGGCATATATATACCCAAAAGAAGTTCCAACATATAACAGGGACACATTCTCCATCATGTTCATAGCAGCATTATTTATAATAGACAGAAGCTGGAAAGAACCCAGATGTTTTTCAATACTGGAATGGATACAAAATTTTTGGTACATTCACAAAATGGAGCACAATTCAGCTATGAGAAACAATGACTTTATGAAATTCCTAGGCAAATGAATGGAACTTGAAGAATTCATCCTGAATGAGGTAACCCAGTCACAAAAGACAACACATAGTATGCACTCACGGATAAATGGTTACTAACACAAAAACACCATGATAACCAACAAACAATTCACAGACCTCATGAAGCTCAAAAAGAAGGAAGGTCAAAATATGGATGCCTCAGTCCTTCTCAGGAGGTAGAACAAAGCACTCATGGGAAGAAATACAAGGTCAAATAGAGGAGCAGGGATTGAAGAAAAGATCTTTCAGAGACTGACTCACTTGAGGATCCACCCCATATGCAGCCATCAAACCCAAGCCCTATTGCTGATGCCAGGAAGTGCTTACTGGCAGGAGCCAGATATGGATTCCTTTTTGGAGGCTCTCCCAGAGTCAGACACATATAGTTGAGGATGCTTGCAGCTAACTATCAGATTGAACACAGGGTCCCCAACGAAGGAGCTAAAGAAAGGACCAAAGAAGCAGAAAGGGTCTGCAACCCCAAGGGAAGAACATTATTATCAATCAACCAAACCCCCCAGAACTCCCATGGATGAAAACACCAACCAATCAGCACATATGGAGAGTTCCATGGCTCCAGTTACATATGTAGCAGAAGACAACATTGTCTGGCATTGATGGGAACAGAGGCCTTTTGTCCAGTGAAGGTCAATGTTTCCAGTGTAGAGGAATGCCAAGGCACTGAGGTAGGAAGGGTGGTTGGGAGAGGGAGCACCTTAATGGAAACAAGTGGAGAGTAAGTGCACAGTAAGGGGAAAGGAAATAACACTAGAAGTGTAAACACAGAGAATATTCAATAAAAACAAAAGCAAAAAAATCCCCCCCCCCAAAAAAAACCAAAAAAAGAAATTGAGATATGACTATTTGGGGTAATTGTAGCTACTCTTAACTTAATAAGGTAACTATGGAAGGTGATAGGCAATCATTTCAGCATATTTGCACTTAATTAAACTTGTTGTATGTCCTAATATTTACAGTAAAATAATTTGTTCATCCCAAAGACATTCCTCATGGAACTCCAAAAGTGTGTTCTCTAATTTGATAGGAGGATATATAAAGTGTTACTCAGTCCTGTTAAAGTCCTTGTTGCTTTTTACATTTTCTTTATGTATTTACATCTCTAATGTTGTCCCCTAGTCCCTTCCACATGATTTCTTACTCCATACCCCTTCACCAATGAAAGGGGCACCCCTCAGTATCTCTTTACCCTGGTATATCATGTCTCTGCAAAATCAGGTACATCTCCCATTGAGGCCACACAAGGCGGCTCTCTGCTACATATGTGTCTGGGAGTCTCAGTCCAGCCTACTTATGCTTTTTTTTGTGGTTATGGATTATATAAATCTACAAAAAAATTACACAGAACATATGGCTGCATATGTAGCAGAGGATTGCCTTATCTGGGATCAGTGGGAGGGAAGACCCTTGGTCCTGTGATGGCTCAATACCCCAGTGTAGAGGAATGTGATGGCAGTGAGATCAGGGTGGGTGGGTGAGCATGCTCCTAGAAACAGGGGTGCAGGGTTATTGGATAGGGGTTTTCCAGGCAGACAACCTGGAAGTAAGATGACATTAAAGATGTAAATAAATTAAATAATCAATGAAAAATATAGAGCTAATAGAAAACCCATAGGGACAAAAAGAAAGACATGGAATCATGGCATTTTTAGTTCAGCAGAACAGGAGAGGAAGCAGAGAAGGTAAGAACATGCTTAGAAATATGTCTGCTCAGCATACAAACAAGATAAGAGTAGTAGCTGGACCAAAATTGAATAGAAGTCTTTCAGGAACATATTGGGAGTTGAGAGAATATAGTCAAAATAGTGTATTTTCTTGAGTAAACTGAACAATGAGCTCGGAAGATGTCCACAGACTAATGTACTGTATCTTTAAGTATGATAGCTTATGCATCAAAAAGTAAAAAAAAAATTAAAAGTAAAAAACCTGGAGACAAGGGAAAAATCCTGTTATTTGAATGAGTTTAAAAAAATCACAAAGTTGTTACAAAGACAGAAGAAGGAGGGAGAGGCAGAGTAGCAGGGATGGAAGCAGCGATTATGGAGAAATGAATACTCAGTTTGAAGAAGGAACTGTAAGTCGAGAAATATAAGATGACCCTTAGAGCTGAAAAAAGCAAAGAAGTAGACCAGGAGAGCCCTCACAAGACTCTTGCTGATTCCTGAACTGTAACCATCTAAAGATGTAGCTTGTACTTCTGTTGAACAATAGAACTTAAAGGTTATAGACGGACAGTTGTGTTTATCCACTGCCTTAATCCATTTTCTGCTGATGTAACAGAACATTTGTGGCTACATTTAGAAGAAATATACATTCCTTTACGGTGTTGGTGCCTGAAAAATCATGGGTTTATGCCTTGGAATCTGACAAGGATTTTCTTCTTATATCCACATGACAAGACCAAGAAGATCCTAGGAGGCTAGTTGCATCCTTTTGTGCCAGAGAACAGAACTAAGAAAACTGCTCCTGTAAACACATTCTAAAGCCAGGTTAATATCCAAATAAATAGACCATTAAATCTCAGAATTTCATTGGGTGTTAAGATTCACATGAATTTTAGAGCATTGCAGCCACAAACTTTAGAAGTATACCAGTAAACATTGAATGTACTGTTTTAGGGACTATGCTGGTTTAGTACACGAGTGTTTGTAGTTTCTTCTCCAGTAACCATGATTTACTAGAAATGATAGTTAGCAAGGTTCCCTGTACAATGATGCATAGTCTCCCTGTTGTAAAGTGGCTCTTAAATCCACGACTATGTGTTCTTATACCCACAGACAAGTACAGTCTTCATCTTTCATCAAAGAAAGTGTTCTTTGCAATGGAAAAATAACATTACAGAAAGGTGAAAAAAATCAAAGTGTAGAACAGTGCAGCCCAACAAAAATGGCTACATCTGCAAAACACTCCTGGGTCAAAGACCCGGGCACATTGCGGAAGAGGAGATGAAGGTTGTAAGAGGCAGGGCATCAGGGAATTTATTATGAAATTGGGTCTTTCGGTAATGTCAGAAGTTATACACATATTGTCTTTCTTACATGACTGCTCAAAGGTGAGCTAAACACAGTTAATGCCAATGAACATAGCAAAATCAGTGGTGGAGAAAAGCCCA
The DNA here is from genome assembly GCF_963924665.1 of Micromys minutus. NCBI lineage: Eukaryota > Metazoa > Chordata > Mammalia > Rodentia > Muridae > Micromys > Micromys minutus. Next base: position 4,551,903 of record NC_137980.1, on the reverse strand, counting down.
TCTCATCTCTACATAAAGTGCAATTGGCAACTGAGAAAAGATGCAAAAAGAGGAAATTTTCCACAGGGACGAGAACACCAGTTAGTGGTTCAATGCTAATCCATTAGCCTTGAAAACAATTATACAGCTAATGGCAATATCCAGACAGAAGAAGTCATCATTAGGTATTTACGTATAGATAAATGATCATTTGCATGCAATAACAGTTACAGAGTAGAGTAAGTTTGAGGGAGAGAGGGGAGAGGTATAGATGATGGTTTGGAATGAGGAAAGAGAAATGGAACCAAAGTATAATTTCAAAAAATTGAAAATCAAATATATAACTATGGATGCATAAAAATAAATGAGAGCATAAGAGACAACTGTGTTCATTTTCAATACATATCTGTGTATATATGCATAACATATGTTTGCATACATATGTACAGCACATATAAGCATGCATATGCTATAAATTTGTGTTTCTGCGGTACGCAATGATGTACATGTACATCTTCCATGACACCTCACCAAAATGGGGTGAAGTAAGTCTGGAAATGATGAAATTCTAATTGAATTAAAATCATCCTGAAAATTCTATAAAACATAAGGGTATTTTAACTCTGATATTTGAATTTTTTATAATTATATAAATAATAGTCACTGGCTTATTATTATTTTATTCAGTTTCTTCCAGACAAGATCATCAGAGACTAGAGAGCAAGTGTTGACAGTTTCATTTTCAGATATTTTTGTATTTGTGCCCTGGTATTTTATACTCATTTTACTTTAATCATGCATGTTCCTTCCTCATAAGACTTTATGCATTTAAAGAAATTTCTGCCCAGTGTGTTATTTATAATGATAAGTTCCAGAATTTTAAAAAAGCAGTAAAAATATGTTGCTGAAATATAATGAGGACTCATGACACCAGTCATATTTCCAAGATGATTTAAAATCATTTTGATTTTTTTTAGCCTGCTATTGGTCTTTGTAATGATCCTTGACTAATCCCACTGAATAAGCCTCAGAACAGTACTGTGCAAGACTTCTTGACACCTGTCAGAATGGCAAAAGGCAGAAGGAGAACTGGTCTGACTTTATGACATTATAAAGTGTTCAAGTGTTTGTCAACAAAGTAAGCAAAAAAGGTGAATTAAATGGTGACTAGGTATTTGCTACTAGAGGATAGTATTGGATGTCTGGTTAACTTGTTAATTTACATCTTCCCATTATGGGTTTCTAAAAACAGTTTTAAACTTTAAGTGTTTAATGGAAGTTAAATCATTTATCTATTAAAACACATCCACATTCCATACTAGCCTAATATGCCCCTGCTTCAAAGTATTAAATATGAACATTAGTTAATCATAAAGTCACTTCACCTTCATAAGTATGTGATGCTTGCATCAAAAGATTAAAATAGACTCAGAAAAGTTCTAAGGAAAGTCTTGAGTATTTATATCATAAGACCCCATGAGAAAAGCAACTTGTAGAACAAAAAAGGGTTTACTTGGGACTTATAGTTTCAAAGGGTTAGAATTCATGAGCATTGTGGCAGAAAGGCAGGGTGCTAGATGAATAGCTGATAGCTCACTTCTAGAATCACAGACAAAAGGGAGAAAAGGAGGGGGTGGTAGGGAAGGGGGAGAGTGGAGGGGGAGTGGGAAAGAAGAAGGGGGAGAGGACAGGAGTAGAGGAGAGGAATAGGGAGAAAAGGGGAATAGGGAGGAGGAAGGAAGGGGTGGGAGAGGGAGAGGGGTAGGGAAGAAGGAAGGGCAGGGGAGGGAGTGGGGGAAGGGGAAAGGAGGGGGAAGGGTAGGAGAGGGAGAGGGAGAGGGAGAGGGAGAGGGAGAGGGAGAGGGAGAGGGAGAGGGAGAGGGAGAGGGCGAGGGAGAGGGAGAGGGCGAGGGAGAGGGAGAGGGAGAGATCACAATGGGACTCTTGCATATCTTGTGAAACTCAAAGTCTGTTCCCAACACTATACCTTCTCCAACAAGGTCACACCTCATTCTTCTTAAATATTTCAACCAACTGAGGACCAATATATAAACATAAATGTGCACATGTTGTGCTGGTGAACATTGATATTCAAACCACAACAGCAGTTTTACTTTTGCTTTAAGCTAAGTATTTGGTGTTATCCAGAGTGACAGGAAAAATATGCACATCAATTTACTAAGCATTACTATTTAATTATATAATCTAGATAAATGGAATATTTTATCTCTGGGCAGACTTTTCTCTGTTTAACTATCTCAAGAAATATCTGCCTACCAGTTGCTTATGCTAAACCCTACCTCACATACTTTCCTACTTCATCTCTATTAAAGTTAACACAACACATTTGCCCTGGAAAAATCTGTCTGATTTGAACCTCTGCTTCAACTTATAATTTAATATTACATCCTTTAAGCATGTACTCTTCCTATTGTTGTGGTTGCATCCATGTTCCTAATATAAAATACCCAAACAATAACTATTTTAAGGAAAAAGAGTGTTTATTGGACTTAAATTCCAGGTTCCAGCACATTCCTGCGGGTAGGTCCAGGCAAGAAGTAAAGGCAGCAGCAGTTTGACACGAGGCTGGTAAGAATGCTTGAGAACACGCACATCTGCTTTTGTCATTATTTTTAACCTGCTCAGCCTATTAAATGGGCTGCCCACAATCATAGTGGGCATTAACACCTCAGCTACTCTAAATAAGGGAGACCCCTCCTTGGTGTGCCTCAGTTAACCTGATTTATGTAATCCTTCTCTCTCTCTCTCTCTCTCTCTCTCTCTCTGTGTGTGTGTGTGTGTGTGTGTGTGTGTGTGTGAGAGAGAGAGAGAGAGAGAGAGAGAGAGAGAGAGAGAGAGAATTCCCTAGTGACTCTACATTTTAGTCAAGCTGACAATGAAAAGTCAAACAAAAATCTTACTTGTTACAAAAGTACAAAGCTCTGGGTAAAAGGAACAGTCTGCCTTGCCTGCCTTCCTTCCTTGCTTTCTTCTTTCTTTTTTCGTATTTTTTTTTCCATAAGTTGTGCCACTACTAATATAGGCTGTAATTACACTATAAAAATTTGGTTCTAGAGGATTTGCTTTCAGGTCTTATTATGTTGCTATATTTAAAGTGGATTATTAGCTGTCTTTAAATATTCACTGTTAGAGATAAACTGTATACTGGTAGCCATAGTTTGCCTTTTTTTTTTTTATCTTAGCATTGCTTTTAAAGACAATTTCTTTTTTTTCAGAAACATATAATGGGGAACAAAATAAATGTTAAAGTCTAACCATTTGATGTATTTAAAATTATTCTGAAATTCTGTCAAAACCAACAATTTATCAGTATAACTCACTAATTACTTTCATAAGTTTATAATCATCTAAGTTCCTCATTTCAGTAAAATTAATGGAACATTATGGATAATACTGTTCACTCTTAAAGTCTGAATTTTATATAAAAGAATAAAACCATGTTATCACATTCAGTTTGATTCATAATTCATGTTTCATGTTTCAAAAATATTCCAAAAATAATAGCTGAATTGACAATCAATATAAACACTGTTTTAATATGAATTCATTTGATCTTCATGTTTGATCTTGCTTTGTGTTGTAGATACAACTATAATCAGCAGTTAATAGAAGAAAAAAATACGACACATTTAGATACACCAATACTATATGGGTTCAATTGTTAACAGCAGATCATGGCTTTGAACTTGTCATCTACAGTGCTGAGTCCCTGACTCCTGTGTTTTTCTGCATGGGTTTCATTAATGTGTCAAAGAGTAGTTCATGTCCTTTTAACTTTCACATCTCACACCCCACATCACAGGGCCAAACTTCTGGAAGTATCTATTTGTTTTCTGAATAGTTTGTGCTATGTAAATCCTGATTTGTCTTCACAGACATTAGTAGCAGCACTTTCATGATCACTGGAGAAACTTATTGTATCTTACACTAAATGTAAACACACAGCACCTATACTCAAGACCAAAAAAAAAAAAAAAAAAAAAAAAAAAAAAAAAAAAAAACCCAAAACCAAAACCAAAACAACAACAACAAAAAAACCACACAACAATTTGAAAAACAAAAGTCACATATAATAATTGAAATTTTGTCTGTATCAAAATTTATTTAAAGCTAATGGAGAATTTGAGAAGGAAAAATAAAAGTAATCACATTTACAAGGAGAGAAAAGAGTACAAAACCACAAGACATTTATCTATAAAATATATTCGACAATTACTTATATTTAACTTATATTACTGACTAAAGCATTTTTTTTTGATTTCTAAGACAACAACTACGAGGATAGTTTTTCACTCCAGCATTTTGTTTTTCAAAATAAGGATGACAGTATTTGGTATTTTTAAGAGAAAAAATAGTTTGTTAGAAACACCTGATTCAAAAATATCCACCACACTTGAAATTTATTAACAAAGTCTATTAAAATAAGAACTGTTTCATGCTTGCCTGTGTTTTGTTGATGTGAAAATGAATTTGTACCCCATCCATAGGTTTAATGTTGTTGTACATTTCAGCAGTATCTATGAAGAGAACAATTAGGCCTTAGGTAGATGGAGTTAATTCTCACTATAAGGCTGCTTGTTGTGAGGTTTCCTCTCACATATATCTCATAATGTTTCCTGTTGATTGAGCTAATTATATGCGCATGGTTTTATTGGAGCTTTGTGAATCTGGAGATATCCATGTTTGCTTAATGTTCTAAAATCACAATTTAAAACCCTTTAGGCTTACCAGGATTGGTTCCATAATCCTTAATTGAGAAAGCTAAGCCTTGAGAATTTTGAAATACTCTGAGTAAATCAAACTTCTGGCCCAGTACATTTTTTTTCCAGTAGAAGTTTTTAAAGAGAGTCTCCTTAATTTTTTAACAGTCTGTTTTTGTATGAATGTCATTCATGCTTACTTGAGGCTATATATTTATTTATATGAGTGTACATAAAAATAGTCTTGCTTTATGAGCCTCAATTTTCAAATTTGTGAAATGAGTAACTTGTGAAAAGAATACATAGACTCAACCATGCCACAGGAAGCAGAGAGCTGTAAAACAATGGATCTACTTCAGTACAAGAAAATAATAATCCACAAATTACTATACTTTATGTGTAAAGGCAAGAGATATCCCATTATTTTAATAACTTGACATGATATCATTGAACATTCAAATAGCAGGCATGAATCTGTGAATCTCAGTATATAACTAGCCTTAAAATTTTTGTAATCTGAACCTGATTACAAAATAAAATGATACGTCATTTGTCTTTCCTCTGCATATGTAGTCATTGTACTTTGGTGTTTATTTCTTCAATTATAATGTTGACAAATGGGATGACTCTCACTATTCACAGTACTGTGGGGGGTGTCATTTTTAAAGGCTCTGTCAGCTCACTGGAAGCTGAAAACACACCTAAAATTAAAACTCATTTCAATAGAACTATTTTTTATCAAATTATTCTCAGAAGAAAAATCTTATACAATATACAATAGGATACTGCAGAGCCCTGTGTAGTGTGTGGTATTAAACCTGTGTCTTCTCTGCATAGACTAACTTGGTGCAGTCAGGTAGACTCAGTGTGAGATTGTAGAGAAGCTAACAAATGCATAGGTTCAATACATATAAGAGAATGACGAAAGAAATGAGATTGATTAAAAACAGATAACTCTGAACAATACTCACACCCTTTTTATCATACATAACTTGGCTACTCATGACAGGAAAGAGTTTCTCATTAATGTAGACAACCTAATGTGGCTCAGTTGAGTCTACAATGAAGGTACAGCATCTTATCTAAAGATTAATATTAATGGATTTTTCAAACGCAGAAGCCATCATTTCACATGGAAGGAAAAGTTAACAGAGCTTTATGGTTCAGAAGGGGTCAAAAGTCAAATATGACCTGAGATAAATCAAATGGGATTTCCAGGGCCACAATTCACATGCTCATTTCAAAACATCTCATTAAGCAAATACCTTCTGATGGATTCGTACTTTTTATTTGTAATGTCTGAGGAGGTTAATGAGGTCTTAGGTACTACATTGAACAATGAATCCTCTTAAGAGACACATCTTTGTCCCATTTCACAGATGTGAATACCAAGAAGAAAGAGATGAAGAAATGTTCTGATAGTAGTCAGGAGGCAAAAATTAATCCAAGAGTTTTGGTTATATACTTATTTCTACGAAGTATTGTCTAATTGTTAAATAGCTGTTCTAGGTATGAATGTTATGAAATTGGGACAGATTTTTCTTCCTTCTCCTCTCTCCTCCCTCCTCCTCCTGGTCCTTCTCCTACTCTTTCTCTTTTCCTTCCTCCTCCTCTTCTTCCTTTTCCTCCTCATCCTGTGACTTCTCCTCCTCTCCCTCATCCCCCCTCCTCTTCTTCTTCTTTGATTAAAACAAAACAAAACAAAACAAGAAAAGCAAAACTGTACCATACCAAACCAAATATATCCAGAGTCACTGATTCTAAACATAAAACCAAACAATATTCTCTATTTCAATATTTATATATTGTTACATATCCTATTTTTCCTAACCACTTAGAATGCCCCAACACAATGGAAGTTGTGATTTAAGAAGTGCTGAGGTGGGAGTATGTGGGAGTAGGTGGTTGGGAGTGGGGACATCTTCATGGACACAAGAGAAAGAGGAAGGGGGATGGGTGAGGGGGGAAGGAGATGACATTTGAAATGTAAATACAGACAATGTCCAAAAAAATAGTAATAATTGCCCATATACTTACTAGTAGGAATAAAATGTACTAAAACATAGTTTTACATCCTTTTATTTCTGTTCATTTTTTAAAATCCTGGACAATAATTTTAAATCCCTCTGTTGTTTGTAATTTAGTCTATTCTTCAATGATTCTTAGATAAACTGATGACTTTAGATATGATAGGATTATTCAGTTGAAGATTGAGTCACAGATTCAATTAAGCTGAAATGTAATATTACCCCTAAAGAGATATGCTAGACAACACTGGATATAGCAGATATGTAGTTATGCCCTGGATGTGGATTAACACTAGTGTGTTCAAAACAACGCTTATGTTAAGGAAAATGAAAACGTGGCATGCAGCTGTAGTTAGTGGGTTTGCTTTCTTATGTGCATAATATGAGCTTGTAATGGAAGTAATGTCATATAGTATTTAACTCTGACATTTAGTGTTTGCCCTGGTAGATGGTCTTCTCTTTACTTAAGTGCCATTACTTTTATGTAGTCCATTTTCATTGCATTTAGTCCCATTTTAGTAATAATGCTTGCATGATTTACCAGGCAAATGCAATCTTTGCCCTGAATGGCACAGTGCAAGAAAAAATGGAAGCTGTTAAGAGTCTGAATGGCAAAAAAAGTATTATTGACCTATGCTGGCAGCCATGTGTTTCAATTATTTTCAAGAATCCATTTTTCAAATAAGTGAAGCGATGTGGGACGTCAAGTTCAAGCTGGGGTTAGTGCCTTTCTACATCTGATATGATGTATCTTCTGTAGCCATTTAATTGAATTACCCAATTTATTTTTCAAGCAACAATGCTCTACCAAGAGCCATGACATTAAACAATTAAATATGAGTTTAAAAGTCTGCATTTTGTGTAGTCCATCATTCCACTGCAGCAGGAAGTGAGCCCAAAGGCCTTAGGATTTCTGATTCTGATACTGTAAAGGTTGGTTTTCAAGGGGAATACCCCAAGAGTTCTATAGGCAAAAATATCAAAGTTAACACTTCATAATTCTCATTCATTTTAGCAGAATGGTCTGCTATATGTTTGAACATTCTGGGCTCTCCCCATTAGCCTTTAGCAAATGCCCAGTGGGTTTTGTTCAATAATGCAACACCTGTTTATTTTGTGTCATGGATTTTATAAATACAAAATTGAAATAATGTGCAAAAAAGAAAAGTGGCTTAGTAAAACATGTTGAAGTGGGTTGTTCTGTTATGAAGTTACTATATTTTTACATTACAGAAATATTTGAGCCATATTTTTCTTTCTGAATTTTTTGAAACTTTTCAAAAGTAGAAAGTTAGCTAATTATAACTTTTCTTTTTAAAGGCATGAAGTGGAGGAAAAAGAGAACATGGAATAAAATCCAACTTAATATATTTCAGATTCAGATAATTGTTGTTGGTTATTTAAGTTTATTTTTTGATATGAATTTCATTTTAAGTACTAAGGCCCCTTACTTTAAAGTTGTTTTCTTTTGTTGCTAACTTAGACACACAGTTATGTTTTTGATCTGGGGAGAATAATTACTGTGACTCAGAGAACAGAAGTGACTTATATGTTTTTTTCAATTAACATCCAACAATTAAATTTTAATATGGTCAGGGAATTGTTCAGATCCTTTTGTGTGGGGATACTGCACCTTTAATTATCTGCCCTCTGGTGCCAAGCCTTTTCTTTGAGTGCTTCCATAAAAGCTTATTGCAGCTAGTTATTGAGCAAATTAGTACTTGAGTTTTGGTGAAAAATGTCTTTATTAGTCCTAGAACTGGAGTCACTGTGCATTCCCAGAAGGCGTGATTTTGTTTGATGAATAAATCTAGTAATTATCCTGCTGTTAGGGCTGTACCACAAATGTCATCAGCAGATAAACAGAGGGAGTAAGTCTTCCGTAAATTCTCTAATTATCTATGTTGGACCACTTATCGCCTGCAGATGATTTATGAGCATATTGATATATCCTTAAGTATGTTCATTTGAGTTCACAGATGCAAATAATTAAGGCAGTAGTCGCTTACAAAAGAGGCTTCAGGTCAGGGTCATTTCATTAGAAAACTTTAGCCTGGCTTAGACTCTACAACAGGCTCTAGATATCAACTACTTCAACAAGATATTTCCTAGGAGTTTTTTTTAATTTCCTTCCTCTTCCTATATTCTGTAGATTTTAGAACTTGTGCCCAAAACATTTTATTAAATAAATTATTTCATCCTGTATTTTTATTTTATTTAATGAGTATTAAGAATATTATTATATTCTTAATCTGTTTGAAGTGTTTAGAGAAACAGTTGCTAAGAAACATTACAAATACTTTATAGTCAAATTTTAAAAAATCAAAATGCTTGAATGTATACAGGTGTTTAATTTTTCCTTTTAAACTATTTCACTTTTAGTAACTAAAAACTTGCTAAAATTTAAGAAAAATCTTAACGCTTGCTTTTTATACTTGTTTTCAACTGGTTAAAAATGAGAATAATAAATATCGATAAAATATATTTCTTAACAATTAAATCTAAATTACCATCATATAGAAGATAAAAAAGTTAAATATCTAATGAACAAAGCAGAAATAAATCTTTCTTTTGATAGAAACAGAGATTAGAGTATAACACATATGACAAATAATCTCATCTTCTTGAGTGACTTATGTGCGAAACACACTTATATTTCTGGATATCTCCTTATTAAGCTATGTAATTATACTTTATACATTTAGAAAAAAGGAACTGCTAGTTCTCTAAAAGAATGCTTCCCTTTTTTAAGATAAATGGCTTTCAAATGGTATATATGTGTGTATGTGTGTGTGTGTGTGTGTGTGTGTGTGTGTGTATTTACCTTGTATATATTTAATACTGAAGCATACCAATGTTATATACACTACATAGTATATATGTAATATATGTATACAGATTCACACACACACAAACACACCTACATGGATATACATGTCTATACAAATTTGCATGCACATTGATGTGTGTATATATGTATAAATATAAATATGTATATGTGTAGTTATATATACACATGTATATATGTATGTATACACATAGTATATATGCATTTGGAAGCATTACTGTATACATGTATGTGTGTGCATACATATGTGTGTATATGTATATGTGTATATGTGTTTGTGTGTATGTGAGTAATAGTGTATGTGCATGAAGAACTATTTAGTAGTCAGGAACACATATAATGTTTGTACACAGAAACATTTTAATAGTCTTAGATATATACATAGTTTATATGTATACAGAAACATTCTAATAGATATTTCTTATATATGTATATATATATGTGTATATCTATCTATCTATCTATACATATACATATACATATATACATATGAGTGAATGTGAAACTGAATGTGTGCATTTGTATACACATAGTGTATATTTGTACAGAAGTATTCCAGTAGTCTCAAGTTAGGAACGACTTGTGTATTATTCCCCTGTAATAAGTTCAACATTCTACTATATATATACATATGTGTTTATTGTGTATGTATATAAACATATATGTGTGTATTTGCATGCAGGTATATTAGTGTACACATAGTTTATATAAATATGGAAACAGTCTAGTAAGCTGAAGTTAGGAGCAATGTATTGTTTATTGCCCTGGAGTGAATCCCTCTTGTAAAAAATCCTTTGTTCCCACTGAGACTGGATCAATGGGAATTCGAAGCAGAACTGCTGCCTGATGAAGCAAAGGCACCAAGTCAAGAGGAAGTGACAAGACTCAACTGTTAGGACTATTGCATAGCATTTGTAGGCGAATAGAAACTACTCAGTTTAGTTTAGTTTTATAAATATTCTATATTATTAGATAAGTTATACCTCTTTAGTATATAAAAAATTTATATAAATATAATATTTCTTGAAGTCATTTCCATCAGAAAAATTCCTTTATAATATATGCTTGTTTTTCCCATCCCAAACATATTCTGGAGTTTCTTCCACTTCTAATTCTACCTTACAACATGATCTTTGTATGACAGAGACAACTTTCAGATACTCAGATATGATGCGTTAACTTGTTATTTTCTCTTCAATCATAAATGAAAACATTTACATAATATAAACTCTATTCAAAAGACCTTCACATAAAACCAGGTACATGGAATCCAATAAAAGAGAAAGTGGGAAATATCCTGGAACACATTGGAACAAGGAAAATTTTCTGAATAAAACACCAGTGTCTTGGGCAATAAGATCAGCAATTAGCAAGTGGAACCTAATGAAACTGAAATTTTTTTGTAAGGTAAAGGACTCTGTCAATAGGAATAATGACACCAAATAGATTAGAAAAAGATTTTTAATAACACTGCATCACATAGAGGGATAACATCTAAAATATACAAAAAAATCAAGAAGTTAGACCCCAGAGAGTCACATATGCCTATTTAAAAACGGCATTCAGAACTAAACAAAGAATTCTCAATTAAGGAATCTAAAATGGCTGAGAAACACCTAAAGAAATGTTTCACATGCTTAGTCATCAGAAAAATGCAAATCAAAATGACCCTCTGACTCCATGTTACATCAAAAAGAATGGCTTAAAAAAAAAAAAAAAAAAAAAAAAAAAAAAAAAAAAAAAAAAAAAAAAACTCTGGTGATAGGAGATGCTGGTGAGAAAGTGGAGAAAGAGAAATACTACTCCATTCTTTGTAGGATTGCAACCTGGTACAACCACTGTGGAAATCATTCTGACAGTTCCTTAGAAATTTGTAAATAGATCTACCTGAAGACCCAGCTGCACTACTACTGGGCATATAACCAAAAGATATTCTACCATACCACAAGGGCTTATGATCTACTATGTTCATAGCAGCCTTATTCACAATAGCCAGAAGCTGGAAACAACCCATATTCATCTACTGAGAAATGGATATAGAAAATGTAGTTCATTTATGCAATTGGTTACTACTCAGCTGCTACTTCACAAATTTTGCAGACAAATGGAAGTAACTGAAAAATATTATCTTGTGTAAAGTAACCCAGACCCACAAGGACATACATAGTATGTACTTGCTGGTAAGTGGCTATTAGCTCTAAATTGCAGAATTCCAGCAATACAACTCATATACCATATGAAGCTTAAAAATAAGAAAGGCCAAAGTGTGCATGCCCAGTCCCACTTAGAAGGGGAACAAAGTAATAGTGGGAGGCAGAGGGAATGACCTGTGTTGGAGAATGGAGAGAAAAAGGAGGGTAGGAAAGATCAGGTAAATGAAGAGACACTAGAAATTTCCATAAGGCCAAGGGAATGGGTAGAAATATGTAGCAGTGACAGGCAGACAACACTAAAATGTCCCAGATACCAGGGATCTGAGAGGTTCCCATGACCCAGTGGGTATGACATTGACCACAATTGTCAATAGTGAGGAGATAGAACTTGAAGAGACCACCTCCAGTAGATAAACATGATGTCTGGTTGAGGTATAGGGCCACCCAACTATCTTAAAAATTTTAACTGTGAATTGCTCCTGTATAAAGGAAACACAGGGACAAAATTGGAACATAAACGGAAGGAAAGACTATCCAGAGATGAATGCAGATGCAATCCATCTCATCAACAGACACCATCACTGGGTTTGCTGATATCAAGATGCGCTTGCTTGCAGGAGCCTAGTATGGCTGTCATCTGAGAGACTCTGCCAGCACCTGACTAAGCAGATGCAAATACTTATAGCCTACCATTTCACTAAGCCTGGGGACCCCAATGGAAGAGGTAGGAGAACTGAAGAAGGTGAAGGGATTGCAACCGCATGAGAAGAAAATCAATATCCACTCAATCCCCTAGAGCTCCCAGGGACTAAACCACTAGACAGAGTATACATGGGTGGGTTCATGGTCCCTGCTACATTTGTAGCAAATAACTGCCTTATTGGGCATCAGTAGGAGGTGAGGAGCATGGCTGTGTGGAAACTGGATGCCCAGGGAAGAAGAATGAGGATGAGCCAGGAGTGGGTAGGTGGGTGTGCAAGGCAAAGGGGAGGAGCATAGGATAGGAAGTTTGTCAAGGGGAGACATGGAAGTGAAACATTTGAAATGTAAACAAAACATTCAGAAAAAAAAATCAATTCATATTTTATTTCATCTTACTCTTAACGTTAACTTACTTCTAGAAGTTTTGCTTCCCTGGAATACTAACTGGTAGTGTTCTGACACCAGCCCATGGTCCTATTAAGCATCTTGTTCAGTCTTCTCTCAGTTGCAAGTTCCCAAGAAAACAGTTTCCTAGTAATAACATTGCTCATTTGACATTTATGCATCAACTATAAATATCATCTTCATATCCATAAATGTATTAAAAGTTTCAGTTTTGATTAATCTAAGGTTATATTTGTCCACATATTGGAGAAACATAACTTTCTTGTGTGTTTCAAAATACAGGTGTAAAACAATAGTAAGATCAGTCGTGTTGAACAAATTTGTCAAATTTGGTAAACATATCCACACACATATATAAATTTGTTTTAACATGAGTACTCAAGGGATGCATTTACGACACAACTCTCACTTCTAAGGCTTGTGGAGCAATATGGAAGATTGGAAAGATAGGTGGTAAGACATGGATGATCAGGGAGTTTGTTGTGCGATTGTGTCTTTGTGGGGTGCCAGAAGCAGCACACATACAGTCTCACCACCATGGTTGCCCCAAAATGAGCTGAGCAATGACACTGACAACGACAGTTAAGAGGCTGACAGATCATAGAATCCAATGGAGAGAGAGAAATAGCATTTACCAGGTTTTCTTGTCCTTTATTTCCCAAATGAATAAGTTTTCAGGAGTTAACTACTAAGAATCAATGATTTTACTTTGTTCTTCTAGGGAAATGACAGAGTTCACAATAGTCACAAATAATATAAAATACCTTGGTGTTACTTTAACCAGACAAGAGAAATATCTGTATGACAAGAACTACTTACTGTTATCAGGTAGATGTTAGCTTGTTCCTATTGGCAGGATTCTATTAAATCCTAGAATTTATTAGACCAAGAATGTCCAATAGAAAGTACCTGAAGGTACCCAACTGCTGTAAGTCATGATTAGACATTTCTGCAGTTACTTTATTTAGTCTATCTAGTGAATAATCATAGAATTATGACACTAAGGACAAAATATTCTTGTCCTGTGTGGTTTCATTCTCTGCCACCGAATAACTTCTTTCCTTCTTTTCTTAATATAAATCCTAAATGAACAGTTATATGAATGCTTGTTTCTGTTAAAATCCTTGCTTTATCATGTATATTAGATAATCTAAAAACCAACAAAATCTACAGTCAAAAAACTAAAAAAACACCCTGCCATTCAAAATGGAAATTACTGCAAGCTATGCATGTCACATGTCACCTGTGATTTCAGCTTTAATTTCCTATCTTCTTATTAACATTGGATATAATGGTTATATATTAAACTTTGCATAAAATGCAACAGTATCATCATGTAATCCACACTTTCTCCAGATTTTTTGTTAAATAAACAGCATATTGCTTGTTTCCTTATATTTTGGTCTGATTAGCTTCAATATTTTTTATTTCCCTTTCCAGAAGTATCAGAGCAAAATATTTTCAAAATATAGAATAAAAAATAGAAGTTCTAATAGTTTTCATTCTTTTGATAATGTGACATTCGATGACTGACTACAAGAAAAGCATTGGGTACATTTTAAAGGTTGCCAGTGACTGTACTCTTGGAGATCTGTCCACAAACACTAGTTATTTAGCATTAGGCAAAAGTCATCAGTGAATCACAGTGAATGGGATAGTCAGTGAGATGGCTCTGATACTCAGACCTCAGTCATGGATTCTGTATTATATGTGCTGCACAGTGCTTTCAGGGTAACTAGAGAAAGCACAGACATACATGATGATTACCTCCCTATGAAGTACACAGAGCCAAAAATTACAGTTATAGTGTTAAGGCTTTTATTTATTAATGAAAAATTAATCTAAAAGTGTCAGAAATGCATATGATCTGATAGAAAGCATTGACACACTGCACAATATTTGAAGGATACTTGGGATTAAAAGGGATAACATTTAGATATTATATACTCTATCACTCCATCTTGGATTAAAAGTATTTTATTTTTCAGTCATGAAGTTTTCACAAGACTCACCCTTTTTGAGCAGATTGCTTAATAGAATAAGATATGTCTTAGCCAATAGTAATTATATAAAATACCATTTAAATTGTTGAAATGCAATAGAGATTTCAGAAATAATCCTATGTATACACAGTTACCTTTACCAAGTCTATCAAGAGTGTTGCTGCAAAAAGCATGTCTATATAAAAATGGAGGATTGGACATTTACATGTCACAAAAATTCATTTTTAAATCATTTGAAATTTAAATCTAAAATCAAAGGAACATTTCCAGAAAAAAGTTTATAAGTGAAAAAACTTTATTAAGTTAATCTATATCTTAGTTAATATGACACAGAACATAAGTCAACAGAAGAAGCAAAAATAAATAAACAAGATTATGTCAAACTAAATAATTTCACAGAGTAGAAGAAATAATAAGAAAGTAAAACACCAGCTATAGGACAGAAAACAATTTGTACAACATATCCAGGAAAGGGCTGACTTCCAAAATACACAAACTCTACTAATATCCAGTCGCAAATAACAATTCCCTTAATATGGACAGGAGACCTGAACACATATTTCTCTTTAAAAAGAGCTAGAAATGAGAAGCAAGCACATAAAAAGTGCTTAGCACCACCAATCACCTAGGAAACTGCAAGTCAACTGCACAATTAACTCACACTTCTGAGGAAAAGCTTCCATTCAGAACAAAGTAAGCATTGTTAACAAAAAGTGATTGAAACTGAAACTTCATGCCATATCAGTGAGGGAGTCAAATAATACAGCTAATATGTAAACTCACTGTAGAAATTAAAAGGAACATTAGCATATCTCCTCAAATCCCTATCTCCTGGTTATCAAAAGAAGGAAAAGCAAGATCCCAGAGATGTGTTTGCATTTCAACCTTATTCTAGCATCAATCAAGTTAGCCCAGATATAGAAGTAGCTTAACAGTGACCTAAGGTGGAAAAAGATGTTTCCCATTTTAAAAGTGGCATGTTGTTCATGATAAAATGTAATTTTACTTCATGTGACAAATGGGAGATTTTGGAGAGTAGGATGAAAATATAGTATACACACAAAACAAAATATTGTATAATTGCATTTTTATGAAGCACTTTTTATGTTAATCATGTTATAATTGCACTTTTTATGTTAATCATGACAAAGAGTAGGATTCTCTTTGCCAGGGCCTGATAGGAAGAAAACAATGTGGAGTTCAAGGACACAGTTTCCCGATGGAGGAAGGAAGCCTTCTAGAGGGGTGTAGTAGTGTTTAGCTGATTATTTTTGATGTAGCTCCATTTTAAGTATGTTATTTGTCAGATCATATGACACTCATATGATAGTGATAGCTAACCCATCAAAAGATCCTTTGAAAAAAACAATAGTGCCTCAGTAGCCTTTAGTTGCCTAAATGTATTAGAAAATTAGTATATTGCAGATAAAACATATATAAATGAAAGCAAATCATTTTGATTGACATTAATGTTGTATATATGTCAGGGGCCGTATCTTCAAAGAAACACTTCATTTAAAAAAATCAGCCAAGTATATTTTGTGGTATGTGTATTATAGACAAATAATAGATTTTAATGAAAAAAACATGCCTGATGTAATAGTAATTTTAAAACTTTTCTATCTGTAGTGAGATCTTTCTTTTGCTTTTAGATTTTTATTATTTCAAATATATTACATACCTTAGATTATTGTATATTTGTTAATAACTGAGTAAATTATTTTCTGCTTTTATATGAAGAAGTTATAAGTGTAACTATATTCATAATCATGCAGCATACAATATTTAAATGTAAATTCTTTCAAGTTAGAATTTCAAAATTAGGCTAAACTTTCCTCTCACTGTGAAATAGTAGGTCTACTCCTTTGATAAGTTCTTTATCTCACTCTGCCTGCGAGTCTGCCAAGAAAGAATTGCTTCTAGTGGGGAAACACTGGTCCCTGCAGGTGTCCCATTAAATAATTATCAATTTATGCTTTGTTGTTATAAGTTAATTTGTTCATAGATTTTTTTTCTCCTTGAAAACATGAAGAAACCAGAGCAAAAGAAACCACACTGTTATGGAAGTGGTGAAATAAAATTTTCACAACTTAAGGACACATATGATGTCCACTAAACTGTGTTGAGCTGTGGTTGGAGCATCCTATTTACGGTTTAGAGGGAGGAGTCAGATAAACAAGCAATAATATAGCAACACGATTTTATTGATTTCTGTATTGAGAGTGGCTCATCCTTGTTTGAGATAAATATTTAAAGATGTGAAAAGCAGAGATTATTGTACGTTTTCATGGTAGATATTATCTATATATTTATCAACAACAACAACAAAACAAACAGACATGTAACTCCTCACATATACCATGGAGTAACAATAGGCAGAAGGTTTGGTTACCTTTATAGTGCCTAATGTAATCTATGCCTGTCTTCTCTTCATTCTTACTTTACCGCATACATGCATTCAGAGTTCATCTCCTTTGTCCAAGCAGCTAGCATCTGACTTTAAAACTAGAACAGAAGTGAATAAAAGTGAATTTATAACCCAAATCTCTTGGTTTTTCCCTCCTGTAAATCTTCAACTAGTGCCATACCCTCTACCCACAATAAAGGTTCATGGCACCTTCTCCAAAATTGACCATATAATTGGTCACAAAACAAGCCTCAATAGATATAAGAAGATTGAAATACTCCCATGCATCCTATCAGAAAATTCTTGAACATAACACCAATGTATTGTGCTCTGAGGTCAAATATTGACAAATGAGACTTAATGACATAGCAAAGTTTCTGTAATGCTAAGGAAAATGGCAGCCAACAGATTGGGAAAAGATCTTTACCAACCCCATGTCTGATAGAGGCCTAATATCCAAGGTATACAAGGAACTCATGAACTTAGACACCAGAGAATCAAACAACCCTATTAAAAAATGGGGTACAGAGCTAAACAGAAAGTTCTCAATTGAGGAATATCGAATGGTGGAGAAGCATCTAAGGAAGTGCTCAACTTCCATAGCCATCAGGGAAATACAAATCAAAACAACCCTGAGATTCCACCTCACACTAGTCAGAATGGCTAAGATCAAAAATTCAGATGACAGCAGATGCTGGGGAGGATGCGAAGAAAGAGGAACACTTTTCTAGTGTTGGTGGGGTTGTGAACTGGTATAATCACTCTGTAAATCAGTCTGGCTGTTCCTCAGAAAATTGGACATAGTACTACCTGAAGACCCAGTTATTCCACTTCTGTGTATATACCCCAGAGATGCTCCAACATACAACAACGACATATGTACCACAATGTTCATAGCAGTCGTATTTATAATAGCCAGAAGCTGGAAAGAACCCAGATGTTCTTCAGTAGATGAATGGATACAAAAATTGTGGTATATTTACACAATGGAGTACTACTCAGCTATCAGAAACAATGACTTTATGAAATTCTTATGAAAATGAATGCATCTAGAGAATATCATCCTGAGTGAGGTAACCCAGTCACAAAAGAACCCATATATTATGCAGTCACTGATATTTGGATACTAATACAAGAAGCTCATAGCACCCCAGAAACAACTTGCAAACTATATGAAGTTCAAAAAAAACAAAGGCCAAAAAAAAAAAAAAAAATGAAAATGAAAAACCATTATGTTTAATCTTTACACACCAAGAAACCTTTGACTATTTCTAGGTTATAGCTTGTTTTACATGTACTTTATGCTCATTGTAACCAGTAACATTTTAAGGCATACTATTAAACCTTTAAAAAAATCAAGTACTGACAAAATTGTATTCAGATACTGTTATGAAAAATGCTTTTAATATTTGTACATTTATCTTTGTTTTTTAAAATAAAGTTGCTCAATTAAAAAAAGAAAGCTGCAAATAATATCATCTAAAGCTAATTATAATTTAATATCTTTCTTTAAAAAATAAATAAAAAATAAATGGGAACATCAAAAAAGGTTTACAATATTGTTATTTTTTAATCACCCAATAACAGTTTATAACTCTGTTATATTCTGAAAATGTTTAATAGAAATAAACTAAATTCCCAGAAGGAATAACACAAACCCAGCAAGTTAACAAAACAAGAAAACCTCGTGATTTCATCTCGGTGAAATTGTAAACTTCCTGTAATATATTTGTCTAGGTCTTCTTTTTCCTTGATAAATAAAGATTTTCCCCCAGTGAACTCATTTTCACCTTTCTGAAACACTTCACTTTGTTGTGCTCATACATTTGTAAGTTTCTATCATGAAACATTGCATGACAATGGTGGTCGCTATAACATGTATTTACAAATAACACTAAATTAGTAATTACCATAAAACATGCTTCTGCAGTTCATATAACATCGGTAATCACATAGTGTGTTTCCATAGATCAGATGCCAGTTTCAATCACCATGATGTATTTCTGCAGGTTATATAATATTGGTGATCACCATAAAATGTGCTTCTACATATCAGAGGACACTGGCAATCACTATGCCAATTTTTAAGACTAGAAGATATTGCCAATCACTAATCATGTTTGTGCACATCATATGACATCAGTGATCATCATAAAACATACTTTTACAGATCAAGTGACATTAACGATAGCTATGGCATGACAGGTGATATTGGGGATCAGTAAAACATGCTTCTACAGATCAGAAGACACCAGTGATCAGCATAGCATGCTTCACTATATCAGATAATATTGACAATCATCCTAGCATGCTTATAGAGACCAGAATACACAAAGAGCTCTAGTTGAATTTATTAATAGACATATATTTTTCAAAGTAGATTTGGTTGACTTTGAAAAGTTGTGTTTTGAAAGGTTTGTGTGTTGGGTAGGAGATTCTGTAGCTATAACATAGCAAGCAATACATGCCTCCATTACTCTGATCAAGAAATAACACATTTAATCTGTTTAAAATTATTTTAATATTTAGTATATGTCTCCATTACATAAAAGTTGTTCAATATAAATTACTGAAAATAAAGAAACAGCATATTGTGGCTATACTTGGAATTTTTAGAGGTAAGAAGCAGTACCATCAATTAATCATTGGTCAAGATAACTGGTACTAATTGGTTTCCAAAGTGTTTGCTTCTCTTTCCTACTACTCAACAAATGTGTTTTATAGAGAGTGGCATATGCAGAATGCTGAAGAAAGTGCTTTCATTTGAAACGTCATTAGAGGCAGATCAGTTCCAGAAAATCAAAGGTGATGAAGACATCACATTGCCTTAAATAATAAAGAATAAGAATTATTTGGACTAGTAGTGGCTACCTGTGAAACCTAATCAAGAAACACATTAAAGTTGGTTCCAAATAGGAGCTAATCATGTTGCTAGTTTTCTAAATTATTGGAACAGTAGCATTGTGATAGAGGGAGGCCTGGCCAACACTAAATTGTTCTAAACCTTGGGGTCAGTTTAGTATAAATTATCCTACAACAGAATAAAATAATTTATAGTTGTTACACAGTGGACCTGGATATGCAAGAGCCATTGATACTAATAATTATGAGAGTCATTATATATAATTATTGACTCTATATTGTAGGCATTTACTCAACACTATATCTTTGAGTTTCACGATAACCCTATGAACAATATATTTTAAAATCTCATTAATAAGTAAAGAAGCTGGGCATTATAGAGCTTCAGAAAAAAATGTCCACAATTGATAATGATTGAAGAGGGCATCAGTCTGAATACCTTCATCCGGATCACCATATTCTCAATTGACACCTTCATAATTTTCTCATTTAAACTATTAAAGCAATATGTCTAAATTTACTTTTAGTTGTTTACATGAGCTTAATACAAATTTAAGGATACATTTTACACTGATCTATTTTAGGACATTATATTAAGGACTAAGAATAGCTTAAGGATCACCACAACCTTCCCTGCTCTGAATACTTTTCTCAAACTTTTCCATATGAATCCATTATATCTCACAATTACAATTTAAATACATGACAATACAGGTCTTTATAACTAAGATTATTTATATAAAATCTTGAATTCTTTATATTTGCCAACATTGCCAGCTGTATTATTATTCTCCAAGTAAATAAATATTTTGCTAAAGAAATACAGTTATGGGACCATAAGGCCTGGAAAGTGTGAAATGTTCAAGGTGTGACAGAAACATCAAGAATCTTTTTAGAACTACCTTGCAGGATTTTTCTCCTTAACTGTATTTAATAACTATTCATAATTCTACAAATCTAGAAAATTAAACATTACATTTTTATTTATGCAATCAGGTTGTATATTTGATTTCATTATTGCAAAGTTTCTTTAGGACTAATTATAGTGTGTGTGTGTGTGTGTGTGTGTGTGTGTGTGTGTGTGTTTAGAGTTAATAAGCTTAGATACTAGGGGGGAAACAATGAAAAGATCATACCACAGATAATTAATAAAAATCAATTAGGCTTGTTAATGAGTACTCTGTCAGTACCCAAGGTGGCAAAAACCAGCTGGGGGAAGGAATGCAGACCCTGGAAGAGGACATTTAGCGTGTTTGAGTCCTGCTGAGAATTTGAGCGGAAATAGCTATAAGGAGCTCTTCTTGGGTTAAAACTCACCAAGTTTTCTCTTGAGACTACAATTCTTCTAGCTAATAAATCTAGTTTAAAAAAGTGATTCACCTTTAGTGTGTGCCATAAAGCATTCTCTGAAGCCCTAAGTACATTGCTCACTGCCCTGTATTAAAAACAAAATCATCGTTGTAAATGTCAATGACTAAGAATATTAGAGTCCGTCATCTTTCTTATGTTAGTAGGAAAGCTGGAAGCACCCATTAGGTCCTCTATGGCTTTTTACATTATGTTTGTATAAATGGCAAAAGTCAAACATGAGCCAGCAGGCAAATACAAAAATCTGTCTTCCGGTGGTCCTTGGACAGAAAAAACAGAAAAATTTCAATGATAGTAATGACCTTCTTAGAAACTTTTCAGAATATCTCATCGTTTTATTGTTAATTATGTTTGAATTGATATTAATTACTCTCTGTAATCAACAACAATTTGTAGAAGTAATATAAAAGAGATTATCAACAGGAATAAATGAAATAAACTTAGCTGTAATAGGTCACACATTTAAAGCTCTTCACTTCCATTTTACATAGCTTTCTTTTTATAATCAAAGACTAAAAATAGAAAGTCTAAAATTTATGTAAAATTGCCTTTACTCTGTACCTTTTGTCCAAATGGTATATTTTTGGAGTCATATACAGATGGATATTTAGCAATTATTGGAAACTTGTATCATCTATTTATAATACAATCTATATATAGTACAATTTATATGCAATTTTGCCCACAGACCATCAAATCGTGGAGAATAGGAGATTGTGGAGTGTTCCCTTCATCTGAGCATGTTACCATGTCACCCCCAATAAGGCTTACGTATCATTGGAGAAGAACTGGAAGGAGTAGGGGCTAGAGAAGATGGGGCGACAGCCATGAAACAAGGTCTCCTAACCATGGAGGATGGCCGCGATTGTGCAAGCTGGCACAAGGTCTGTGCAAGCTCAAGCCAGACAAACCCCAATGTGGAGACTTGGAGGGGGCAGGGCTCCTAGCCATGCCTAAGGAGTTGTTGGCAACTGTTAGCTTCTAGAACAGGAGAAGTTAGTTTTCTGTAAAGATACAACTTCTGGTAGTGAACCATGTTCTGGAACATGTCTCACACCCAAGAATATTTGTAGCAAATATTAGACTTACTAGGTTTAAAAGAAAGAGTCAGAAATAAACCAATTTTGGTGAATTGAGAGATGGTGTCAGATTTAAGAGGAGCTGAATATGGGTGAATATGATCAAAATAAATGGCATAAAGTTATTAAATAATTAATATATTATTATTAAAGTTTATCTTACTTGTATATTTAAATGAGCATAGCTTTATTAGATGGGTCTTTAGTTTTAGCACTCAGAAGATAGAGGAGGGAGGACTGAGCATCTAAGTGAAGCCTGTGCTACATGGTAACATTCTGTTTCAAACAATAAGGAAAGACTCTCACAGGTAAGATTTGGGATTTATAGAAATCGTTTTTCTAACATCCTAAAGCTAATGAAATTTAAGGAGTGGTTTTGCTGATATTGTTCTTAGTTATACTGAAGATGTTGTTCACTTTAATTTCAAAGGCATATTTTGTACAACTTGTCTGTTAAGTATAATCTGCCTCATTGTACTATATAACTACTAAATTATGTGTAACCGAAATACAATACCAGTCCCATACCAGTGAGTGTATTTCAAATTTCATAATGATTTTGAGAAGTCATAAGAAATATAAAATACATGGTGCATATTATGTGGTATATTCAGTGCAGTGGGGCGCTGTAGTAACTATAGGAAGCATTATGTATATACATCTGCACCACTGTTGTCTCAGACAAATTATCAGGGTGCTGGAGGACACCAAGTTTGTTTACGTGTATTGAGATAATGCCTGAGAGGTAACATAGTTATAAGAGGAACAAAGGTAAGGGAACAAATGCATTCCTTGAAGTCCTAAAGGCTTCTTCCAGTTATTGTCCACCCCAATTAATTAACTCCTTAGTTTACTTGGGCAAATGCTAGAGTTCCCTATAGCCATGTTTTGTTATCTAAAAAATAGTGTCATAATTTGAATGATGATTTTATACTTGTCATAGCAAAGTTATAATGTGTTGTGTGCACACATGCAGGCACTTATGTTATACGTTTGAGATTGATCATAAATGTGTGCAGGTGTGCCTGTGCCACAGTGTGGTGATCACAGACAGAAGCAGTTGTCAGACCTTATTCTTCCCTGTTTTGGAGGTAGGCTGCTTGTTCACCTCAGTGTATGCCCATCTAGCTGGCCTCAAATTTCTGAGACTGTCCCATGCGTGTCTGTAATCTTGACACATACACCATGAGATTCCATTCAATCACTGACACATACTTCCTTTTGTGGGTCTTAGAGACCTGAATGAAACTGAAAAACTGAGAAGCCTTTACGGTTTGAAGTATGCAAGAATAACATCTACTGATATCTCTTTCCACCTACTAATTACCTTTTATTTTATCTTAAGGGAAATTTTCTTGCCCATATTCAGTGTGTTGTATTGATCCACAATTAATCAGGAATAACAAGGTAAGGATTTGCAGAAAACTTAGGAGACTGAGAAATGACCATGTCACCTCAGCCAACAGCAAAGATTAGCTGCCATTTTTTTTTCAGAAATTGACTGAATATTTCCATTTTTTGGCAAAGCAAAAGTCTTATCGTTGCATAACTGTGCAAGAGGAAAGGGGAGATTAAAACCAAAGCCAGCAAAGAGTCAAACCAAAGCCAGACAGAGCACAGAAATGTGAAAGACTTTTCCATTAGGCCTTTACTTTGATCACAAAGATTCAAAAATATCTATTAACCCATTTCTCTGAGAGTATATTTAAAAGATAATGAAGCTTTATATGTCTTTGGACTTAGAACTAAATTTGCCAAGACAGCACATTTGAAAAATTTTAGTATTTAAGATTATCGTAGGACACTCTTTGGAATCAAACATGAGATTTTATGGTTTGTTTTCAAATACAAAGTTTCTCAAAAGAGTACTACACAGTTGTAAAGCTATTTAAAGAGAAGCATGTGGATCTAACTCTTACTTAAAAAGAATTGGGGAGCCTCAGAAAATTCTTTATGTAAAAATCAATACAAGATAGCACTGTGATCTGTACATAATATTATATATACATGTACAAATCTAGTACAAATCTAACATTCACAATTTTATAATTTCAGTGGAACCAGTGGTCTAACAGCTACAGCACTGGGCCTGCATTCGCTGCACATATCACAGTGGTACAGCCATGGGTTAAATGAGCAGGTTTGAAATATTACTTTTTTAAAAAATTGAAAGGTTGTGGCAGTAATAAAAAGGTTGAGTGGTAAGGCCTCTAATTGAACAGTAAGGCCTCTTTCCTATTAAGTCACTCTTTCATCTGTCTTTTTAATTATTTCATTATCATTTTGTACTGCAGTTCACAATGAGATGACCATTTGTGTTTAAGTGAAAGCTAATTATTAGGACTGAATTATTGTGCAGTTTATTGATCCCTATGGTGGATTAAGGGCTTTAAGTTCGTCTAGACAGAATAGTTAGCAAAATGACAAAAGGAAACATATAAGACCCTTGGGAAGAATCCCTGTGCTCCATAAGCAATTAATGCCTGCCAGGTAATGGAATTTAAGTTTATACTAAATCCAGCCGCGCTTTGACATTTCAACTGCCTTATAAACACATTAGTCTAATGAATTAAGACTTATGAATTGTGTTTAGGCACAAGAAGGAATAGTAGATCTGTAGTATTTTTAGCTCTTCATTGATTGAATGAAAAATAGATCATTTTGCTCTTGGAATCAGATGAAAAATTAAACATGTCCTTTGTGTTTTAGCTCATTCTTCTCTCTGTTGATGGATGTGCATTAACAATTTCTATTTCCCAAATCAAGAAAGAAATGATCCCCAAATCTCTGTCTGTCTGTCTGTCTGTCTGTCATTCTCCTCTCTGTTGATAGATGTGCATTAACCATTTCTATTTCCCAAATAATTCTAATCTCCCTTATGGGTATGGAATGCATGTAGTGAAAAATCAAGAAAGAAATGATCCTGAAATCTCTGTCTGTCTGTCTGTCATTCTTCTCTCTGTTGATGGATATGCATTACCATTTCTATTTCCCAAATAATTCTAATCTTCCTTATGGGTATGGGATGTATGTAGTGAAAAATCAAGAAAAAAATAATCCCCACATCTCTGTCTCTCTGTCTGTCTGTCTGTCTGTCTGTCTGTCTGTCATTCTCCTCTCTGTCTCACAGTCTTTTTTCTTACACACACACACACACACACACACACACACACACACAATTGCTTTATAAATAGCCTGAACCCTTTCTCAACCCAGTAATAGGCTAATTTGAAACCAATTTTTCATTATACTGATTAACAAAGCGTCCCCTAAATTAATGATGCACCATACCTTGTTTTAAACATTGGAATTTGTTTTGAGTGAACTTGGAGGTAGCTTAGCTTTTCGTACGTGTGACTTTTCCTAAAGTGTGTCTTCAAACTTTATTGTCATTCTGCTGTGATGTTTTAGTTATTAGTTAAGTTTTAGTAGCATTTTTAGCAATTACAAATACATTAACACAGATGTTCTCTTACTAGCTCCAAGATTCAAGTGTTCAATGTAATTCCTACCTACCCTTCAAAAAGAAAAAAAAATATTTGCCACTGTGATGATTGACATACTAAGCAAGTTAAAGTCATATGCAACAAAAATATCAATCACTTTTACTTTCTCAGTTTTATTTGAATTGGAAATCATTAATTTATTCTGAAAAAAAAACCCTTGGAGAACATCTTGAGTATAAGAATAGTTGTTTTTCTTGTCATGAGCTTTGAAACCAGGGCCTTGTGTAAGACAGCTAAATATTTTGGTAGTAAGATAAACTTCTGTTCCCAAACCAGCCTTCTTTGTATAAAAATAAGTGAAAAATGCTACGGATTATTTGGTGAAGATACATCAATATAATTTAACCAGAGAAACATTTGGATATTATACATGCTATTTATTTTAGGGGTTTCATTCCATGAATTTGAATTATATTAAAGACATTTTTTGCACAAGATATGATCTATTATTCAAAGTGAGGAAGTGTTTGTTTCTACTATATTTGTGTATAATTTAATAACTTGTATTTGGGAGTGGCAAAGAAGCTTCTTTAATAGCAAATATAAGTTTTAAGAGCAATGGATAGAGACATTTGTGATATCTAAACCAGGTTAATCAGTGAAGTATGATAAATTTTAAGAATTAAACAGATTGTCTGCACTTAAATACAAACACTGACAGATAATCTTGCACAAGGCAATATTTGTTATTTTGTAAATACAATAAAAGGATAACTGGTGGGTTTCTCTTTCTAGGAAAAAAGGAGGAGCTTTCTCAGCCTAAGAAGTCAAATTAATGCCTAAGGAAATAGGGCACCCTGATTATATGAAGACACAATGCTACCTACATGATATACATCTGATTTTTAAAATATAATGTTGAGCTTTGCCTTAAATCATATGTCTGTGTGGTTGACTCCAATATGTGATGCTTGAGAAAAGTGTTACCAGAATTGACAGGCTCATTAAAGTGAGTCTCCTTGTCTGCCGGTGCATATTAATTTCCAAATATCGGTACATGAAAGTTTCTCTGGAATTTAATTTTAATTGGTTCTTTTATTTAATAACATTTCTAATATTGTCCTCCTCCCTGCTTCCTGCTCTGCAAACTACCTGCCCCATCCTTCTCCCCTCCTTCTAAGAGGGTGTTCTCCAACATTTTATTTTAAAGAAAATATTTCTATACTCCACATGTCATGAAGTGGTGATAGTTATGAAAACAATACTAAAATTACTTTGAGTGATTCCAATACTTTGATATAGTAGGAAGTAAAATTTTAAGAAAACCGTGTCTGTGTAAATATTAATATAGGAAGATAATAACTGATAAGAATATAATTCAAAATCAAGTGAGTTGTTTGCTCAGCACACAGAAGTACAGATACTCCTGTTAGCTTTCTTCTCTACTTGTTCTTCCTACACTGTGTTCTGGTCATGTTCACCTTCCCGTAATTCATTGTCCTTTGTTTATCCAGTAAACTTTATACCATTCTTATTGAAATCATTCCAAACAAACCTTCTGCTGGCCAAATATTCAGGATCTTGCACTAGAGTCTGGTCAATTTGCCCAAGCTGTCTCCTTTTTCATTCAACCAGCAACTGCCACTGTTTCTTTTTGTGTTTTTTTTTGTTTGTTTGTTTTTTATATTATTTTTATTGAATATTCTCTGTATTTACATTATAAATGTTATCCCCTTGTCCCCCACTTTCATCCCCCCTTTCCCTCCACTTCCTTCCATGAAGGTGTTCCCTCTCCCAACCACCCTCTCCTACCTCAGCTCCCTGCTGTTCCCCTACACTGGGAAAATGGGCCTTCATTGGACCAAAGGCCTCTTCTCCCATTGATGCCAGACAATGCTATCCTCTGCTACATATGCAGCTGGAGCCATGGGTCTCTCCTTATGTACTCATTGGTTGGTGTTTTAGTCCC
Organism: Micromys minutus; assembly: GCF_963924665.1. Classification (NCBI taxonomy): domain Eukaryota; kingdom Metazoa; phylum Chordata; class Mammalia; order Rodentia; family Muridae; genus Micromys; species Micromys minutus. The sequence goes on along the minus strand of NC_137980.1, from coordinate 4,523,934 downwards.
TGGGAGTTCTGGAGGGTTTGGTCGGTTGATGTTCTTCCCATGGGGTTGCAAACCCTTTCTACATGCCTGTCCTTTGCAGGTATGTGGCCTTGTTTGGCCTTACAAATAGGTTTTTCTGTGATATAGCAAATGCTGTACGTTCAAATATGCTTTGCCACGTCCAGAAGACAATGTTTCCTCATAATAACCCAAGAAGGAGAATAATCTTGTAGAAGTTTATTATCTTAAACTTTTCCTGATACATCTTCTATAATATTCCCTGAGCCTTGACAGTGGGGTTGTGGTATATCTGTTCTATAGTTGCCTGATCATTATGTAGTTTTTTTATTCTCTACACACAAGCCAGTTGTGAATTACAGTGTTTATTAACACCCATTGCAATTAGATGACTCTCAGGTGTGCTATTATAGATGGATTGATCTATGTGTAAAACAGTGTCATTAAATGCCAGTTTAGTACTTACTTAATTACAGAATAATATTACTAGGTTCTTCCTTAGGGTTTATGACTTCTTCAACTATATGTTTTTAGTGTGATAAGGTTGTAAGGTATATCGTTAATCCTGTAGATTAAATATTATTTCCAAGCAAATAGCATTTGGTTGTCACTTCAATCATGTTCACGCCACTATTGCACTAGGCCACACGTTTTTTTCTGAAGCAGCCAATTTGTAGGTAAATGGGTTTATAGTTGGTGATCACCAGGAACTTTCAGGTTACTTCCCATCCCCATCAAAGCTTCTCATTAGGAATAAAGCTCAAAAATCTATGCAGTTTGAGTTTCCCATAGGTAATGACTCAAACACACGGCATCTTCACCATAGGATATCACCATTCATTTCTTATTGGGTCAGTCAGAATAGTTACAATAACCTGCAATATCTGTTGACTTGTAGGACCATGTGTGCCAAGAATTCTGAATATGGGACCCCAATGAAGGAACTAGAAAAAGGACTGAAGGAGCTGAAATGATTTGCAACCCCATAGGGAAAACAACATTATCAACCAACCAAACACTCCAGAGCTCCCAGGGACTAAAACTCCAACAATGAGTTCACAAGGAGAGACCCATGGCTCCAGTTGCATATGTAGCAGAAGATAACATCTTCTGCCATCAATGGGAGAAAAGACCTTTGGTCCAGTGAAGGCTTGTTTTCTCAGTGTAGGGGAATGCCAAGGTGTTGAGGTGGAGAGGGTGGTTGGGAGAGGGAGCACCTTCTTGAAAGCAAGTAGAGGGGAGAGGAAATGGAGTAGGGGGGAAAGGGGGTACATTTGAGATGTAAGTACTGAACCAAAGGGTATCTAGAGACTGCCTTACCTGGGGAATCCATCCCATATACAGTCAGCAAACCCAAACAATATTGCAGATGCCAAAAAAGCATGCTGACAGGAGCCTGATATAGCTGTCTTCTGAGAGGCTCTGTTAGAGCCTCACAAATACAGAGGTGGATGCTCTCAGGCAACCATTGGACTGAGAATTGGGTCTCTAATGGAAGAGATAGAGAAAAAAAAAACTGAAGGAGCTGAAGGGCTTTGCAACCCCACAGGAAGAACAACAATATCAACCAGCCAGACCTCCCAGTGCTACCAGAGACTAAACCACTAACTGAAGAGTACACATGGAGGGATCCATGGCTCCAGCTACATATGTAGTAGAGGACAGACTTATTAGGCATTAATGGGAAGAGAGGCCCTTGATGCTGTGAATGCTCGATGCCCCATTATAGGTGAATGCCAGAGCCCAGAGGCTGGAGGGATTGAGTAGGTGCTTGGTTGAGGACCACTCTCACAGAGGCAGGGGGTATGGTATATGGCATATGGAACTGGTATAGGGAATTCTGGTGGGGAAACCAGGGAAGGGTATAACATTTGAAATGTAAGTAAAAAACAAATTCACATAAACACACACACACACACACACACACACACACACACACACACACATAATGACTTAACATTGTCAAAGCCAAATGGAGTGTTGAAATAATTATCTGACTAGGTCAAGTCCATAGAAAAAAGATGAATCAGAATTTTAAAAATCACCTCTGATTCACTAATTCAAGGTGGAGTACTATAAAATGTGTTACTCTTACTTGTATTCACATACAGTAAACACAAAGATTAATATTTTTCATCCAATACTGGTTTCCCAATTTTCAGATAGAAGATTTTTTAATCTTTTATTTATGCTTTTACATATGCATCACCTTTCTTACAGACACTATGGAAGTAGTGTTATATTGTAGTCAGTATTTTAAGATATTGACATTTTACACCAAATACTGTACCTTCATGTACACCCATATCTAGTACACTAGTAATCAGAAAGGGTCTTAATGTCACCTTTGCTTGTGGGTTCCTGGTGAGTGTTTCCTCAGTCACTTAAATTAGTTTTACATATTTACTTCTTCAAGTTTGTTCTGTTTTTCTCTGGGATATACTTAGACATGCACTAGTTTCTTGAGTAACATTTTCCAAGGATTTTAAAGATTTTATTTAACACTAGGTATTTGCTTCATAATTTCTCCCATAAGATAAAATGTTTTCAATATGACTTTGGAAAACAAAAGTCTAAAAAAGTGACACTCAGTTAAACTCAAGAAGCTCAAAGGAGAGGCTGCTGGGAGCTGGTCACTCTGGCCACCTCTTGGCTACCAGGTTCATCTGTACATTCTCTGATGTTCAGACCCAACTCCCCTTTCTAGGTCTGCAGTCAACCATCACTCTTTCCCCATTTTATGAAGGTGAGTGATCACATGTTAAGTCCATCCAAATAACCTGAGAGAAGCTCCTTTTGTGGGTATTCTCAGAATAGCCTTGACATTCTGAGATATGGGATGTTTTAATGGATAAGGCACTTCTCTCCAGAAAATCACTCTTCAAATGCCAAGCATATGGCCCGGAATTTGGTTATTTTATCTGTATGTATGCTAGTCTTTTGTTATTTAGTTTTAATCTTTAATTCAAGAAATAAGTCTGCCTACATTATTGTAAATGGTGAGGAGTATTTTGTCATTAGGAAAATTAACAATTCTCCTTAATTAAATTGGATTTCTCATCTTTTTATATTTTTTTCCTTAGGTTTAATAATGTGCTTTTCTATGCATTCTGGATGTGTTACTGAAGTGTACCCTTTATCCAGTTAACTTGATTTTCTGTAATCAATCCAGTAGGGATTACACCCAGCAGAGATTTTTATTATGACAGTCTTATGTTACCATCCCCACCACCTCTTACATCTTAACTCATTTTTCTTTAAGGCTTCTTGCTTCTGTTTCATATAACTCATTTCCTCTTGAATTATTTTGAGGACAACAAGCTGCTACTTGCTTGGAAAAAAAAAAAAAGGTCTACTTTTCTTATGAAGGTTATTTTCAAGGATATATTTTCCCATGACTATTAGGCATAATTTCCTCTTTCTTTATATTACAGCAGTAATTCATAGAAGCATTTTATTTGCCTTGAATGGGCAGAATGTCTGCCCTCAGGGTAGATGCTGTGTCTCTTAGCTCTAGTTACTATTTATTTGAGTGGTAGGTGGTAGGTGATCCTCTTAAATTTCAGCCTGGAGCACAAGTGTATGCTTGATTTGCAATTCCTAGAGTAGTTCTATAAACTAAACCCGGATCATCTGCTGCTTCAAGGCAAAGCTCCTCTCCTTTCTGCGTCCACTTACTGTTAGAATTTCTTGAACATAAAAAGCAGTGTACTGTCTAATTCCTTCTTCTTTCCTTGTGCTTCCTCACCTTTTCAGGTCCCTGCTTCAGAACATTACTTTAGATTAACATTGTTCTACTTAGTCATATGAGGGATAGAAGCTAATAGTTTATACAAATGTTTTCTAACACTATGCATTTTTCATCTCCTTACATTGTATCTTGAAAATAAATTAAATTTTAATTATTTATAATGTGACATTTTTCTCATGTTTCTCATGTGATATTATTAAAATAAGTTTCATACTTTAACCTACATGTCTGTATCTAGAAAAGGTTGTATTTGTATATTTTTAGTATATTCTGTTTTTAGGTTGATTTTCCATATTTACTTAATTGATTTTTGTCTTCATTTTTTTTTATTTTTGTTTCCGTCTGTTGGATATTTTTCTCTTTTTAATTAATTCCTTTTGATGGAAAGTAGATGAGTACTCTTAGCTATTTCTGTCCTTCTAGCAGCCATTCAACACAATAAGCAGTATTTCCCTCTAAATCAATGTTTTATAACATAAGATGCTATGTCTGCTTTCCCCTCTTTAAAATAATTTTTAAATTTTGTCATTAGCTCATCTGATCTTCAGAAATATACTATTTGATCTCTCAGTTGTTGAGGAATTTTTAATCCAGCAACATGTCTGGCCTGCCCAGGAACCACATCCAAAGATAGGATGCGGCTGGGATACAGATTCAACCTTAGTACAGAGTTTTAATCCAGAGCAATGAAGATCAGGTTAGTTTGTAAAAGGAAGCTGTTACTTTTGAAAATAACATCTTATTGAGGACAGAAAACATGATGAATCAAAGAAAGATTTGACACAGTGAGTCAGAGATAGGATACAGGTGAACCATGCCTCCCCCATGAGTTGTAGCCATTTTGTTTAATGCCTGCCTGCCATTTAATTTTGTTCCTGTAATATGCCTGCCAGCTGCTTCATGTTGTTGCTGAAATGTTGACACAGAGAATAACTTGACTCAGAGCAGGGTCAAGCTGACCTATTATATTTAGGTTTGGTCCAGATTTTTCTGGATGTTTTGGGTTAGGAGGTTTTTTACTTTGTATTTTCTTTGACTGCTGTATCAATATCTTCTACAGTATCTTCTATGCCTGAGATTTTTTTCTTCTATCTCCTGTATTCTGGTGGTGATGCTTCCAACTTTGATGCCTGACCTCTTTCCTAAATTATTTTTATCTCCAGAGTTGTGTTTTTTTGTGATTTTTTTATTGTGTATATTTTCATTTTTAGATCCTGGACAAGTTTGTTCAATTCCTTCATCTGTTGGTTGTGTTTTCCTGTTTCTTTAATGGATTTATGTGTTTCCTCTTTAAGTATTTCTACCTGTTTACCTGTGTTCTCTTGTGTTTCTTTAAGGGATTTGTTTATGTTCTCTATTATCTTTATGATATTGGATTTTATATCAGAATCTTGCTTTTCAGGTGTGTTAGGGTATCTAGTTCTTGCTGTTTTTGGAGAAGAGGATTCTGATGGTGCCGAGTAACATTTGTTTTTGTTGCTTACGTTCTTGGGCTTGCCTCTCACCATCTGGGTTATCTCTGGTGTTAACTGCCCTTGCTGTAGCTCACTTAATGTTCCTCACGAGAGTTTGGTTATGCTGTGCCTCTTTGGGTCAGGCTGTTTCTGGGTGTGGAAGGGAATCTAGAGAGCCTGATTTGTGAGACTGGCTGTGGCAGGCCCCTTGTGAATCAAGCTGACTCTGGAGAATGTTGGTGGGTTAGGGGAGGGGCTGGAACTTGGGATCTGCTCCTGGGCTCACTTACAAACCAGAAGGAAAATGTGTCTCACAGGACAGCACAGGAGGTCCTACTTTCTCTGAGCCCAGGGGTCCCAGGTAGGCCTGGGAGCCTTATGGTGTCAGAACTCCTGAGAATCTAGCTGTTTCTGCATATCAGGGTAGGGGCAGGCTGAAGCACAGGATCTGCTTCAGGGCATAGTTGTCCTCATTTGATTCTTACTGTTAACATGGCACATTTTGGCCAAACAGTATATTAATACACCGTGTCTTTATACTTAAATGGAGTTTTATAAAACATGTATAGTTTTGTTTTGGTGTATTTTAATCTTCTCTGACAACATCTATTTCCTCAGCATATCTGTATTCTATTTAGAATATTTATTCAGTGATCTTAACAGTGATAGTTCATACAACTATATTAATGTATATATTATTGAATGTTACTGAAACTCATGTCTCTTCCTGTGTGTGTTTAACTTATCTTCTAAAGATTTTGGGTGGGTTTACATTAATTTTCATTTATTTGTTTATTCATTCACTATACAAGCAAGAGTGGGCACAGACTCATTATTCTGGTACCTAAGCTCTTGAGTGCTATGGTCATAGATACATCACCACAATCAGCCCTATTTTCATTTTGAATATTTCATATAAATATAAGCAGTTCACATACTTTCTTCTGTGTTAAGAAAAAATCTCCTGGATATCGTTTAATATAAATTTTCAGGCAGAATCATTTCTGCTATAAATGACATATTGTGAAATGTAATAATATATCTGGGATATATTTATTAATTTCATCTTACTTAACTTATTTTGTTTATATAATTTCTATGCTGTCACTTGTTGCTCTAATTAATGTAGATACATACAAAACCATTCCCACAGTTGAAGTGGAGAAGATAAATATTTCATAAAGATGCTGTCTTAGCTAGGGTCTTATTGCTGTGAAGAGATGTCGTGACCAAAGCAACTCTTAAAAAGGCAAACATTTTATTCGGGCTGGTTACAGCTCCAGAGGTTCAGTCCACATCCTCATGGCAGGAAGCATGGCAGTGTGTACGCAGACATGGTGTTGGACAAAAAGGTGAGAGTTCTATATCTTTTTGTTTAGCACTTTTCAGTTATTTTATTGGATATTCTCTGTATTTGCAATTCAGATGTTATTGCCTTCCCTCAATCCCATTCCTCCTCCTCCTCCCATTGCCTCCATGAAGGTGCTCCCTCTCCCAACCACCCTCTCCCACCTCAGCACACTGGCATTCTTCTACACTGGGAAAACTAGCCTTCACTGGACCAAAGGCCTTTCCTCCCATTGATGCCAGAGAATGCTATCCTCTGCTTCATATGCTCCTGGATCCATGCATCTCTCCATGTGAACTTATTGGTTGGTGTTTTAGTCCCTGGAAGCTGTGATGTGTTTGGTTAGTTGATCATTTTTCTCTTCCCATGTAGTTGCAGACACTTTCAGCTCCTGCAGTCCTTTTTTTAGCCCCTTCACTGGGGTCCTCGTGTTCGGTCTGATGGTTAGCTGCAAGCATCCTTCTTTGTATCAGCACGGTATGGCAGAGCCTCTGAGGAGGCATCCATATCATGTTCCTGCCAGTAAGCACTACTTGGCATCAGCAATAGTGCTTGGGTTTAGTGGTGCATATGGAGTGGATCCCCAGATGAGGCAGTCTCTGGATCATCATATCTTTAATCTCTGCTCCTCTATTTGTTCCTTTATTTCTTCCATTGAGAGTTTTGTTCTCCCTTCTAAGAAGGACTGGGGGATACACCTTCTGACATTTCTTCTCTTTGAGATTCATAAGTTCTGCGAATTGTTTCTAGGGTATTCAAGTCTTTTGGGTTAGTTTCTACTTATGAGTGTGTGCATACCATGAGTTCTCTTTTGTGACTGGGTTACCTTACTTAGGATAATAGCTTCAAGTTTCATCTGTTTGCCTAGGGATGTCATGACCTCATTGTTTTTAATAGATGAGTAGTACTCCATTGTGTATATTTACCAAGATCTGTATCCATTCCTCTGTTGAAGGAAATCTCTTGATCTGAAGACAACCAGGAGATGACTATCTTCCACAGATAGCTAAATTAAAGCTCTTATTTCACACTGGGAAGAGACTGAGCAAAGGATCTCTAAAGGCTCACCCTATCAAGACATACTTCCTTCAAAAAGGCCACAACTTCTAATAGTGCCACTGTTTGTGGACCAATCCTTTAAGTCTATGGCAGCCAAAGCTATGATTTGTTTTACTATGTCTTTAACATTTTTCTGTTTTCAATGGTTATCTTTACTATCTAAGCTTGGCTGTTTTAAATTTTGCTGCATAGACTGATTTTTGACTGTTTGATTAGCAAGCCTCTGCCTCCTCAGTCCTGCAATTAAAGCCATATACCATATGCCTAAGCCAAATGTTTTCCTTTCCTGGAACTTACTTGATTTTCTTTTTGTCTTAAAGAGATGTACAACTGTGATTGGATTGAAGATTTTCATGACCAGCATGCCTCAAAATTTGGAAGAAAAGTATATGTCTTTCAACCTCAAGATATGGATCCTAGGTAGCCCTCCATTTCTGGGTTATAGTTCATTCCAAATGAAGTCCACTTGACAACATCAAGTAGACGTAACAATCCATGCTTTGTCAATTTTACACATAATCATATTTCTTAGGTACAAATGGAAACAGTAACTAGGTGATAATAATGCCTAGCACAATAAAGCTATCCTCTTTCAACTGCAAACACATAAACAATATGCTTGCTTGGCAGGATCTTATCCTACGGTGACCACTCCCTTAACTCCATTTAATAACCTTGAACACAGAATTTAGCTTTATTCCACTTCCTGGTACCCTTTTAATCCTTGTGGGACACACACACACACACACACACACACACACACACTTCTTTCTAATCTTGGTATGATTGATCAAAATGCTTTTCATAAAACCACAGGACAAAGTCTATGCTAGACTTTTGAGATCCTTTGTCAAAGGGATTAATCAAAGTCTCTTCACCTTATCCTCAGGCAGATGATGCAGAAAGCAGTCACACTCTTCACCAAAATATCAAGAATGGTCTCTAAGGAGCAGTAAAATTCTCTGAACCATCATGAGCCGAGACCTTACAGTAAAAATAACCCTCAGTACAGATGTGTCTTCCTTGGTCCTACTTGTGTAACTCATTAAATCCCACTTAAAGCTTTCTACTTTGTCTAATGTCCACTGTCCCCAAATCTACTTTTCTCTAAAATGATGCTCAGGCCTATCACTGAAATATTCAGGACTTTGGTCACAATTGCTGTCTCAGCTAGGGTTTTATTGTTGTGAAGAGACATCAAGACCAAGGCAACACTTATAAAGACAATCATTTAACTGGTGCTAGCTAACAGTTTTAGAGATTCAGTTCATACCATCATCGCAGGAATCACTGCACTGTTCAAAGGAACATGGTTCTGGAAAAAAATCTGAGAGTTCTACATCTTGATCTGAAGGCAGCCAGGAGAAGATTATCTTCCTTAGGCAGCCAGGACAAGGCTGTCATTCCATTCTAGTTCCACGCTGGGTGAATCTTTATCTAGGAAACCGCAAATCACATAGTCACTGTGACATACTTCCTCCCAAAAGACCATGCATACTCTATCAAGGGCACACCAGTAATAGTGTTGCTCTCTGTGGGCCAAACATTGAAATGCATGAGTCTATAGGAGCCAATCCTCTTGAAACTATCACAGCTGCCTTTGGTGTTCTGAAAATAAAGGATCATGAAGAAGGTAAACTTTTTTTCACATTATCTTGGCACTCTCCTGGAACACTATACACATGCTTTTCAAACCATATGAAGATATATCTTTCAACACATAGCACCATCTAGACATTTTTCGTCACTAAAGGAAACTTCTAATTCCAGGGAAAGTTTAAATCTAATTCATTTGCTGGACAAAGTGGCCATATTGATCCCCTGAAGAACCCAGGCTGTTGCCAAGCTATCTGTTGCTCTGCATAATCTGACAGTTATGCCATATTGTTGAACATAACACTTATACTTCTCACTGAACCCAGAGCAATAATAGAGTTGCTACCTACCTAGGGCTGCCACACTTATATACTATTTAGTGCGTATTGTACTTAAAGGTACTGTATATCAAAGGAGAAAGCTTAACACAAACGCTGGTATAAAGACTTCTATCAATGATGCTTACTCATAGATCAGTGCCTTGCTGAATCATCATCAGAGAAGCTTCGTTTAGCAGTAGATGAAATCAAATTCAGAGGCTGAGAGATCTTAAAATACTCAGTCCTAATAGGACGCCTTTATCAATGACATCCCACCATGGATCAAAGAACCCTACAGAATAGGAGTCAAAATGATTGTACAAGAAAACGGAATGACAGATGCTAAGGAAACCCAGAAGGGCGGGCTTATGTTTGAGCTCAAAGAATATGACAGCATGCATATGGTTTGTATTGACCTGCACTGAGGGGAAAAGTAGACATATACATAACAAAATCTATGTTCACTAACCCACAAATAGAAACTCAGTTTTTTCAAATGGAGTCTCACTGAGGATCCAAAGCAGTCTGAAGTTTAACAAGACCCATGCCTAGCAATAGATGATCAACACAAAAAGAACTCAGTGCCATATCTGCAAACTCCTTATCTTATGATGTTCAGACTGTGATTTTCAACTTTGCTTTTCTTTCATTAACCTTTCAGGTTCTTCTGGTTTTGTGTTTTTAATGAATTTTTGTGTCCATGAACATATGTGTCTCATCTATTTTTTGGCTCTTTTTATTCTGTTTGTTGCCATATGTCAGTTTATTATTATATTTTTTACTTAATTATTCTTTATGTAACCATTTTTTTCTAACAAAAGACAGAAAGAATATGGATTCTGATGGGAAGGGGGGATTTTGGAGGAGGTGGGGTAAGGGAACCATAATCAGAATATATTATATGAAAGAAAAGATAAATGGTACATCATGAAATTGCAAAGCTTCTGTAAAACAAAGGACACTGTCAATAGGACAAAATGCCAGCCTAAAGTTTGGGGAAGGATCTTTACCAACCCTTCAACTGACATAGGGCTAGTATCCAAATTTTAATTAAAAAAAAAAAGAAATTCAAGGAATTAGATACCAACAATCCAGATATTCCAATTACAAAACTGGGATACAGAGCTTAACAGAAAATTCTCAACAGAGGAATCTCAAAAATTCAAAAAGCACTCAAAGAAATGTTCAGTGTCCTTAGTCATCAGGGAAATTCTAATCAAAATGACAGTATGATTTTATCTTACACCCATTAGAATGGGTGAGATCAAACACTCAATACGTAGTACATGCTAGCAAGGATGTGGAACAAGGAGAACACTACTACACTGCTGGTGGGAGTGCAAACTTGTACAACCACATTCAACAACAATTTGGCAGTTTCTCAGAGAACTTGGAATATTTCTGCTTCAAGACCCAGTTAGGTAAGATATACCCAAAAGATGTGCCACTATACTACAGGGACACTTTCTCAACTATTGTTATAACAGTTTTATTTGTAATAGCTAGAAACTGGAAACAACCTAGATGTCCCTCAACAGAGAATGAATAAAGAAATGTGGCACATAGTCACAATGGAATACTACTCAGCTATTAAAACTCACACATTTTGCAAGGAAAAAGATGAAACTAAAGAATGTCATTCTAAGTGAGGTAACCCAAAGCCAGAGAGACACATGTGATATCTACTCATTTATAAGTCTTTAGCTATAAAGTACTGAATAGCAATGCTATAAAACACAGACCCAAGAAACTGGATAATAAGGAGTTTCTAAGCAAGGATGCATGAAACTCATTCAGAAAGTTAAATCCAGTAGTCATTGGAGGTAGATGGAGAGAAGGAACTGTGTAAGAGAGGAGGTGAGGAATGTGAGGTTATAAATCAATTGTGGGAAGAGAGGAACTGAAAGAGACCCAGGGAGGGGTATCTTTAGTGACTAATTGAAGGACTGGGATGGGACAGAAATCGGGACATGTATGGAGGTGACTCTAGCTTAGTTTCCTATTAGAGGAGAATATGGAAACTAAAATGGCCATGTCCTCTAGCCAGGCAGGACTTCCAGAAGTCAGACGACATCAATTCATCCCCAAAACCTTCAACCCCAAATTTTTCTTGCTTATAATATGGGAAGGAATGCAGATGGAACAGAGACTAGCCAAAGAATGGCCTTGAGTCATCTCACGTGAGAATGCCAACCACTAACATTATTAATGATAGCTTACAGACAGAAACCTAGTATATCTATCCTTAGAACCTTCATGTACCCCTGGACAGAAGCAAATACATCCCACAACCAAACATCAGGCAGAGCCAGGGGAGTCCTGTGGAAGAGATAGATATAGCAGTGAGCAAGCTTGGAGGGGTCCTGCTCAGACTTGACACCAAAAGACACCACACACACACACACACACACACACACACACACACACACACACACACACACACACCAAAACAGAAAAACCAACCAACCAAACAAAGAAACAAAAAACTACAGGGTAAACTAACCTGGGACCATAGGGGCCCGTAGAGCCTGGTCCACAAACGAGAGAGCATGCAGGAGCAGGGTATAGACTCTCTACACATTAGTAGTAAATGTGTAGTTTGGTATTCATGTAGTTCACAAATAAGTGGGATAGGTGCTGTTCCTCTCTCTGTTCCCTGCCATTAGATCCTCTTCTCCACTACTTGAACTGCATGGTTGGGCCTCAGTGGGAGGGGATGTGCAGAAACTAGATGTCCCTGGATGGGGTGGTACACAGGATGAGGTCCTCTTCTCTGAGGAGAAGGTGTAGGGAAATGGTTGGAGGAATTTGTAAGGTTAGGACTGAAAAGAAAGGAGGGAGGGGGTTGCCCTGTGAAAGACCCAATAAGCAGCTGAAAGATGCAGATATTCACACCCAACTAATCAGCATAAGCTGCTGACTCCTCTGTTTGAATTAGGGAAGAGCTGGAGGAAACTGAGGAGGAGGGCAAACTTGTAAGCTGTTCAGCAGTCTAAATTAACCTGGACCCTCGAGGTCTTTCAGACATTGGACCACCGACCAGGCAGCAGACACCAGCTGATATGAGGTCCCCAACACAAATACAGCAGAGTACTGCCTGTTCTGGATTCAGTCAGAGGAGATGCACCTAAATCCCAAGTGACTGGAGACCCCAGGGAGTTTAGAGATCTTATGGAGTGAGGGGTTGAGGGGTGAGGGCATCCTTGTGGAGACAGGGGGCAGGGAGGAGGAATGGGGCTGGGAACAGTCAGAGGTCAGATCTGGAGGGAATAGAATCTGGGGTGGTAAAAAAATGATTAAATAAAATTTACAGAAGTTAAGATCAGTTTCATCTTTTAAACCCGACATGTATGTGAAAAGGACTGTGATACTGTGGACACCAGAATGGGGTTTGCTTGCCTCCTGCACTTTATATGCATTCTTGTTGTACTTCGATTTTTAATGTAACTTGAGTTCTGGGAGCCTCTATGTGTTATTCCTCTTTTGATGGTTGTTATATGTGATGAACAAGATGGCTGAAAAATTAGCTGATCAAGAGCTAGGCCAAAGTGTTAAGGCAGAAATCATATTTTTGAATTTAAAATGTTATTATTTAAGAAGTAAAAAAGTATATATTTGCCAAGTGCTAAGTTAGATCCAGAAGAAAGAAAATTAGTCTTTTATTTTAATTTGATGGGAAAAACAGAGATGAAGAAAGAATTTTCAGTGCACATACGTTTTATTTAAATAAGAATTATTCTTATGGAAGCCATTCAGTTTTAAACATGAAACACATTAGAATAAATTAAATAAAATTTCCCTACCGAAAAATTTAAAAAAAAAAAAACAAGAACCAAACCTTTGTCCATGTAAATGAGATATTTTTAAATGTATTTCTTAATCCTACTTTTCTTTACAAAATACTCTTTGCATATCAAACTAGCTCATGTTAATCTCCTGGAGGCTTAGTAAAGAAAATAGAAATTTAATGGAGGTTCAGTCAAAGTAGATAATATATGATTAGAAAGTTGGAATAACAAGTTAGGAAATCAATAAGCATCTCCCATCTCCCAGACTCTGCATCAAGGTCTTGGTGTCTGTGCTGGATGGCAGAGCAGGAAGAAAAAGGAGGGACAGCAACATTCTGTAGTCCCATGTTTTCATTAATGCTGATACCTAAACTACCCAGAACACACACAACATTGATTCAAACAAGCCACTGTAGTGTTTAATTAACCTTCCTTACAGTTTCCATATCACCTTAAATAATGGCTTTCTTCTATTCCTTTTTTGTAGTTAGAGTGCAAGAGTGCTTTTTATTTTTTTAAATCAGGAAATAAACTATATGATGAAGTATAAAACTTCTCCTTGCATTAAACTTCTAATAGAACTAAAAAATGATGCCTCAGAAAAACCATTTTCTATTTGGATCACATAGAACACATGGTAACAGAGGCCAGGATTCCAGAGTATCTGCATTCACTCAGGTAAAGCTGACTCTTCCCATAATTGCTTTAGATAATCTTTGTCTATAAAAGTCAGATCTTAGATATAGTTTTCTATTTTCTTCCCACTCTGTGATAACTGAATTAAAGAATTTATAATATTAGGCATGTTTCCTAGATGCCCACATTTCTGAAAACTCAGGGGTTGTTTGTGATCCTGTGTCCTGAAGGACATCAAAGACAAAGACAGAAACAGAAGTCTGCATGCCAACTGCAAAGGCCAGATATCTTTCTAAGAACACTTCCTTGAGTTACTTCTCTATCCCTTGCTCTCTGTGGCCTTTGGTTTCTCTTTCTAGGCATTTCTCTCTTCTATTTCCCATGCTCTTTGTACCTTAGAATGAGCAGTGATGAAAATGGACCCTTTTGGCCATGTAGACTTTTTCTTCTCTCATACATTACCTTCGGATGACGGCATCCCTGCCCTCTACTCTACCTGTGTCCACGTCGTCTCTCTTCCTTCCCCACCGCTCCACCGTTTCTGTTCAGAAAAGCGTAGGACTCTCAAAGGAACACGGCATAACAAGACCATGTGCAATAATACTAGGTACAAGCCTTATAGCAAGGCTACAGTAGGGCACCCTGGAAGAGACTTACGAACTCCCGCATTCCCGTTGTTAGGGGTACCACAAAACCCTCACGTTAAACAACCACACAGTGCACAGAGAGAACCTAGTGGGGAACCTTACAGGCTTCGCTATTACCATGCAGCTTTTAAAAATTGTTGCTGCCTCCCTTACTTTAGGAGCTGATATATGCTTTCGAACATTTCTTTCTAGTTAAGATTATAATGTCACACCATCTTTTCTTCGTTCCCCCTTTTTTTCAAACCTTCCCCCACACACCTTCTTTCTCTCTTTCAATTTTTTATCATTTTACATTAGGAGTTGTTACACACACAAACACACACACTATATATATGGCTACAGTTGCATATGTAGCAGAGGATAGCATTGTCTGGAATCATGGGGAGAAGAGACCTTTGGTCCAAAGAAGGTGCGTTTTTCCAGTGTAGGGGAATGGCAAGTCACTGAACTAGAAAGGGTGAATTGAAGAGGGAGAACCTTCATGAAAACAAGTGAAGGCAGGGAATGGGAGCAGGGTGCGGGAAAACAATATTTTATTCTGCATTCTTCACATGAACTTTTTCTAAAATGGTCAGGGTTTAGATTAGCAACACCAAAGCAATCTTTGTTAATAAGAAAAGTAATGATTTTACTTAATATTGAGAATTAGAAATTTAGCACACATAAAACATGTGTCTACTTTTAATTATTGCAGTGAACATGACAAACTTTAACTTTAATTTCAGTGTTTGCTTTCTGCTAAAATTCTTACCCAGAAAGAATTAATATATATCAGTCACACAAAAATTTGCATCTATTAATGCATATGTGTGAGTAGATTAATATGTGAGTGGATTGATTGGCACAGATTTACATGAATGGATGGATGAAGGGACAAATAAGTAAATAAATCACTAAAATTATGTTATCATATCATTGACATCAAAAGGGTAAACTTTTTCTAAATCTAGTAAGAGTTGTTAAGACATATAAAATCAAATATGATGGGCTTAAAATTAATTTCATGTATTTAAATAGTTGCTACTTAAACATTTCAGGTTGGAGGATTGTACAGAATAATTGTACTTGATAAACATGTGCTTTAAACTCATCTATACATCTAGGATATGTCTGAGTTTATTCCATGAATTATTTAATCATTTATTTCATTGCTTTGCTTCTGTTCATGTTTGTGTATTGTGTGTGTGCAGATATGTTTTCATATGTGCTAGCACATGTGTGTTGTGGGTTTATATGTGTGTGTGCTTATATTTCTGTAATCCTGAAGATGAAGTCTGTAATCTTCCTCAACAAGTTCTACCTTATTCTTTAAGACAAGGATTTTCAATTTAATGTGTGCTGCTTTCACTCCCTAGTTCACTTTGGAATTGAAAGTTTTCCAAGGTAAGCCGTGAAGATACGCTGCTCTCTCTGTGGATTCTGGGGTTCTGACTTGTGTTTTGGTTACTACAGCCTATTAACCATTACCACATCTCCTCAGACCAAGCCTCCATTTTCAAACCCTACAAATTAAATTTTAATGGTCCCCTTTATGACTGGAATAGAACCATTGTTAATTAATATGTATTCTGGATACTTGTTTGGCTTCACTATTGTTGAAGTCTAATACTGGGTTTCTAGCCAGTCAATAAAATTTGATTTAATTTACTTCTCTTATACCAGTGTTGGGCTGCAGTTTCAAGTGCACGGCAAAGCACTTTTAAACAAAACACAACATAACCTGTGCACTCCCCACTTTGTTTCAAACCTCATTCAACTTGAAAGTTAATAATGTTAGCACGGGTCTTTGTAATGTGGATTAATAGTTTTATTGCACTTCGGTGATTAGTCTCTGTTTCTTCTCATTTCTTCTTAACTCCTTTCTGACCTTGAAGTTAAAAAAAAAAAAGATATATTCCTTCAATTTAATGCCAGTTTGAGGTGTTTCTCCTGCACCATCGGATCAATGAAAAGTAAATAGCCCACACTTCTTGCTTCACAGTGCAGTATTGATCTCTCTTCAGCTTTGGCTTCCCTTTCACTGCATCTTGTGTCCTCCAGCCCCCGGGACTGAAGTGATTGCCATAGATTGGACAAGCTAACAAGCTCATGATAAGGAAGTGGTATTTTGTGTCCCACACTCATACACAAGCTTGGGATATAAAGCCTGCCTCTGTGGAGCGAGAATGGTGCCATTTTGTGTGCATGACACAAGCCACTAAAGGAAGGAAATAGAACTATAATGTCAAAGGAATTAAACCAGGAAGAAAGATCTTCTTTTTTATTTCTGATTGTCTAGGGTAGTGCTAAATTAAGTGGTGAACTCCTTTGTGAAGTAAGAGAAAAGTAGCCTACAGGAAGATGCCGCAAACTCTTAGTTTCAGCAAATGACTAGATGTTTACAGCTGTGGGTAAGTCTTTACAATTCTTTAGCATATATTATCTCTAAATAGTATTTCTTATGATCATACTTTTATTGTTTTTGCTTTTTTCAGGCTAATTGTTTAAACTATGAGCTTGAATACAATTTATTTTATTTATAATCTGACATTTTGAATATTTTTAATTAATATATTTTGTCTCAAAAATATTTGAAGATTTGTCTTATTTAACAATCCCTCTGATGTTTGGATATTTTTGAGGAAATTATTTAAATGAGTAAATATGCATTTTAAAATCTCAAGAAATAAAGGAAAGCAGGAAAACTTTGTAAAACTTATCTTCTAAAAACATATCTACTATATACAGATATGTCTAGAATTCAAATATTGGAAAACAAATAATTGATATTCTGTTATCTGCAATTGAATCTTTCTAGAAGGAAATGAAACAGTGGGTAATTCTCCAGCTTCCTGACCTTACAGAAGGAGAAAGAGACTGGATATAGTCTCTTTCTTTGACTAATTTTATTAACCTTGGTCCCACTGCTTCTCAGGTCTGTAAACTAATGTGTGTGTAAATTGGTTAGGTTTTTATTATCTGTTGAATTTGGTTTAAGAATCTATATTTGGGTTATCATTCCGGACTTGATTGACTGGAGAGAGTCACACAACACAGGGAACAAGCCCATGGGTTAACTCATTCTCCAGTAAGTGATGGCATGGTGTTCTGTGTAGATTCTTTTATTTATACATAAAGAAACTACGGATCAGTACAGGCTCCTCATTCTAGTATGCATGCTATTATACTGAAAGTCAAAATGATACCATTGACATCACTGCACTGTGGCTTTTTAACACTGTGAAAATATAATGCTTTTAACCACAAAGGTATTTTTGCCTAGGTAACATGTAGTGTACACAACCAAAATAAATGTGGTGTTGGAAGCTTTGTTCATCATTTGGGTTTCATGATATCTTACTTCCTTAAGAGCTGGGACATTATCTTAGCCCGCGCTATTATACAGTCTTTAGGATAACCATGGTGCTTTTTTTTGAATGCTATTGATTCTGTATTATAGTGTGCAAAGGATGATCCATAGTGTGACACTCACATGTATTATTGAGTTAATGATCAATTGCAGTACTGTCAAGTGAAAGTTGATGCTTAACTCAACCCTCTGGGATCTCATCTATTATTTGTAGATATTGATTTTAGAAAAAGAACAGCTAAGCTGTATAAAAATAGTGCAATTTGAACTTGGTCTGAATATTTTATGTCTTAACATTAAATTATATATATATGTTTGTATGTGTGTGTACATACATTTACATACATATTTAACAAGTAAACATATGTATATTTTATACATAGAAACATATGTATAAATTTTTATGTATTTATTATATATGTATATATATTATAATGATACATTGTACTTTATTCATTATAAGCATTCATCACAATCTATAGAGTATGTCTAAATAATAAGTCTACAAATAATCTTAATATGTGTTTAGAGTCTGAACTTAGCTTTTTCAAATTTATTGAGTTTATGGTATACAAGTCATAATAAACACATGTTGATTTATAGTGTGTATGGGACTTACATAGGGTTTTCGTGTATGTACACATACTTGAGAAAGTATGGCAGTGTATTTATAAGGAATATAGAAGCTCACATACTGATTTGTTCTTTTTAAAAAAGAAGAAACAGTGTATCATATAGCAGTTTCCTTAGCTGCTTTGGAGACTCAACAAAGGAAAGGCATACTTACTGAAGACTTCTACCTGAATGAATCTAAAAATCCAGATAAAGTCAGAGTTGTGTTTCACTATGGACTGAGTGAGTTTATCATTGAATAGGCACTGGGTGCTGAGTGATATCGTCACTGAATAGGTACTGGGTGTTGAGTGATTTTGTCACTGAATATGTACTGGGTGCTGAGTGATTTCTTCACTGAATAGGTACTGGGTGTCAGTTGGGACACCAGTGCTTCAGTAAAGCTGAGAAAATCATGAGTCCATGCGTGTGTAAACTCTGTTGTCACCTTTACACTCCCTCATGCATGTATCAAAAAAAAAAAAATTCTATTCTTCCTTAGGCTACTAAGCTTTTCACTCAAATATCTTATTTCTACTAAATAGAATTTACATATATGTATTACATATGTTAAAATATTGAATACAAGAAACTGAAATATTGACAGATTATATTATTGCATTACTAATTTATAGCCACAAATCAAATAAAACTTATTGACACTTATTACAAAGTATTCTTGTAAGTGGTTCTTCGTCAGTCTGCCCTGTGGCAGAATATCCCATGTTAAGGGGTGTCAAGAGAAAATACAGCAGCTGCAGCTTAATGTGCAAAGCTACATTTTATTAATATGTAGGATGTCTACTGATCTCAACAACTGACAGTATCATGAATGCTTCAAGTTCCATTGCTAGCCCGTGCAGTCTAATAAGCTAAAAAGAAAGACACACAACTCTCATGTCTCCACTCTTTAATATGCCCATTTACTATAGACTGTTTATTTACTATCAAGGACCAACCTTTGCTTTCCTCATACTTACAAATATTTCTCAAGGTTACATCAGGCTCATAGTTCACATACATATATTACTTTTGTTTATATTTAGCATGTTTGTATGTGTGCACAAGTGTATGTATGTGTGAGTCTATGTGTGTCTGTGTACATACTGTGACATATATGTAGAGTGTCACAAGCCCACGCTTCCTGCCGCTAGGAACAGGCGTGCAACAAACAAACAGATTCTTCTGCGGATAACCTTTATTGAACAGCACTTTGAGCAGGGGGCTTCTTGAGCAGGAAACTTCTCTCTGAGCCGGGAACTCCCTACCAAGTTCTACTGTCTAGGCGACCTCTCACGCGCAGTCCCCCACGAGCGATCTCTCTGTCCAGTCTCTGTCCACGCGGGACCTCCCGCAATCTCTTTTACTGAGGCACAAACGGCTCCCTACAGTAAACTTCTGAAAGTTGGCTTATTTCTTCTAAGCACTGAACTCAGGGCACTTGGTCCTACAACAAGTGACTTTACATCCTGAACCCTCTTGTCAAACTTCAATTCTATATTACATAAGGAAAGAACTCATTTGGTCTGTTTTTTAAATATTTTTTTTAATTTTTATATTATTTTGTACATATAATAATATAAATGCTGGAAGATAGTGAGTATAAGCACTAGGTATAGTAAGGCTAGAGCAAAGATCAAAGAAAAATATTCATATATTATTGGCATTGATTATAACATAAAACAAATACAAAATTTTAGGTATCGAATTTGACAATGCTTGTTTATTTTAGACAGAGCAGACATCCTAAATTTCATCTTAAAAACTCAAAATTAAGTATCTACACTTACACAATTACATTTCGATATATATGTGATTTAAAATATTGAATACTTGTTAAATGCTTAACAGTTTTTATTAAAATATAGGCATTTTTAGTACATTTGATTTTGCTTTCTAAATGAATAGTTGTTACTATTTTTAACAATTACTTCTTCCTGTTGAGTAATTTGTCCAAGAAGGACAGTGACAATTATTTAACTTTAGGAAGCAGCATTTCTAATGGTTTGAATGACTTAATATGGATAATTTCAAGTTAATATTGATAACATTCCTTAAAAATTTGGAGACAAAATATGTCTATCATGGATTTTAAGTTTCTAACATTAGTTTCCTCAGAATTAGTATATGACAAGTAATTTATTTTCTCTTATTATCATTATCATCATCATCATCATTATTGCTATCATTATGACTGTACAGAGAATATATACAACTCACAAGATCCTGTGATTATCTCTACAAATTTATTTAGTTAAATTCCTTTGGCACAATTGTCTGTTCATATGAATATCAACATCAAACATACTGCATTATTTATTATTGGCTTCTGAAATATTATCATCAATTTGTGTACAATATTAAAAGCATCAGCAATGTGATGGGTAAAGAGCCTGCCATGCACAAAGTAAAGCATTACTCGAGGAGACTTCAGTCAAAGGCCACTGTTAGGTTGTTGAGGGTAGACCATGAGTACGCAGCCTCTTTTCCCTGTACATTCATTCATTAGGACAATTTTATTTGGAATGTAAAAGTTCAAAGCTGTCATTGACCTTTGAGCATCAAAGCTGCGGGTGCTGAGCATGGCGCTTCTGGTTGCTCCTGTAACTCACCAATTCTTATGTCTATGGACCTACAGCACTGGTCTCCCGTTAAATATATTTGGTCAAGGGATTTAACCTCTTTCTGCTTAATTTGGCATTTGCCTATACTTAGTATTTTTAAGAAAATTATGGTGTTCCTCATGCATATTATATGTTACTTCCTTTAATATTTCTAAATATGTCAATAATAGTTCTCCTTATATATCTCAAAACTCAAAAGTACATAAAGAAGGAATGAAACAAACAAAAATTATGATTACTAATTGGATATTCTATGTTCCATGATTCAATTTTTATTAAAGTTTTCATGAATTTATTCTAGACTTCCCAGTTACCACCTTTATTTTTAAATCATTTTATTTTTTGAAATGTTAATATAATCATGATTTCCCATTCCAATTTTTTTCACCAAACCATATCACCTCTGTTCTCTTTCAATTTTATGTTCTGTTTTTAAAAATCTACTCTTTTACACATTAAATGTACTACACACACACACACACACACACACACACAGGTACACAAACATAGACAACACACACACTCTCCTAACATCAACTGTTAAGTTGGTATGCTCTTACTTACATGTATGTTACCAGGGATGATAATTTGTATTGCATAGGCAATTTGTATTATGGTCTTCCTTGGGAGGTTTATTTCTTCAACTTTCAGCATTCCTTAATTGCCTATTTGTGTATGTGTGTGTGCGTGTGTGTGCATGTGTGTGTGTGTGTGTGTGTGTGTGTGTGTGTGTGTGTGTAGAATTGACACCTGTGGGCTTTCCCATATCCACATTAACCTGTTTGTTGTTGCTGTTCATCGTTAGTTTGCTTAGGCAAACATGTTGGTGGAAAATTGTAGATGTAACTTCTGATATTACTTGGAGACACAGTCTTACATAGACTCACTGTTTCTCTGGTTCTTCTAAATGTGTGGTTCCCCCATTTAAAAATGTTTCCTGAATCTCATTTTTCAGAGATATGTTATATGTATGTCTGTTGGAATTAGGCTCTGATTTTAGGATTTTGATTAGCTGGGTTTCTGAGTGGTCTCTCCCTGTTGTTTAAAAAAAAAGTTTTCTTGCTATAAAGTGAAGGCTATACCTATCTGGGTATAAGGACAAAATATTAGAATTTAATTAAGAATTATGCTGAATCAGTGAAGTGGCAATTGTAGGTTGTTGTTTAAGATCCCCGTCTTCTAGCCTTGAAAACTTTTCTTGGTTCTGAAATCCAGGCATTATTTTACTTTTTTTAAGGTGTCCTTCAATCCAAGTAGAGAGTTCCAAGTTACTGCCAAGATAGGTGTATCACCACAATACCCTTTAGGGTTCCCATCACAGGATGGCTGTTGTGGTGAATTACAGGCATCACAGTGGAGCTGTTGAGACCTTCTGCCATTTGGAAGCTTTCAGCTTGCCTTCTAATATCTTGGAAGCTACTCAGTGGCTCCAATCTTTCAGCTCAGCTTGTTGTCTTCTACAATTGGGACTTAACATTTTATCTCTGGGAAACAGCCAATGGCAATACCCATAGCCTATAGGTTTTGGGGGTCTCTGGGACAACACTGACTAACAACTAAAAAGTAATTTCTCACACCTTATACTGGGATTTTTCTTAGAATATCATTGTGTCTTAGAGGGAGCATTCTGAGTGCATATAGGAAAATTCATTACACATGGATACATAATCTTAATTCTATTATATGACCAAATAAACCATTCACTGAAATATGCCCACCCAATGAATGGATATGCTAATGGATGAAGTAGAAAGGTCCTTATTGAATGAGATATTACAAATACCTCAATATCCCATTGTATATAAGTGAGCAAATAAATAAATAGAAATGATACTTATTTGTAAAATAAATTACATGCATTATAAGTATTTTAGGTACACGGTAATATGCTATATGATTAACTAGAAAATTTTAATTGTCTTTACTGTTGTTTTATAATCCTTATTCCTTCTTCTATACTGTCTTCCCCTCCATAATTAGTGCTCCATATTTTCCAGTACCTGCCATCAGATCATTTGTATTCAAATTGTCCTCTCTATGCTCTGTCACATACCTCAGTGCCAGAAGTGGTTCATCTTCCCTTCCTTGTTGCACTTATGTGGTGATATGTACTGACATCTGAAGAGTGTGAGCTATGAGCCTCTGAAGAGAGAACATGCAATATGCAGTGTGTGCATTTCTCTCTGCGTTACTGCACTTAATATGATCTGTTCTATGTCCAGCCACTAACCTGTAAATTTTATGGTTTTGCTTTTCTTTACAATTAGCTGAATAAAAATTCAGAGTCCCTATACCATACTTTTATTAACCATTCATCAGTAGGAGAGTATGTGTTTCTGTTTCCTGTATGTTGTGAGTAGAGCCGCCACAACTGAACAAGTATCTGAGGAGTACAATTTCCACTCTGAATAGTTGGACCATACAGTAGATTTGTCATTAGCTCTCTGAGAGTTATCCTCCATGGTTTCCAGAAGGTTCTGAGTGCTTTGCTATATCAACGGCGACTGAGAGTCCCTGCTTTCCTACACACACTCCTGCTATATCAGATAAGCTATTGAACTTTCTCTCTGAAGTAAGATGAAATCTTAAAGCTGTTTTGATTTGCATTTCTTTATTCTCTGGGTATGAAGAGCATTTTTAAAAGATAGTTTCTATCCATACTTTTTTTCTTCTTTACAGAAATCTCTGTTGTAGTCCCAGGCTCATTCTTTGAATTTCTTGTTTCTTTGTTTTTGTTGTTCTCTCTCCCTCTCCTCCCCCCATCCCCTTGCAAAACAACGAATTGCCTTTATTTTGGTATGCATACACATTTCAACATTTAGTGGTCCTGAACAGATTGGGAAATGTGGCAATGAGCCAGGAGGCCAGGCCCACTGATTTGCAAATGATCTGCAAAGCTCCTCCAAGTCTTTGCTGAGGGTCTGAGGAATGACACTGAAATATGATCAGGGCCACATCACATCCACATCCGATGGGTGGTTAGGGTGACTAAGAGCCCTGTTCAAAAATCTTCAATGTGGAAAAGCAAAGCAATTATGAGAAAAGGAACCAACTCAGAACCTTGTGCCCCGAATACTCTCTGCACGGCATTTCTCTAGGACCCTTAGCACTGACTCGTCTGTGTCACCCTGTTACTGCTCTGTGTACCTCTAGACCTGAGCTCAAAGCTAGAGAGCTGGCCTAGGACCCAGCACTCCCTTCCTGGGCTGGTGGCAGGTGAACGAGTGTAGTCAGGAGCTAAGTGATGGAGGCCAGACTCTTCCAATCTCATTTGATGGCTTCTGGCCACAGCAAGTATTGGGTGGTGACAGGCAACAAGGGACTTGAGGGGAAAAGCAATACCTGATGATAAAGGGGAGGAGACCTGAAGCCTGGAATTCCTCATCTGTGGCCATGACAAGGCAGCCCTGCTGAGAATTGGACATCACAATCAGGTTACAGTTTTAGTGAGAGCCTCTACTCCAGGTGATGAAAGATCCATATAGAGACTGAGCTGCATGTCTGCTATATCTGTGTGAAGAGCCACATTCCAGCCCATGTATGTTCTTTATGTTATTTTTTATTAGATAATCTCTGGATTTACATTTCAGATGTTATCCTTTTCCCCCAATTCCATTCCCTCTCTCCCTCCCATTGCCTCCATGAAGGTGTTCCCCCTCCTACCTCAGCGGCTTGGCATTCTGCTACACTAGGAAAATGAGCCTTCACTGAACCAAAGGCCGCTCCTCCCATTGATGCCAAAGAATGTTATCCTCTCCTGCATATGAACATGGAGCTATTAGTCTCTCTGTGCAAATTCATTGATCAGTGTTTTAGTCCATGGGATATGGGTGGGTTTGGTTAGTTGATCATTTTGTTCTTCCCATGGGGTTGCAGATCCTTTCAGGTCCTTCAATCCTTTCTCTAGCTCCTTCATTGTGGTCCCTGTATTCAGTCTGATAGTAAGCTTCAAGCATCCTCCTCTGTATCAGTATGGTTATGGTAGGGCCTCTGAGGAGGCATCCATATCAGATTCCTGCCAGTAAGCACTACTTGGCATCAGCAACAGCGCACAGGTTTGGTGGCTACATATGTGATGGCTTCTCTGAATGATCTCTTTTCCAATCCCTGCTCCTCTATTTTTCCCATTATTTTCTCTAAGGGTGCTTTGTTCTCCCTTTTAAGAAGGACTGAGGCATCTATCTTCTGGCCTTCCCTATCTTTGAGTTTCATCATTTCTGTGAATTGTTTTTGGGTATTCTGAGCTTTTGGGGCTAGTATCTACTTATCAATGAATACATGCCATGAGTGTTCTGTGACTGGGTTTCCTTACAAAGAATGACAGCTTCAAGTTCCATCCATTTGCCTAGGAATTTCATGAAGTTATTGTTTTTAATATCTGAGTAGTACCCCCATTGTGTAATGGTACCATAATTTTTGTATCCATTTGTCTGTTGAAGGACATCTGGGTTCTTTCAAGCTTCTGGGTATTATAAATAAGGCTGCTATGAATGTGGTGGAACATGTGTCCTTGTTATATGTTGGAGCTTCTTTTGGGTATATGCCCAAGAGTGGAATAGCTGAGTTTTCATGTAGTACTGTGTGCAATTTTCTGAGGAGCTGCCAGACCAATTTCCAGAGTGGTTGTATGAGACTGCAACCCCTCCAACAATGGAGGAGTGTTCCTCTCTCTCCACATTCTCACCAGTATCTGCTGTCACCTGAGTTTTTGATCTTAGCCGTTCTGACTGGCATGAAGTGGAATCTCAGGGTTGCTTTGATTTGCATTTTCCTGATGACTAGGGATTGAACATTTCTTTAACTGCTTCTTATGCATATTCTTTAGATCGTTGCTGTCTTATTGAGGGTTTTACTGTTGTGAATAGATACCATAAGCAAGGCAAGTCTCATAAAAACATTAAACTGAGGCTGTCTTACAGGATCAGAAATTCAGTTCATTATCACCAACACAGGAACTTGGCATCATGCAGGTAGGAGGAAGTGAGGGTTCTACACTACATCTTTGTCTGAAGGCTGCCAAGCAGCTAGGAATAGGCTATTAAAAGCCTACACCCACAGTGCCACACCTATTTCAACAAGGCTACACATACTAATAGTTCCATTTCCTGGGCCATATATATATAAATCTTCACAGTAGCTCAGTCTTGAGAGCTCCCAGGGGTTGACTCTCTTGGTCTTTCTATTGGGTTACTATTGTTTTAACGGCATTTAATCCATCCACAACTCTTCCCTAACAGTCCTTGATCTCCATCCAGCATCTGAAAATGTTTCCATCAGCTGCTGAATAGAACCTCTCAGAAGATCATTATGCTAGGCTCTTGTTTGCAAGCATAATTGAGTATCATTGATAATGTCAGAGATTGGTAAATGCCTGTGGCATGGGTTTCAACTTTGGCTGGTTATTGCTTTGTCATTTTCAGGCACCTAGAAAAATACCTAGGCTGGGTCTCTAACATGGAATTTGTGCTAGGTCTGGGGATTGGACAAGAGTTCTTGGAGAGTAGTTAGTTATAGGTAATCTCATTGGTCTGGACACTAGAAAATAATGTGTAGGATCTAACTGGATGGAGATTCAATCTATCTCAATTATTCTCTGTACTTAAAACACTTAAGTCCCCATTGATCACAATGTTGGGTAGACACAATGCCAGTTCATATTTATTTTATATTCTCTTATCTCTTAATGTTAGCTAGGGACCAAGAGTTGGGTAGGAACAATTTCTGATTTACTCAATAAAGACAATCAGTGCTACATACCTCTGTCTTTTTTGACCCAAATTCCTTTAGTATAAAATTTGAAGCTTTAAGATGGTGTCATGCCTGTCAGCCTAGATGGACATAAGTGAATGAGAAATGGTAAAAATTCCCAGATAGAAATCTATTTTTCTTTAAATAAATTTCTTTAGAGTTACCTACAAAGCTGATGAGCAAACCTTTCAGCATCAACTATTAATTGAATATAAATCCCCAAGAGAGGTAAAACTGTATGAGACACATCCATCTCAAAAACTGAGTTTTCTGGGCTCTGTCCTAGGAAGATCTTCAGTCAGTGATCACATCTTCAATGAGTTCAATTGTAAAAGATGTTCATACCCAGAAGCAAGCATCTCATACTACCCTCAAGTTACCAATCTACTTCCTCTGCATCTTATTCTCACTCATATTTTGATAATATTTTCAAATTTACATATTTTATGTGTTTGATTATTTTAATGAAATGCATTTATATTCACTACATGAATATTTGTTGCCTATGGAAATCAGAAGTGAGTGCCAAATCTTCTAGAATTAAAAGTATAGATGATTACTGGTGGCTATGCACAACCAGTGAATTGAACCTGAGTCTTCAGCAAAAACAATGGTGTTCTTAACAACTGAGCCTTCTCTCTAGTGTCCTGCTCATGAATTCATTTTCTGATACTTTTTTTTAATATTCTCAAAGCTCGGGAGCTAATGATGGAGATGTTATATTGTGGCTAAGCATTAAGCAAAAACTTATTCTTAGCACTGTGACCAGATACAAGTTTTTATTACCACTGACTACTATGAAAGAGAAACTTCTCTGTCCAGTGCTGGAAATTGACATAGACATAAATATTTTGTAGAGAATCCTGATAGACATATCATGTCCATTTATTAAAGTAGAGACAATATGTAGCTACATAGCATGGGCATAGATGATTATGTAAAGAATGACTAGTTATGTAGAGAAGATTAGCTAAGGATATTCAAAAAGCTACAGGAAAAATGAAAGTATTAATAAGGAAGGCAGGGGGAATTGTGGAACAATCCATTCCATTCCTTTTGTTCACTAAGGTATCATACTGTCATACTTTCTATTTTAAATCGACCCTTCCCACATTCTGTCAGCAACGATAAACAATAACCAAATGGCTGTTTAAGAAATGGTATGTACTGCGCTTACTACTACATGCCTGTAAGTCCAGAATATTACTCCATGCCTGGAAGTCCAGCATACTACTGCATGCCTGTAAGTCCAGCATACTACTCCATGCCTGTAAGTCCAGCATATTACTCCATGCCTGGAAGTCCAGCATACTACTGCATGCCTGTATGTCCAGCACTCTGAAAGAGGAGGCAGGAAGATCAAGGCCATCCTACGTTATATGTCAAGTTTAAGACCAGCATGAGCAACACAAGAGCATGCTTTTTAACCAACAATAGGGAGCAGTTTTCAAAACTTTGGGGCCAGCAAGATAACTCAGTGGATAAAGGCACCTGCTGCCAAGTCAAATGACATGAATTCAATCCTCCACTGAGTGGAGGGTGTTAACAGTTCATGCAGTAGCGACAATATTATCTTATTGGAGATTGCAACTACCCCTCATTCAGACACTTTATTGAGTTTATAGTCGAGTGAGTTTCCTCCTATGGAGAAACCCAATTCTAATCAGAATAACTTTCTCTATATGACTCATACCACTATTCTACCAGTACATACATATTTTATGGCCATTCCAACATTGTCTTCAGGGTCCACAGCTATTAATTCTCGTGATAACAGCAGTCTTTCAATTGAATGTAGTCCCATGATACTATGAGGCTTAACCAATCGGGAAGCTTATCCGGACCATTTTTACTTTAACTTCTTTATTTCCTCAAAATAGGCCATATAGGAAACAGATTATATTTTTTTATGAACAAAGTTTTTTGCAATTTTAAGCCTCTCAGATACTGAAATACTTACCCTTTAGAATAGTCAAAGATACCATGGGTAATACACTTTTCCTTTATTAAATAATCTGGTTTCTCATGATTTGGAGAGTTGAAACACTCTAACATATTTTATTTCTATGATGATAAAACAGTGTTTATGTGTTTTTAAATCTAGAGTCTAAATACTTTTGAATTAATATGAGCTTAAGAATTATACAGTGCCAGCATTTCAATATAACGTTTCAATTGTTAGCATTAAACAATGATTCTCATTTTTTTCCTGAAGCTACAGCATTAAGTAATTATCTTCACTTGAAGATGTCAGATTAAAATAGTCCTGCATCTTATCACACTAAAATATGACATTAACTTTATTTAATATAAATTATTCATCACATTTATGAAGATAAATTCATATAAATGTATACATATATAAAAAGGTAGAGATCAAAATGAAAAAGAGTGATATGAACATAAATACATAAAGACAGAGAGACATGGGGAGAAAGAGAAAGAGAAGCAGGCAAAGAGAGATTATAAAAAATAGAGCAGTTTGAGAGATTTTATGGGTAGGCGAATGTGACTATAACATACCTGTATTATAACAATTTCTGATACATCATATTTTTCTATTTTATTATATTTTTTCTTTCAAAACTTATTAAGCAAACCAATTTATGTCAATCATTCTTATTAAATTACTTTTATTAAACACTGTAATTCAGAATGTAAAGTCTTATGTCAGCATAAAGGTCCATTTATATCTAGCACTGATACCACCTTCAGTATCATTGTGGAGGTTCCAAAATCAGCACCAGGACCAGTGATGGAGAGTTTAGAAAGGCAGTATTGAGCAAAGAGTCTCTGAGCTTTGAATTTTCTACAGTACCTACAATGTAATAATTGGAGATTTCTTTGTATCTTACATCTTGAAATTTTGAAACTATGTGTAGTCAGGTTGGTATCAACCTTCCCATGTAATACAAGCTGTCATAGAATCTGTAGGTATCTGCTGCTCAGGTTTCAGGAAGCAGAAAACACAGGTGCGAACCATCATACAATGTTGAAATTCATGTTTATTGAACACTGTTTTTCATTTCTTTGTCTACTTATCTATAGTAGAAAAAACGTTAAATTAATTTTATTTGATATTTTTGTATTTACATTCCCCCACACACTCTCATTTTCCCTCCCCCTCAACTTATATCCATGAATGTGCTCCCTCTCCCAACCACCCTCTACCTCAGTGCCTTGACATTCCCCTATAATGGGAAAAAAATCTGTACTAGCTGGTTTTATGTCAACTTGACAAAAGCAGGAGTTATTGAAGCCTCAGCTGAGGAAATGCCTCCATGAGATCCAGCTGTAAGGCATTTTCTCAACTAGTAATCAATGGGGGAGGGCACAGCCCATTGTGGGTGGTGCCATCCCTGGGCTGGTAGACCTGGGTTCTATATGAAAGTAGGCTGAGCAAGCCAGGGGAAGAAATCCTCCGTGGCCTCTGCATCAGCTCCTGCTTCCTGACCTGCTTGAGTTCCAGTCCTGACTTCCTTTGGTGATGAATAGCAATATGGACAGTGTATAAACCCTTTTCTCTCCAACTTGCTTCTTGGTCATGATATTTTGTGCAGGAATAGAAACACTGACTAAGACATGCACCTTCACTGGACTAAAGGCCTCTTCTCCCACTGGTGCCAGACAATGCTTTTCTCTCCTACATATGCAACTGGAGCCACAGGTCTCTACATGTGTACTCATTGGTTAGTATTTCTTTTTTCTTTTCTTAACTGAACAATTTTATTTTTTTCATTATTAATTATTTTTATTATGTGAATATATAATATATAACAAATTCTTTTCTATTTTTATTACAATGAGCAAAAAGTACATGTAATAAAGGTTGTAACACAGAATTTGTCAATGTGTTCTTAGTGTGTAAGGGTTGAGCATGACTATTTTTTTTTGTTTGTTTTGTTTTGTTTTCTTTATTTCTTGGACTTCATACAGTCTGTGAGTTGTTTCTGGGGCAGTGCGAGCCTCTGGGGTTAGCATCCCATTATCAGTGACTGCATATTATGTCTGTTCTTTTGTGACTGAGTTATCTCACTCAGGATGATATTCTCTAGATGCAGCCATTTTCTTAAGAATTTGGTTAAGTTATTATTTCTGGTGGCTGACTAGTATTCCATTGTGTAAATGTACCACAATATTTGTATCTATTCATCTACTGAAGGACATCTGGGTTCTTTCCAGCTTCTGGCTATTATAAATAGAGCTGCTATGAACATTATGGTGCATGTATCTTTGTTGTATATTAAAGTGTCTCTGCGGTATATGCCCAGAAGTGGAATAGCTGAGTCTTCAGGTAGTACTATGTTCAATTTTCTGAGGTATCGCCAGACTGATTTCCAGAGTGGTTGTATCAGTTTAAAACCCCACCAACAGTGGAGAAATGTTCCTCTTTCTCCGCAACCGCGCCAGCATCTGCTGTCATCTGAGTTTTTGATCTTGGCCAATCTGGTGTGAGGTGTAATCTCAGGGTTGCTTGTATTTGCATTTCTCTGATGGCTAAGGATGTCAAGCACTTCCTCAGATGTTTCTCAGCCATTTGATACTCCTCAATTGAGAATGTTTTGTTTAGCTCTGTACCCCATTTTTAATAGGGTTGTTTGATTCTCTGGTGTCTAGCTTTTCGAGTTCTTTGTATACATTGGATATTAGGCCTCTATCTGATGTGGAGTTGGTAAAGATCTTTTGCCATTCTGTTGGCTGCCGTTTTTTTTCCTTGACAATGTCCTTAGCCTTACAGAAACTTTGCAATCTCATTAAGTCCCATTTGTTAATCTTTGACCTTAGAGCTTGAGTCATTGTTGTTTGTTCAGAAAATTTTCTCCTGTGCCTATGTGTTCTAAGGTTTTTCCTACTTTCTCATCTAATAGTTTCAGTGTATCTGGTTTAATGTGGAGATCTTTGATCCACTTACACTTGAGCTTTGTACAAGGAGATAATAAAGGGTTTATTTTCATTCTTTTGCATGCTGAGTGTCAGTTGGACCAGCCTTAAGCAAGTGAAGGACCTGTATGACAAGAACTTCAAACCTCTAAAGAAGGAAATCCAGGAAGATCTCAGAATATGGAAAGATCTCCCATGCTCATGGATTGGAAGGATCAACATTTTAAAAATGGCCATCTTACCAAAAGCAATCTACAGATTCAATGCAATCCCCATCAATATTCCAACCCAGTTCTTCATTGAGTTGGAAAAATCAATGTGCAATTTCATCTGGAATAATAAAAGACCTAGAATAGCGAAATCCATCCTCAACAACAAGAAAACCTCTGTGGGAATCACTATCCCTGACCTCAAGCTATATTACAAGGCAATTGTGCTGAATACTGCTTGGTACTGGTACAGAAATAGGCATGTGGATCAATGGAATAGAATAGAAGATCCATAAATGAGCCCTCACGTATATAGTCACTTGATTTTTGACAAAGGAGATGTAAACATTCAATGGAAAAACATCGGTTAGTACATTAAATGTGTTTATACCACATTCCTCCCTTCACTTTTTGTCCTGCAACTGCTCTATAATATTCTAACTCTATTTCAATTTTTTGGCCACATTTTCTTTGATATCACACACACACACACACACACACACACACTTCTGAGGCCATTCACTGTTATTTTCATATGATTTCAGAAATAGCTACTTGGCATTGGATAATTAACTCTTTCTTCAGTTCTCAATACTCCCTAGTTGCCTATAGTTGTTTTTCTAGTAGTGGGTCCCAATGACATTTCCTACTTCTACTTTAGCATGTTCTATTGGAATTGTTCTTGGTTGAGTTTTCTTAGGCAGACATATTTTTGAATTTCAGTTGGTGAAAGTCTCTTTTATTTCTGGAGATGGGATCTCACAGCAAACTTCCTGGCCCTCTGTTTTTTACAATTTTTACATCTTCTCTTTTATCTTGTTACCAAAAAAAAATTACTGTTGCTTGCAGCTTTAATCCAGACCCTGGGAGGCAGAGGTAGGTAGGGTGGGGAAAAAGAAGGTTCAGAGTCAACTACACAGACTCCAGGAATTGGGAAGTGGCAAAAGTAGTCTAGATTACTGGAGGAACTTGGCACAACTTTATACACTGGTCCAAGCACTTCATTGGCTCGCAGATAGCTGGATGTGATTCTGTCTTTTTCTCAATGGCTCACTCCATTTCCTGATCCAGCATCAGTGATCTCTAACCATGCTGGCACACTCTAGGTTGGCTCAGGGAGAAATCACCAGCAGTGTGCACACCTGCATCAAGCTTAGCATTTTGCTAAGCTCCTCCTACATTTCCACCCTTTTGCTTTAATTTTTGATAGCTTGTTGGGAGTCAGATTTCTATACTCTGGCCTTGTTGACCCTCACCTCAGGGGGCTTCCAGTATTATAGACCTTGCAAAGCAGGTTCTTATCCATCATTGACTATCAGCCATCAAAGGGAGGCATCCACCATGGAGAGCATATCAGGGTATAAGTAGGGAGCCTAACTAGAGGTCTCATGAATTGTAAACCAAGGTCTAATCCCCTTTTTGGGTGGGTTTTGGTCTGAATGCTCTTGAGTACTTGAACTGCAGATTGGTTGATAAGAGTATTGCCTAGAAATTGGGTGTACAAGACCCTTAAACAATGTTATTATTATTATTATTATTATTATTATTATTATTATTATCATCATCATCATCATCATCATCATCATTATTGTGATGTGATGATGTTGTTGATGATCATGATGATGACAATGGCAATAATAAGAGTGGTAGTGGTGGTGGTGATGGTGATGCTGCTTCCTACTATAACAAGACAATATCCAAAAGGGATCAAAAACATTTTTATGTTGTTCTAAACCTTTTCCTGGTCATCAAAGGTAAGGAATTTAGGTGAAACAAGGCCTTGACCAGGGTCAGGTGAGGGACACATTTGGACTGATGGGAGGTAACCCGAGCAAGCAACTCCTTTAGAGTCTAATTGGACCATTCTACTCTTGCCTGTTTTGAGGGTTATCCCAAAAGTATGGTTAATCCTCCACAAGGCAACAAACACATTGAATGGTTGAGAGGCATAAGCAGGGCCATTATCTATCTTAAAAGCCGAAGGAATGACCATAACCATCATGCCGGATTTCATAGTCTTGATAGTGTGTGAGGTTTTAGCTTCCATCAGAGCCACAGCCTATACGAAGAGGAGCACATATCTCTGATAACATGTGCATATCTAAGATTGCCAAAAGATGGATAATAGAACCAAGTCTGTCAGAAAGCATTGGGGAATAACCCTCTTGAGTTGATGCCTCTCCTATTGAGGAGCCCCAATAGTCAAAGTGGGCAACATTCTCTGCCAGTTCCTGATATACTGACCTCCCTTTTAAAAACAGTGGCTCCAGGACTGCTTTAAGAAGATTATAGCAGTCATAATGGGATTTTTAGTTCATGGCACACTGTCTCAAGCCCTGTATAATTAGGGAGAGCCAGGCCCCGATTCATTGGTTGCCTTCCTGATTAAAGGGAGGTCAGCTGGGGTCCCAATGGCTGTTTGCTTAACCAACGTTGAGCCTTGGATTTGTCCCTATGGGAGGCATCTGAATAGCAGTGAGTTGTCAGAGACCAACCACAGGAGGCTGTAAGTGTTGGGGAGGCAGGACAGTTACATCCACGGCAAAACATTCATGCCATTGGTTTTATGAGGGCAGGCTTGCAGTGTTCACACGGGGTTGGACACCTTTGAATGGTAATATGGTTTTGCAGGTGCCTAGCAATTCCCCCTCTCCTTCCCTTTGTCCTCCTCCCCTTATTCCTCCTCCTTTTTCTCCTCCTCATCCTCCTCACTCAAGGAGTCTGCCACAGCCAAGAAGGCTGAAGTGGGGCAGTTATGGACAAGTTTATATCTGCCTGTTTTTAACAGTGTTTGTTGTGGGAGGAAATAACGTCCTCTACAGGTGGTGTTATTACCTATGAATATTTTAGCCTGGCAATAATGCCAAGAAGAACCAGAACTAAAAGGCAGGGGTGGGGGGACTATCCCTAAATTCACCTCAGTTTACCTCCATCCACCTCACGTTTCTAGGCCAGAAACAAAATCCTCAACCATAAATCAGGTTCCTATATGCTTTTAGGAGAGATCCATGGGGCTAGAACTTTTGCCTCAGTCCAGCTTTCCAGGGCTTTATTTTATTTCCCTGGGAACAAGGAGGAACAAAAGGGCTCGTATTTGCACTCCTTGTGGGATTGGAGGAGTATGTGTAGGACTTAGTGTCTTGTGCTTAGTGGGGGACTTGCATGGTTCATTAGGCCATGGACCTATGTCCACAGTGTCTCTGTTAGAGTAAGGCCATTGGGAGGGTCAGTCCTTGGTTCCTTCACATGTAGGAGGCAATCAAGATCAACAACCGTACCCTTATTGTTTGGGAGATTTTAAACTCAACTGAATAAGAACTTGAAAGGGCATTAGATTGTCTATGTCTCTTTGGGGAAGCATTATCAATGCAAATGGTATAACTCTAGTTAATATATATGTTAGTACACACACATTCACATATAATATATGCACATGTGTGCATTATGTTTATGCAAATACAAGATAATATATTTCCTAATGGCCTTTTCAAAAATCATAGTATGATGACACTCTTTTACCCTTACAATTTTAGCACTATTCAAAGATCTATAACTAGTTACCAATGATTGAATGACAAAATGTGGTTTATAATTATTTCATTCTTATTCTATTCCCACAAGAAGATAAGAGCTGACATATATTTCACAAACATGTTATATTACATCCGACATAAGAAATATCATTACAGGAGCCAAACGCTTGGAAAGAATAGAATGTAAATATGTGTATCATATATCTTCTTTCAATGCATATTTATTAGGAAATTCCAAAAGCAGGATTAGATTTAATATGCCTGTTAGTAAATATTTTGATGAACAGGCTCATATTTTAAAATCGTGAGTTGTATATCTATACATTATCTATGTTCAGAGACTCGAGGTAGCTAAATGGCCAATTTTAAAGTTTTTAGCTCTTATATTCAAAGTTTAAAGTTTATGGAAAAATGTATAGCATTTTAAAGCAGAAGTACTTTGGTAGCAAGTCATGATGCATTATCTCTGGAAAGGAAGATGCTATGGTTTACTATGAAGCTGAATCAAAGCTTGTGAAAACTGACATTTATAAAGATTACAGTGTTTCCATTACATAAAGTAATTGCAACTCTGATATGCTACACTAATACATAAGAAAAGATTTGTCAATAATTCCATCCCTTTTGATTTTCTATCACTTTACTAATACACTACCAATATTATCATTTACTTGTAAAGTTGTCATTGCTTAATGATTACAAATTTATTCACCAACAGATTAAAATATGGTGTGGTGTTAAATTCTAGTGCACAGGGAACTTCCTGGAATCTTTGAAAGTGGCACAGAACTTGAAAGCTTAGCCAACTCATTTCAGATTTGACCTAAGGTTCACCCCATGAGAAGGAAATCCTGCAGAGAGAAAGAGGATAAATTGGAGGTCTTTTTCTACTCTGTCCCCTAAGATCTCAAGGAATCCCACAGAAGAGAAACTGGAACGATTTTGAGAGCCCCCAGAGATAGAGAATACAGGCACCCGAGGCCCTCTGAATCAAATAATCAAGGTGCATGTTTGCTCACAGATTGAGGCAGCAATCATAGGGCTTACAGGTATCTGCATCTTTTCTCCAGACCTCTACATTAGTGCCATAACACTTGCATGGCTTCTCCCATTATCACATTATAAGAAAATTAAAAATAATAACCAAGAGTAACATGTGAAGACAAAATTCACTGTGAAAGGAATAACTCCATCAGGACTCTGTACTATTTCAAACTGACAAGTATCTCAAGTGCCTATGGATTAGCCTTCTCTCCCTTTAATGCCACCACCCTTCACAGGTTCAGTAGGCTTCCCTCTGTTATTCCTCAAGGATAGTTACATACAGTTGCCATGTAAACATGTAGTTTATAGTAAAGTGTCTAGAATATGTATTTGGAGGAGGCAATCTGGAGTTTCCAGGTTTGCACTCTTCTATTTAAAGGAAAAATCTAGTCCTTTCCTTTGTTATTGGTGGAAGATAAAAGCTCTAAAATTCAAACAACATTCCCGCTCTTGGGAATGAATTTCTGAGTGCATGGAGATGCTAGAACACATAAAAGATCAAACCTTTATCTGTAAAATGTAAAACCATGTGTTCTCTTAGGCACACTTCATTTGTATTTAGCTTTTTATACGATATATTTTGATTATCTTCTTTAAGCTTTTAAATTCTCCCATCTCTTCCCATATCCTTATTCTGCAAACTCCATATTTTCTACTATCTATCTATCTATCTATCTATCTATCTATCTATCTATCTATCTATCTATCTATCTGTCATCTATCTATCATCTATCTATTATCTATCATCATCTATCTATCATCAATTATCTATCTACATATCATCTATCATTTATCTATCTATTATCTATCTATCCATCCATCTATTAGCTATATATCTATCTCTCTACTGTCTACCTATATACTCATCTATCATCTATCATCTTATCATCTATCAATAATCTATGACCTATTATCTATCTTTTTATCTGCTATCTATCTATTATTTATCTATCTACCTATTTATTTTTCTCAGTAAAATAAGAAATAAGCAAACCAATAAGACAAAATGTAACAAAACAAAATAAAAGTGAATACACAAAGAAATGAAGGGGGACAAAAGGGGAAAAGAGGGGGGAGGAAAGGAATCATGAAGAGAGAGAGAGAGAGAGAGAGAGAGAGAGAGAGAGAGAGAGAGAGAGAGAGAGAGAGAGAGCAAAAGCATGGAATTTGTTTGTTTGTTTATGTTTTTCTATATGGGCTAATTACTCTTGGCCATATGGCTTGGCTACAATATGCTTGATAGACCCAATGACAGTCCATTTGAGAAAACCATTCTTTCTTTTCCCACAGAAAATAGTTTTTAGTCAGGTATATGAGTATTGGGACCATCTCCCCTTCTCTGTGCTGGGATTTTAGTTTGATCCTCTGCTGGTCTGGTGTGTGCTCTTACAGCCTCTGTGAGTGCATATGTGTTTGAGGCATCAGTTTCCTCTGATTCTTACCACCTTGCCACCTTTTGTTCTGCATTGATCCTGAGTACTGAGTGGAGGAAATTAGATAAAGACACTTCAAGTAAGACTCCATGCTACAAAGTCTAGCACTCTCTTCACACTCCCTAGCTGTGTAAATCTGTGTGTTCACTAATATCTCTTGCAAAAAGAAAGTTCTCTTATGGGAACTGAGTGGTTTTCTGATCTAATAGAATAATATATGTACTTTTGTCCATTAGCTCCATGAATTACTCAACCCTAGCTTCTTCAGATTTGGAATAAGCTTAAATCTAAACAAAGTTTTTGGTTACTCCAATAAAAGTTGTCATTTTCCAGTATATCTTGCCAGAGGTCTATTTTATAGGTCACAGGGTTTGAAGGTAGAAGGCAATGTGATCAATTTTTTCTCTAGCACCAAAAAAGTGCTATCAAGCCCCATGAACAAGAACACTAGTTAGTAGATTTTATAGTTGTAGTTTGGCACCAGTTTTCTCTCCAGATTCTAGATTGTGCCAAGTAGATGTCTTTGGCAAAGGGCCTTACCGTTAGGTAATAGAGACTAACCAATAATCTATGGTAGTATCTATAGAAACTCTGGCCAATAACTCAATAAGTGCCATTCCTGACCCTGGGGAATTTCTGTGATGGAATATGTTGTTTCTTTAATAAATGTTTTTTATTATTATATGGTGACTCCATTTAACTTTATTTCATACATGTACATAATTTTGGAGCCTTCTACAGTAACTGGTTTCTCTATACCTTAAAAAAAAAAAAAAAAAAAAAAAAAAAAAAAACTTCTTTTAATGTTAGCTTTTATTTCCTTCTTTACTTGTTCCTCCCATATCTTTCTGCATTTAATTATTGTACTCTAATTTTATTCTTGACCTTTCATAACACTACTCTTTATTTTATTTTTCTTATACAACTTGCTTCTTTCCTCTATTTCTATATTAGCTATGTAACTGCTGTGTTTACTTAGATTAAAACACACATATTTAAACTTAAATGATAATATTTATGTTTAAGAGAAAATATAACATTTTACATATTTGGGATGTGTCTGGCTCTATACATCTACAAGTTTAGTAATTTTATTTTTTAAGCAGCTTAATAATATTTTATGGTGTGAATGTATTACATTTTCATTATCTATTTATCAGTTGATAGATATCTAGGCAATTGTACTTTGCATAATATGAATTATTCTGGTTATTATGAATACAGCACCAGTGAACATGGATGAGTACACATCTCTGTAGTAAGATACAGAGTTCTATGGTTATATTCCCAAAAGCAGTATTGTTGGATCTTGTGTTATATCCATTTTCAGATTTGTAAAACATATCCACACTAATTTCCATAGCAGCTGTACCATTGTTTACTCAAACTAGCAATAAATAAATATGTGCCTTTCTACACATCCTCATCAGCATGTGCTGTCATTTGTTTTATTGAACTTGGCCATTCTGACGGGTGTAAGATGATATCTAAAAGTAGTTTTAATTTGCATTTATAGGCTGCCAATGGATATTGAGCATGTCGTTGAATGTTTCTCAGCCATATGTGTTTTTTATCTTTTAGAACTTTCTGTTTCATTTTACAATCCAATTTCTAATTAAGTTATTTGTTTTCTTTATGTTCAGTTTTAAGTTAATTATGCATTTTAGATATTTAGCCTCTTTCAGACATAATTGGTAAAAATTTCCCTTTCGCAAGTATCTCAAATTATGGTATACTTTGCTACACAGAAGCACTTTAGCTTTGTGAAGTCCCATTAATTAACTGTTATTTTAATTCTTATACCATCCATGTACTGTTCAAAAAGTTTCTTCCTTTTGTACAAATGAGTAAAAGCCTATTTGGTAGTTTTTTTTTTTTTTTCCAGAAGATTCAGGATGTCTGATCATATGTTGAAGTCCTTGATCCATTTTTGTGGATTTTTTTGTTGAGGGTGATAGTTATAGACCAATTCTTATCCTTTTATTTGCAGCTACCCAATTTAACCAGGATGGTTTGTTGAAGATACAGTGTTTTATCCAATTGATGATTTTGGGTTCTTTGACAAAAATTAGGTCTGGTAGGATGTGTATCAATATATCTGAGCCTTCCATTCTAATCCATTATTTGATGTGTCTGCTTTTATGATGATACCATGCTGTTTTTATTACTATACCTCTATAATACAACATGAAATCTGAGTGATACCTGCAGAAGTTCTTTTATTATTCAGGATTTTTTAAAAGCTCCTCTGTCTTTTGTGTTTCTATATAATGTTGAAGATGTTTTCTTTTCATTTCTGTGAAAGGATCATTTTGTAATTTTGATAAGGTTGCATTGAATATATAGGTTGATTTTTGTAGGATTGGTATTTCCACTACCAATTCATAATCATTGGAATATTTTTCCATTTCAGATAATTTTGATCAATTTCTTTATTCAATATTTTATAGAGGCTCTTATTATTTCCACAAGTCTTTTTCTTATTGAGTTATAGTTTTCTTTAGATGTTTTTCTTTCATGATTTTCCTATTATTAAAGGTATATTACTTAAGTCTTTTTTTTGTATATATGCCAGTTGTTCATAGGAGTACTAGCAGTTATTTTTTTATTTATTTATTTATTTATTTATTTATTTATTTATTTATTTATTCATTCATTCATTCATTTATTTGTGTGTGTGTGTGTGTGTGTGTGTGTGTGTGTAAATTTTTAGTTTGTTACTTACTGAAATGTTCATTAACTATAGATGTTTCCTAATTTTGTAGAGGCAGAATCTTTTCAGAGTTCCATTTTTGAATAAAATAATATCTGCAAATAAAGTTACTTTAAATTTCTCCTTTTGTATTTGTAATTCTCTACCCTCCTACAGTTGTACTGTTGCACTAGCTAAGACTTCAAGTATTATATTGAGTAGGTATAAAAAAGTGAGCATCATTGTAGTTAATCCTATTCATAGTGGGAATGCTTATCCGTTAAGAGTGATGTTGGTTGTGGATTTGCCGTAAAATGTCTTTTTAGGTTGAACTATGTCCATGTTTATCTAGTCTTGCCAGTGCTCTTTGTGAAAGGCTTTTCTTTATCTAATGAGATAATCACACAGTGTTATTGATGGTATTTGTGTTAATTGTTAATTTTTTCATTTTTGATTGTGAGTATAATTTTCTATATTCTCTTCATATTTATAGAATCTCTATCTGTTCAGGCCTAACTGGCTCATAGAGTATGAAAAAGACAAATTTATTTCTTGTAATCCTTCTTTTATATATTACTTACATCTGACATTGCAACATTTATTATCCTTTATTTGTTGTGCAGGTTTTATATTTTGATTATTATGTGGAATGGAGGGTCTTTTCTGGTTTTGTATGTTTTTGTCTATGCCTCTTGTACTTTAACAGCAATTTTTATTTTTATATTGAGGCATTTTTATACCTATCACCTTTATTTCTTCTCCTTCTTATATACTTATTATTTGTAGGTTTGGTTTTCACATAGTGTTCCCAATTTCCTGGATGCTTTGAGTCTAGATGACTTAAATGTAACATATTTTTAAAACCAATCATCCAATTTTTTTCTACTTTGTTTCAACAACTAAATTTTTCTTCTCTATCTTTTTGTATGTTGATGATGTTTACCTTTGAAGTTGTTTTATGATATCTATCAAATTTTCACATTCAGTTTCA
Source organism: Micromys minutus (assembly GCF_963924665.1). Classification (NCBI taxonomy): domain Eukaryota; kingdom Metazoa; phylum Chordata; class Mammalia; order Rodentia; family Muridae; genus Micromys; species Micromys minutus. The sequence goes on along the minus strand of NC_137980.1, from coordinate 4,482,222 downwards.
GTTTAGTATGGGTTTTCTACAGTGATCTTATTTATTTTTTAATTCTACTTTCATGTCTTAATTTTTTTCATTATTTCACCCAACTTACTGTTTATATTTTCACACTATTCATTAAGGCATTTATCCATATCTTCTTTAAGATCCTTGAATATATTCATGATTTTGAAGTTACTGCATTCTGCTTCTGCTGAACTATTTTTTCAAGGGCCTTAATATAATAAAACTGTGGCCTTCTGAAGGAGATATATTGCTTTGGTTGTTAGTGTTCGTAGTTTTTGTGCTGTCATTTAGGCATAGGTATATGGTGTTTTGTGGCTTGAAGGACTTTTGGGGTACATAGTAGATCTCATATTTGTTGAGTGGATGTTCCATTCTGTGTTTTTATTGCTTACTCTGGGTCTTATGAAATGTGGGAGATTTACAAAGGAGATTGGTTAGAAAGAAAGCTAAAAGGGGCAGCTAAGCAGAACTTGATGGATCCTGGATCCTTACCAAGATCTCAAGTGCTGAGGGGATGCAGATGGAATGAAAAGAGGGGCTCTTGAGGGAAGGTTGCAGGAGAACTGCTATAGGATTTTATTGTAGTGAAGAGATACCATGACCGATGCAACTCATATAAAAGAGAACATTTAATTGGGTTCGACTTAGAGTTTCAGAATATTTTGTGATTATAACAAGGTACGTGGAGGTAGTTCTGGAGTAGAACCTGGAAGTTCTACATCTTGATCGTCAGGCAGGGAGTTAGGAATTATGTGTCTTTACACTAGGTACAGCTTGCGACTTCAGAGCCCTGTCTCCACAGTGACATACTGTTCATGTAAATATTAAACAATAAAATATCTTAACTCTTTATTTGCCCCACGATCTCACTCTGCAGGCCTACTTCTAGTATGGAGCCATGTGCAGGAACTCTGTAGCCTGATCTGAGCCGATACCACTGTTATGCTTTGGCCACACGACTCCCTTCTCTGGCGGTTTTACCATGCCTGCCCTACTGTCTCCATCCTGTGGTGATTCTTTACCCCAAATCCCAACACATACACAACTCTAGTGCCCGATCCCTTTTTGTACATGTTTATATATCAAATTCTCAATCCATAAACCCTCTATACAATAAGATTACATCAAATAGACAAAGACACACACTGCCCTTCTATATGAGATATATGACATATAAAATTCCTTAAATGTTCATAGCTACTTAATGCCAATGAAGCCCACCTGAATCCAATTCATCTTCCTCGACCTCCATCTTGGAACTTCTATCTTGGTGCTCCCCATTCTCTGACTTCTTATGCTCTATTTCTCTACCTACTTTACTCTGCCCAATCATTGGCTCTTGCCTTTATTTTACTAATTAAAATGGGAAGGTTTTTATGAAGTCTTGAGTACATGACTAGGTAACACTTCTTGGGGAAATGGAATTAGTATTAAAATACAAACAGCTTTAGGACAATCTAAATTTTTCCACTTTTTGTCCAGTTTAAAGGCTCTTTTTCCTCAACTATAAAATGAATACAACTATATCATTTTACAATTTATAAATTATAAGACAGCCTTATCACATAGTCTATCAATTTTGTCTATTAAACAAAGTACCTTTTCATCTATCTTAAAAGATTATAATTCTACACCTGAGTTACATCTTGGTTTTAGATTGTATGTCATCTGAAAATCACCTTTTAGATCTCTGTTAACTTTCTTAATGCTTGGCTATGAGACTAACAGTCATCAATAATGTCAGAAATTTCAGAATGACTAATATTACCTGTTATATGAGAAGAACAAAACATAGCTTCCAAAACTAGCCAATATATAGAGACTACAGATCACTCGTCACATCTCTCCAAACTTTGGCGCATCAGTTTTCAGCCTTCTGGCCCAGGATCATACCTGGCACACCTTTGTAATGCAGAAGTTAAAAGGGCTGATAATTTTGGCTTGGCAAAGATTATTTGTCGGCTATTCCGCAAAGTGTCCCTTTCTGGACAGTATTGTCTGTAGATGAATGAAGCAATTCTGGCCTAGTGGCTGTCTTGCCACAATTGGAGCAACTCTACTGATGCTCGATTTCTTTCTAGAATCTAAGAAGAATTGCTGTCAGGAGCACATGGGTCTCTATTCAAATGATCTTTAATAATATAAAAGTCAATAAATGTCATATTCTGTGGACTTCTGATGCCTTTGACGATTATCTATTTACACAAAGCATCTGTGAGCTGTTAAGCCTTGACTACTCTTGGCCATCTTTAATTGAAATTATTATCTAAAAAGCAAAACCAAAACAACAAACAAAACAAAAAACCAAAAAAATAAAAACAAAAAACCTTTTATGGAATCAGAACCATGAGTTTGTTATCTAGCCCTGAACAAGTATTGTTTAATAAACTGAACACAATGTATAAACTTTAAATATGTATCAAATTAATTTCTTAACACTATAAAGATTATAACTTTTTCATCAGTTAAAAAGTTTCTTACAAGTGAAGATATGACTTTACCTTAGTTACTAAAAATGATTATGTCTGTATAATTCAATCTAGCTAATTCTTCTCTGTATGATTCTGACCATTTCTAAATTCTTTGTAAAAGCAACCTTACAATAACAACTTTCAACCCCCAAAGTCAAAGAAAATGGTCAATGACTCTTAATAGCTTCTTCAACCTGAATATATGGGCATTGAGAATTTAGAAGGGGGGAGGAAAATGAAGAAGACAAACAGTCCTTAAGAGGTAAAGTCACACTGATGGTTGTTGTAATCTCTGATGTCTGGAACCAGGCCAGTTCAGCATTCTGATGACAAGCTTTGCCATAGCTGTACATTCTGTAACATATAAAAAACTCAAGAGAAAACATTTTAGTATCAAGAAATATTTTGTTTGATTTTATTGAATTTTGTTTTTCAGGTGATCTACTGTAGATTGTCCTGAAGCTGTTTGTAATTTAATGTTAATTCCACTTCCCCAGGAAGGGCTGCCCAGTCACATACTCAAGAGGTGACTTCATCTGAACCATCCCTTTTTAATTAGTAAAATAAAGGAGAGCCAGTGACTGACCACAGTGAGGGAGATGGAGAGGGCTGAGGAGGTCAAAGGACAAGGAGAGGTTGTGGCAAAATGGAGGTTCCCAAGGACAAGCTAGACCCAGGTGACATTGATTGGCATTAAATAGCTATGAACATTAAGGATTTTATAGGTCTAGAATCTCATATAGAAGGGCAATTTGTATCTTTGTTTAAGTGAATAAACATAATTTGTGGTACCTCTAGTTTTACTAATTTCTTTTATCTAACTGTTCAAACATGGAAAGTAAGTATCTGGTATACATAGCAGCATTCCAGATCTGTTCTAGCAGCTTACTTTATGTAAGTATTAAAGATAATAGGTTTTTATCACAAAGTCATGCTTCTTCTGAAAGTCACAAGGAAGGACCTGTGTCTAATATCTATCATAACTTTAGGCATTCCCTTGATGTGTCAATTTAATTCTACTCTATATAACTATCTCTGTGTACAAGTATATGTCTAAGTTTCCTGTCTTTATAAGTGTCATCAACCATATTGTATTAGGGCATAGTCTACTCTTATGTAGTCATATTTCACGTTAACTAATTGTTTCTATATAGACCATATTCCTAAAGCAGGCTACACTGTGAGTTTCTAATAGTAAAAGCTTCAACATGTGACCAGGAGTAAAGTCATTCAACCCATAAGAATATGATTGAAGAACCAACCGAACCAGTGCCTCTCTTGGATATGAGAAAACAAATCATTTTTATTGCTCCAAAAATGTCTTGAAATTTTGATAAAGAACACCAAGAGTATGAAGAACAACTTTCACAGATGGTTGCTCTGCATTGCTGCTATTTAGGTTGGCCTGGCTAAAAACAAATGGTGACATCATTTTGAACACAGGTCACTTCATTCTATTATTTACTAAGGAAAAAAATGGATGTTGGGGGTAAAATATTAAAATGGAGAAAAATTGTAGGTATATTACCCATCACAAATGAAATAGAATATCATTTAAGTATAAGTGGATTGAAAAGGTTTGACTTGGCTTGAGCTGTAGCTTGGTGTGCCACAGGGAAGTCAGATGAGATTTCTGGCATGGCACACCAAAAGATGCTTAAAACGATGAAAGATACCAACTTGCTAATATCATTTGAGACAAAATCCATTTCTCAGCTCACAAGAAAAGATTGGATCAAAAACTTGGCTTTTTGTATTGGCATTATAATTCATCTGAATAAACACTTTGAATAATTCTTTGCAAATGCATTCAAAAGTAGTTACACAAATATGTACTTTAATTCACTTGGAAAGGAATAACATGTCTAAATTTTCTGCACTGAAATCAGACTCCAGAAATGAAAGTGATGGCCTGAATTACTTTCCAAAAATCAAAGCTTTAAAGACTAAATTCACATATACATATTTTTTAGTTTTATTTCAAATGTTAAGAAAATGGACAATCTGTACTTGTGGTCAAAGTTTCCAGGCTAAATTGCATATTGAATTATAGATAAGGTCTAGTAGATAGAAGTATTCACTTTTATGTGACAAAGCCTTTCTTTGAAATGAAAAATTAATGTATAATTATATATCATTTTACCTATTCATATACTTCTTTTATTAAAGTGAATTTTGGTTCTGTTTCCAGCAGTTTTTCTTCTACATGCATCATTTCAGTTTTCTTCTCTTTGCATAATACAGCTTGTCTACATACTTAGCATATATTAGACAGAAAATGATCATTTGGCTCTAACTTATCCAAATATCCAAATTAGAGTAAATTACAGCTGTTCATAAGGTTTATAATCATATAGTAAATATTTCAGTATAATAAATAATAACTACTTCAAATTAACGTTTTAACATGCTCTAGAGAATAGTTATTTGAATATTTTCAAACTTCGTCATGCTAAGTAGCATTCTTTTATTTGACAGTACCAGTTGCTATTCTAAATACATATTAAAATGTTTAACATGCTGAAGATTCAAAAATACTTTCTGAGAAGTCAACTTTCCTTGGTTAAGTCTAAGCTAGCTCTTCAAGGTAGAACCTTATGTTTTGCTAGACAGAAGCGACAAATGTCTTTTAGCCACTTGAATGAGATGGTATGACCAACATGTACCAAATGTACAAAGTTTTTTAATGTAAGGGGTATCAAGAAAACCATACACTTTTAGATAAATATAATTTGTCTCCCATGAGTAACATACTGTTTTTCTCCATCATTATATTAATTTCAGAATGGAAGAACAAAATTTTTCCAGTGCATTTTTAGTTTCCATTATTTTCAGAGCTAATATCTAGTTTTAATTTTTTCTATGTGTTTGTTCCTTTTGCTTTTAAATTAATTTATTTTTACTCACAACTCATTCTGGAGTACTGATAAATATTTAATTTTCTAATATTATATTTGATTCTTTTAAAAATGATTCCTTGAAACATTTTGTAAATACAAAAACGTTAATTAATTGGAGCTTTGAAGTCAAGCAAATATGTAGCATGACCAAACCATTACATAAAGAATGCTTTTCTCTAATTTAGTTACTTATAGACAAACTGTAGAGTCTAAATTTTAAAATCTATTTTTGAGAATATCAAGCCAGATCATCAAGTCCTCTTCATGACCTCTAACAGCCGTTTTATGTCTGTTAGTGAAGTCTCTCTTTAATAACACTCAAAAACACAGTACAGAGATATGCCTAGTCTGAGGCATCTTTACCTACGCCCCAAAGAATGCTTCAAGTGACTGAAGACCCTTCACATGAAGAGATTATTTGAGAACATAATAAAAAGCGCTATAGCTGGGATTTTTACAAGAGTTATACTAACATATTGAATCTTTTGAGATCCAGAGACATATTATTGGCTTAGAATCTTTCAGGGGTATAGCATTATCTCTTATGAAAAAATAAACTGTTGAAAGAATAGTGAATGGTTAAATTAATTTAAATAATCAAAGCAAACACATATGAAAAAATAATTGAAAAATAATAGTATAAATGTCCTCTCCATGTATCTCAGATCAATTCATCTGTAAAGATTAAACTTGAAGAGGATATAATCTCTGAAAAGAATATTTGAACTTCTTTCTTGATATTAAGTGGATGCCTATGTAAATTTAGAGCACAAGCTTTAGAACAGACACAGATTGTTTTTTTCCACTTAAATTTTGTGGCAGATATGATAAGAATATATGATGCTACAAGTTTTAGATTGTTGGTGATTCTTCAAGTAGTAAACCTTTCTGAAATATGTAGGTATTGAAGTGGCAAGAACTATATCTAACCACTGGAACTCAAAAATCTATTCAATGCAGTGCAGCATGTTTGTGTTTCTTATATATTTTCTATGCATAAAGATAGGCGAAAAGGTGTAGAGGATGTTGATAAGAAGGTATTTAGTTTTAACAGACAAGGAAAAGACTAGATCGTAGTTTTTACACAACACAAAGATAATCCAAGGAAATGGATGTAGTAATGAGATGGCATGAACAAATTAGATTTGGATAATTAATTGACATGCAATATAGAATCAATAATGTAGAGAAAGCAGAAGAGAAATCAAATTTTAATCTGTGATTATTGAATTGAATCTTCTAAATCAAAGAAAAAACATTTACAGCTGTTTACTGTAAAAAATAAAACTGGTCATGAGTTATAAAACTGCAGTAACTTCTGAAATCTACTTATACTTGTAAATTTGATAAGTGAATTATTGGGAAGAATTCATAGGAAACTCCAATGGGTTATGTCTAATTATAGGAGTGTAAAAATGGTAACAATTAAGTCCCACTTAGTTGTTAGACTCATAGCACTGTATAAAGCACTGCAACAGTAAAATGTTCATATTAATCTTAAATTTTAAACTGTTAGGGATCAAGTTATAATGATTATTTAATAACCATGTGTGTATTTTTGAATACTGAACCAAAATAAAAGTTTCTGAATATATTTCTTTTTTTAAATTCATTTTACAAACCCATGATTTTTCTACTTCTGGTCCCATATCCTGCAGTCCCTGTCTTCACATTTCTTCCTTTTCTTCTCTAAGAAAGTAGAGCCCTTCTGGAACCCCTTCGTGGACACGCACACACACACACACACACACACACACACACACACACACACACACACGCACTTCAGGTCTCTGTAGGACTAAGTGCTTCTTCTCCCACTGAGGCCAGACAGCACAGTCTAGTTAGAAGAATGACTTCCCATATGCAGCCAGCCATGGATCCATGTGCATATGAAGCAGAGGATGGCATTGTCTGAGATCAATGGGAGGGGAGGCCTTTGGTCCAGCAAAGACTCTTTCTCCCAGTGTAAGGGAATGTCAAGGTGCTGAAGTGGAAGAGAGTTGTAGGGAGAAGGATCTCTGATCTTGTTTGCTTCTTTTTAAAAATCTTTTTAAAATATTTATTTATTTACATTTCAAATGCTGTCTCGATTTCCCAGACTTCGCTATGTAAAGCTCCCACATCTCCCTCCCTTTACCTCTTAGAGAGTGCTTCCCCACAAACCCACTCACTCCAGCCTCATCCCTCTGGCATCCTCTTTCCATTGGGCAACAAGCCTCACACAATTAAGAGCTTCCTAGCTTCCTCTCCTTTACAAGCTGGATAAGGCCATCCTCTGCTACATATATGTTAATAGCCAGGAACCTACCCATGCATTCTCTTTGGTTGGTGCTTTAGTTCCTGTGATCTCTCAGGGGTCAAGTGGGTTGATTCCGTTGTTCTTCCTATAGATTTGAAATCTCCTTCAGCTCCTTCAGCCCTTTACCCAACTCTTCTATTGAGGTCCACAGGCTTAGTCCAATAGTTGGATGTGAGTATCTGTATCTGTCTTAGTCAGGTGCTAGCAGAGCCTCTCGAGGATAGATATACCAGGCTCCTAACTACAAGTACTTCTTGCCATTAGCAATAGTGTGGGGTTTGGTGTCTGTAAATGGGATGGATCCCAAAGAGGGTCTATCTCTGGATTGCCTTTCCTTTGGTATTTGTTTCAGTTTTTTTTCCTGTATTTTCTTTAGACAAGAAAAATTCTGAGTTAAAGATTTTGAGAGGGGTCGGTGGCCACGTCTATATGTTGGAAGTGGTCTGTTCAGGTTCTATCTACCCACTGTTGGGTATTTCAGCTACTGTCATCCCAATTGGGTCCTAGAAGCCTCTCACATGTTTGGTGTCTGAGACTTTCTAATAATTCCCCTCTTTCCCACCACCCCTACTACATATTTCTATTTATTCTTCTAGCCCTCTGGACCTCAGCCTCTTCCTATAGCTAATCTTTCTGCCCCTTCTCCCCCTCCTCTTTCCTAACCAGACCCCTCCTCTCTATGCCTTTTGTGATTACTTTGTTTAGTATTCAGTGTGGGACTGAAACATCCACACTTCAGCCTCTGTTCTTTTTAAGCTTCATATGTTGTATGAGTTGTATTGTAGATATTATGAATTTTGAAGTTTATATCTACTTATACATCCATAAATAACATGTATGTCCTTTTGGGTCTGGATTACCTCACTTAGAATGATATTTTCTAGTTCCATCCATTTACCTACAAAAATAATGAAGTCATCACTTTTAATAGAAGAGTAGCACTTCATTGCATAAAGGTACCACGTTTTCTGTATCCATTCTACAGTTGTGGGACGTCTGGGTTTTTGTTCCAGCTTCTAGCTATTACAAATAAGTCTGCTGTAAAGACAGTGAGGGTGTGTCCTTGTTACATGTTGGAGCATCTTTTGAGTATATGCCCAGTAGTTAAATAGCTGAGTCTTCAGGTAGAACTATTTCCAATTTTCTGAGGAGCCACCAGTTTGATTTAGAAAGTGGTGGTCCTAGATTGAAACCTCATTAGCAATGGAAGAATGTGCCATTTTCTCCACAATCCCCACAGCATCTATTGTCTACTGAGTTTGATCTTAGCTATTTTGATTGCTGTAAGGTATAATCTCAGGGTCATTTTGATTTGCTTATCCCTGACGACTAAGAATTTAAACATTTTTAGGTGCTTCTTAGCCATTCGATATATCTCTTAGTTTAGAATTCTTCATTAAGCTCTGTACACCAATTGTTTAATTGTGTTATGTGGTTTTTCTGGAATCTAACATCTTGAATTTTTTGTATATTTAGATATTAGTCTTCTATCTAATGTTGAGTTGGTAAAAATCTTTTCTCAATTTGAAGGATGCCTTTTTGTCCCATTGAGAGTGTCTTTTATGATACAGAAGCTTTTTAGTTTCATGAGGTACAATTTGTCAACTGTTATTCTTAGAGACTAACCCATTGGTGTTTTGTTCAGAAAATCTTCCTCTGTGAAAGACCTATATGTTCAAAGCTCATTCCAAATATATCTTTTAATTTATTAAAGGAAGCATGTCTGGTTTTATGTGGTGGTCCTTTATCTACTTGGAATTGTGCTTTGTACAAGGAGATAAAAATGAGTCAATTTAGATTCTTCTAAATGTAGCCAGCCTGTTAGACTAGCGCCATTAATAAATATGCTGTCTTCTTTTTCCACCGGATTGTTATACCTTTTTTTTTCAACAAGTGACCATAGGTGTATTAGTTTATTTATGGGTCTTCAGTTCTATTCCATTGATCTTCCTGTCCCTCTCTGTACCAGTAACATGTGGGTTTTTTTTTTAATCACCATTGCTCAGTAGTATAGCTTGAACTCAGGGATGATGATTTCCCCCAGAAGTCTTATTACTACTACTACTACTACTACTACTACTACTACTACTACTACTACTACTACTATTATATTTGTTATAGTTCTCCTGGTTTTTTTTTTTTTTTTGTTACTCAAGATAAATTTAAGAATTGCTCTTCCTATCCCTGTGAAGAATTGAGTTGGAATTTAGAAGGAGATTTCATTTGAATTTGTAGATAGCTTTTGTTAAGAAGGCCATTTTTTTCCATGTTATTTCTATCGATCCATTAGCATGGGAGATCTTTTGATTTTCTGTGGTATTCAATTTCTTTCTTCAGAAATTTGAAGTTCTTCTCATACAGATCTCTCACTTGCTTGGTTAGAATTACAATAAGATATTTTATATTATTTGTGATTATTGCAAAGGGGACTCTTTTGCTAATGTCTTTCCCAGCCCATTTATTCTTTGTGTAGAGGTAAGGTGTTTATTTGTTTGAGATAATTTTATATCCAGCCACTTTGCTAAAGTTGTTTATTAATTGTCTGAGTTCTTTTTGGGGTAACTTATATATACTATCATATCATTCACAAATATTAGCACCTTGAATTTTTAATTTCCAGTTTGTATCCCTGTGACCTGCTTTTGTTGTATATAACTTCAGTTACTATATTGAATAGACAGGGAGAGAGTGTGCTGTCTTGTTCCAGATTTTAGTGGGGTTGTTTAAAGTTTCTCTCCACTTAATTTGAGGTTGACAGTTGGTTGGTTGTATATTGCTTTTATTACATGTAGGTTTATGTCTCCAATTCCTCATCGTTTCAAGACTTTTAACATGAAGTGGTGTTGTGTATTGTCAAGGATTTTTTTAGCATCTAATAAGATGATCATGTGATTTAGATTTATTTGAGTTTGTTTATATAGTGGCACAAGTTGATGGATTTTCTTATATTGAAGCATGCCTGCCTCCCTGAGAGGCTGGTTCCTGATTAAACTTTGACACCTGCTATATTTCTAGAAAATTATATATTTCATCTAGATGTTCCAGGTTTTAAATTTTATTTTTAATTACTTTTATTGGAAATTCTCTGTATTTACTATTCAGGTGTTATCCCCTTTTCACCAATCACCCCCCCCCCCGTTCCTCCCATTGCCTCCATGAAGGTACTCCCTCTCCTAAACTCCATCTCCCACCTCAGCATCCCCTACACTGGGAAAGTGAGCCTTTGCTGGACCAAAGTCCTTTTATCCCATTGATGCCAGAGAATACTATTCTCTGCTGCACATGCACCTGGAGCCATTGGTCTTCCCAAAACAACTAATTGATTGGTGTTTTCATCCCAGGGAGCTGTGGTGGGTTTGGTTAGTTGATCATTTTGCTCTTCCCATGTGGTTGCAGACGCTTTTGATGCCTTCAGTCCTTTCTCTAGCTCCTTCATTTGGGGTTCCCATGTTCAGTCCAATGGTTCGCTGCAAGCATTCTCCTCTATATCAATATGGCTCTGACAGAGCCTATCAAGAGGCATCCATATCAGATTCCTGCCTGTAAGCACTACTTGGAATCAGTAATAGTGCTTGGGTTTAGTGGCTACATATGGGATGGTCCAATTTTTTGAGTATAGGCATTTGTAGTAGGATCTGAAGATTTTTTATAAATTTTCTGTTTCTATTGTTATGTCACTGTTTTCTAATTTTGTTAATACAAGTGTCTCTGTGCCTTATAGTTAGTTTGGCTACAAGTTTATCTTGTTGAACCTGCTCTTAGTTTTGTTGATTCTCTTTAAAGTTCTCTTTGTTACTAATTACTTGATTTCCACCCTGAATTTGACTATTTTCTTCTATCTACTCCACTTACATGCATTTGCTTTTTGTTGTTTTAGTTCTAGAGTTTTCATATGTGCTGTTAAGGTGCTAGTGTAGGATCTCTCTAATTTCTTTATGAACTCATTCTGTGCTATGAATTGTCATCATAGTACTGTTTTCTTTGTGTCCCATAACTTTGGGCATACTGTGCCTTCATTTTTATTAAATTCTAAAATGGATTTATTTCTTCCCTGACTAAGTTATCACTGAGTATAGAGTTGTTCACTTTCCATGATCATGTAGGCTTTCTGTTGTTTTTGCTGATCTTAAAGACCAGCCTTACTCTGTGGTGATCTGATAGAATACATAAGGTTGTTTGAATCTTTTTTATCTGTTGAGGCTTGTTTTATGTCTGAATATATGATCAGTTTTAGAAAAATGTGATGAGAAGAAGGTATATTATTTTATTTTAGCAAGAATAGTTCTGTAGATAGCTGTCAATTTATTTGTTTTGTAATTTCTGTTTGTTTCACTGTGTCTGTTTAGCTTCTCATTTTGTGATCTGTCCATTGGTGAGAGTGTGGTGTAAGTCCCACTGTTATTGTTGACAGTTGTGAGAGGTACAATGTGTGTTTTGAGCTTTAGTAACATTTCCTTTACAAATGTGGTTCCCCTTACATTTGAGACATTGATGTTCAGAACTGAGAGATCATCTTGGATTTTTTTCTTTGATGGATATGAAGTGTTCTTTCCTATCATCTTTTATTACTTTGGGTTGAACATCTAATATATTGGTATTAGACTGGTTACTCCAGCATGGCCCTTGAAAACATTTTATCAGAGATGATTTTTCAGCCATTTGCTGTGAAGTAGTGTCTGCCTTTGTCATTGACGTATATTTCCTGGATGAAGCAAAATGTTGAGTTCTATTTTTGTATTCAGTGTGTTAGGCTACGCCTTTTTATTGGAGAATCAATTCCATTGATGTTGTGAGATATTTTAAATTAGATATTTGTTGTATTTAAATTTCAGATGTTATATTCTTTTCTGGTTCTCCTTCTTTGAAACTACCTCCCCCTGCTTTTAATGAGGATACTCTCTCTCCCTCCCACAAACTCCCAAGTCACTGCCCTGGTATGCCTCTAAACTGAGGAAACAAGCCTTAATAAAACCAAAAGCTTCTACTGGTATTAGTGCCAGACAATCCCTTCCTCTACTACATATGCAACCTAAGCCACATGAGCTTGGTAGTTGGTGTTATAGTTCACTGGAGTTCTAGAGGGTTCGGTTGGTTGATAATGTTGTTCTTCCCAGGAGGCTGCAAATGCTTTCAGCTCCTTCAGTCCTTTCTCTAGCTGTTTAATCAGGGTCCCCATGTTCAGTCAGATGGTAAGCTACAAGCATCTTCAACTGTATCTGTATAACTCTGGTAGATCATCTGATGAGGCGTCCATATCTGGTCCCTTCCAGTAAGCACTTCTTGGCATCAGCAATAGTGTTTGAGTTTAGTGGCTGCATATGGGGTGGATCCCCAGGTGTGTCAGTCTCTGAATATCTTTTCTTCAATCCCTGCTCCTCTATTTGACTTTGTATTTCCTCCTATGAGTGTTTAGTTCTCCCTTATAAAAATAACCTTCTAGACTTCCTTCTTTTTGACCTTCATAAGGTCAATTGTTTCTTGGCTGTTCAGAGCTTTTGGGGCCTAGAATCTGCTTATCAGTGAGTACATACCATGTGCGTTCTTTTGTGACTGGGTTACCTCACTCAGGATGATAGCTTCTAGTTCCATCCATTTCTGTACCCTATTTTTAATAGGGTATTTGATTCTCTGGATTCTAGCTTCTTGAGTTTTTTGTATATAGTAGATATTAGCCCTCTATCAAAGGTAGGATTGTTAAAGATTTTTTCCCCCAAATCTATGGATTGCTGTATTGTCATAATTATAGTGTCCTTTGCCTTACAGAAGCTTTAAAATTTTGTGATGTACCATTTGTGAAATTTGATCTTTGAATATAAGTCATTGTTGTTTGTTTCAGGAAAATTTCCCCTAAACCTATGTGTTTGAGGTTCTTCCCCACTTGTTCTTTTATAAGATTCAGTGTCTGTTTTTATATGGAGGTCCTTGATACCCTTAGACTTGAGCTTTGTAAAGGGAGAAAAGAATGGGTAAATGTTCATTCTTCTTTTCTTTTTTTTTCTGAGGAAGGAAGGTGAAAATTTTTTATTACCCATTTCAGTCTAGTCATTACCTCACTTTCAGTTCATCCTCCCATATTTCCTCATCCCATTACTCCTCCCCCTAATGCCATATAATGATGCCCAAGTCCTCCCCACTTCCTGGGGATTTAGTTTTTCCTATGGGTTAGCTGAATCTTCTCTCACTGAATTTATACTAAGCAGTCCTCTGCTGTATGGGCCTCAGACCAATTAGCATATGCTCTTGTTGGTGGCTCAGTGACATTTAGGTGAAACAGGACCATTTGTTGGAAATGCTGTCTTTATTCCACTAAATGATTTTAGCACCCTTTCAAGAATCAAGTTACCATAGGTGTGGGGGTTAATTTCTGAATCTTCAGTTCTATTCCATTCATCTAATCCTCCTTTTTCTGGACTAGTACCATGAGTTTTTGTCAATTTTTTTTTGTAATACAGCCTGAGGGCAGGAATGATTATTCCCCTAGAATTTCTTTTATTTTTGTGCATATTTTCACTATTGTGAAATACATATGCAAATTGTTCTTACAAACTCTAAGAACCAAGTTGGAATTTTGATAGGAAATGCATTGAATCTATAGATTGCTTTTGGTAATATAGCCATTTTTACTATATTAGTCCTACCAATCCATGACATGGAAATTTTTTCATCCTCTGACATCTTCTTCTAATTCTTTCCTCGAGGATTTGAAGTACTTGTCATACAGATGTTTAATTTCCTTGGCTAGAGTTACCTTATGCTATTATATATTATTTGTGATTATTATGAAGGTTGTTGTTTCCCTAATTTCTTTCTTAACCTATTTATCCTTTGAGTAAAGGAAGGAGACTGGTTTGTTAGTGTTAATTTTATATTCACTTACTTTCTAAAATTGTTTATCAGCTGTAGGAGCTCTCTGGTAGAATTTTTGGGATTGTTTATGTATACCAACAGTTAAGTATACTTTGTTTCTGTTTTGTGGAATAGTTTGAAGAGTGTTGGTATTATGTCTTCTTTGAAAGTCTGATAGAATTCTTCACTGTATGCTTTGAACTTTAGTAAAGTCTCTTTTACAAATGTGGGTTTCCATGCATTTGGAATGTTGATGTTCAGAATTTCTCAATTCTGATTTTTCTTTTGATAAGCATGAACTATTTTTCCTTATCTTTTAAAAGAAATTTTGGTTGTACGTTGATTTTATTCAATATTAGAATGGGAACTCCAGCTTGTTTCTTGGAACAATTTGCTTAAAATTTTTTCCACCCTTTTACTCTGAGGTAGTGTCTATCTTTGTCACTGAAAAGAGTTTTCTGTATGCAGAAAAATGCTGGGTAATGTAAACATGGCGCCGGATTCCTGCCGATGAAGCAGCAAACAGAGCCCAAGAGACATAGTGCGCATGTGCCACAGACTTCACAACCTGGTCTCAGGGGGCATGCTAATGAGTTACTGGAGGGCTCACCAGTCAGGTAGCGACTGATAGAGTCTCCTGGGCATATATAAGCAGTGCATTTTCCTTCCACGGGGTTCCCTGCTCAGACTGTTGTACAATAAAGGTTGTTCGCAGAAGAATCCTGTTGTTGCAGGCCTTTTCCTGCCGGCAGGAAGTGGGGCGCACAACAGCTTTCGTTTTTTTTTTTTTTTTTTTTTTTTTTTTTTTTTTTTTTTTTTTTTTTTTTTGTACAGATAGAATCACTTTATATTTTTTGTACAGATAGATCTCTTTATATTTGTTGAGAGAAGATTACTTTGTTGCTGTTGTTAGGATGTAATTTGGTTTTGTCATGGAATATCTTAGTTTCTCCATCTATGGTAATTAAGAGTTTTGCTGGATTTTGTAGCCTGTGCTAGCATTCGTGTTCTCTTAGGGTCTGTTTGACATATTCCCAGGATCTTTTAGTTTCATAGTCTCTGTCGAGAAGTCTTATATAATTCTGATAGGTATGCCTTTATAAGTCACTTGACCTTTTTTTTTTCCTTACTGCTTTAAATATTCTTTCTCTTTTTTGTGCATTTTGTGTTTTAACTATTATGGGAGAACTTCCTTTCTGGTCAAATCTATTTGGGGCTCTGTAGGCTTTTTATATGTTCATGGGCATATCTTTCTTTAGGTTAGAAAATTTTTTATCTGTGATTATGTTGAATATATTTACTGGCCCTCTAAATTGTTTAACTTTGTTCTCTTCTATATCTACAATCCTTAGGTTTGGTTTTCTCATTGTTATCTGAATTTCCTGGATGTTTTGGATTTGGAGCTTTTTGCAATTTATATTTTCTTTGACTACTGTGCCAATGTTTTCCATGGTATCTTCTTTCCCTGTGATTCTCTCTTCTATCTCCTGTATTCTGTTGGTGATGTTTGTCCCGTGCTATCGTCTTGCCAGCAAGAATGCACGCGGACACCAGGATCCTTCTGCAGCAAAACCTTTATTACATCTTGAAGAGGAAGACACCGGGCAGGAAAAGGCACCCTAATTTGTACCCGCAAGGGTGGCATGTTGCTGTGTGATTGGCTGCCCACTAGTGGTCTGATCGTGACGCCCCGGGATAGGCGGTGACTTGGCTCGCACCACTCTTTGCACATGTGCCCAGTGGTTATTTACCACACTTTAGCTGATTCATGGCACCTGAAACCAGCACCATCTTGTAAGGGTGCAGCCTTCGGCCCTCAACAGATGTTTGCATTTATTACTCTTGATCTGGTTGCTAAGCTTTCTATAGCAAAGGTTGTCTCCCTTTATGATTTCTTTACAGTTTTTATTTCTATTTTTAGAGCCTGGGTGGTTTTGTTAAATTCCTTCACCTGTTTGGTTTTATTTTCCTGTAACTCTTTAAAGGATGTTTGTCTTTTCTCTTTAAAGGATTCTACTTTTTTACCTGTCCTTTCTTTTCTCCCTTTAAGGGAGTTACTCATGTCCTTAAATTTTTTTTTATCATCATCATGGATGTCATTATACATCCAAATCTTGCTTTCTAGTGTTTCGGTGTGTCCAGGACTTGCTGTGGTGAGAGAACTGATGATGACAAATAGCCTTGGTTTCTGTTACTTAGATCCTTGTAGTTGCTTCTCTCCATCTGGTTATCTCTTGTGCTAGTAGGACTTGCTATCTGTGACTGGAGCTTGTCCCTCCTGAGGGCCTGTGAGCTTGTGATCTTAGGAATGGAGCACTCCTGAAAACCAGCTCTCTCAGGGTTTTATGTACAGAGTGCTGTGGGACAGCTTTAGCTCTAGGGCAGAGATGCAGACAGAAAGGACCCTGTCCCAGGCTGCTCTGTGCTTTCTGTACATTGAGTGTTCCTAGCGGGTTCCCCTTTAGACAGTTATTGGAACAAGAGTGGTGTCTCACCTGTGGGTCTAAGAGTGAGAGTACTCTTGAGAGACCAGCTCTCACCAGGAAGAATTTGGTTATGTTGGGCTGTGTGATAGCATTTGTCAGAGCTATCAGATAATTTTGCTATCTTAATGTATATATCTGAAGCTATTTGATGATGTCCTTTAACATCATAAATAGAATATTATTGGATTTATAATTTTAATAATACTCTGTTAAAGTATTATTATTATTATGTAAATTGCCTTATGTTTTGCTGTTAGTTTATATGAAACACATAAAATATGTCTGTTTAGAAATCAGAGTTTCCAGGGACTAAACCACCACTCAAAGATTATACAGGGAGGGACCCCATGACTCCAACTGTAGATGTAGCAGAGGATTTCTTTATATAACATCAGTGGGAGGGAAGACCCTTGGTCCTGTGAAGGATTGAGATCCCAGCATAGAGGGATGCTAGGTTTGTGAGTGGGTGGGTGAGACAGCATTCTCATTGAGGCACAGGGAGGAGGGATGACAAAAGTGGCTCACCTAGGGGAAAATGAAAGGGGAATAACATTTGAAATGTAAATAAAGAAAATAACCAACAATACAAAAGAAACTGGAGGCTGTTTTAAACATGTTTAGCCTTTTTCCTTAAATATTTATATGATGTTTTACTATATTTTCATTAAGTGCCACCCCTTACTAAAAACCTTTTTTTGCAACTTACAAAGTTTATATTTAGCGTAAAGCTTTCTTTATAAACACTCAGTACTGACAGATGAGGCTCTGTGCTCTGTTTTCCGTGGTAGAATGATCCTGAGACCTCACCACAAAACTGAGAAGTCAAGCCCAATATCAAATTTTCAACAAATATCTATCTTGTACATTATCAGTAATTTAATGTAGATAAATACTTTTTAATACTCTCTTTTTGAATGGTTTGATTTAAAGGTCGAATGATTGCATTTTATTATCAATTAATTACATACTCACTAATAGCACTTTACCATTTGTAAACAGGAAGAAAATCCACTAAATAATGTAGAAATAAAATGTCCATTTGCATGTGATAGAAAGGCCTTACTGTAGACATTATCATATTTTGAAGCTTAGTTTTAACTCATATAGAATCTTAGGACCTAGGAAATTTGAAATTATATAAATGAATATCTGGATTGTTGTAAAATACTGACTACATGATTTCAAATTTCAAATCCTAAAAATGTTGATCTCATTGATGTTGGGAGTAAATTGACATCTACAACATGTTGGTGAACTTGTGGAAAAGGGAAAAAATGAAAGAACTTTGTCAATAGGTACAAAATAATTGAAGGTCATATTACATTTTAGAATTATACATGAGGCTTGTTTCATTTGTTTTTTTTTTAAACGACTTTATTTTGCAAAACAAAGATAAATGTAAAGATTTAAACATTTTTTGCTTAAAATTATACATTTTTGTCAGTACTGTTTTTTCAGACATTAAAATAAATTTTACATAAAACCATGTAAATATGTTTTTTAGTCAGTACTTGATTTTTTTCAAGGGCTTGACAGTATGCATTGAAAACATACTAGTTGCAATAAGCGTAAAGTACATGCAAAACAAAACGCAACATGGAAATAGTCAAAGTCTTCTTGTTTTGTGAATATATGTATATTTTTTGTTTTCTTTATTTCTTGGACTTCATACAGTCTGTGAGTTGTTTCTGGGGGAGTGCAAGCCTCTGGGGTTAGCATCCCACTATCAGTGACTGCATATTATGTCTGTTCTTTTGTGACTGGGTTATCTCACTCAGGATGATCTTCTCTAGATGCAGCCATTTTCTTAAGAATTTGGTTAAGTCATTGTTTCTGGTGGCTGAGTAGTATTCCATTGTGTATATGTACCACAATTTTTGTATCCATTCGTCTTCTGAAGGACATCTGGGTTCCTTCCAGCTTCTAGCTATTATAAATAGAGCCGCTATGAACATTGTGGTGCATATATCTTTGTTGTGTATTAAAGTGTCTCTGGGGTATATGCCCAGAAGTGGAATAGCTGGGTCTTCAGGTAGTACTATATCCAATTTTCTGAGGTATCGCCAGACAGATTTCCAGAGTGGTTGTATTAGCTTGCAACCCCACCAACAGTAGAGAAGTGTTCCTATTTCTCCGCAGCCTCGCCAGCATCTGCTGTCATCTGAGTTTTGGATCTTGGCCAATCTGACTGGTGTGAGGTGGAATCTTAGGGTTGTTTTGATTTGCATTTCCCTGATGGCTAAGGATGTCGAGCACTTCCTCAGATGTTTTTCGTCCATTCGGTGTTCCTCAACTGAAAATGATTTGTTTAGCTCTTTACCCCATTTTTTAATAGGGTTATTTGATTCTCTGGTGTCTAGCTTTTTGAGTTCCTTGTACACCGTGGATATTAGGCCTCTATCTGATGTGGTGTTGGTAAAGATCTTTTCCCATTCTGTTGGTTGCCGTTTTGTTTTCTTGACGATGTCCTTAGCCTTACAGAAACTTTGCAATCTCATTAAGTCCCATTTGTTAATCTTTGACCTTAGAGCTTGAGCCATTGGTGTTTTGTTCAGGAAATTTTCTCCTGTGCCTATGTGTTCTAAGGTTTTCCCTACTTTCTCATCTAATAGTTCCAGTGTATCTGGTTTAATGTGGAGATCTTTAATCCACTTACACTTGAGCTTTGTACAAGGAGATAAGAACGGGTCTATTTTCATTCTTTTGCATGTTGAGTGCCAGTTGGAACAGCACCATTTGTTGAATAGGCTGTCCTTTTTCCATTGAATGTTTACTGCTCCTTTGTCAAAAATCAGGTGACCATATACATGAGGGCTCATTTCTGGATCTTCTATTCTATTCTATTGATCCACTTGCCTATTTCTGTACCAGTACCATGCAGTTTTCAGCACAATTGCCTTGTAATATAGCTTGAGGTCAGGGATAGTGATTCCCGCAGATGTTTTTTTGTTGTTGAGGATGGATTTCGCTATTCTAGGTCTTTTGTTATTCCATATGAAATTGCACATTGATCTTTCCAATTCCATGAAGAACTGGGTTGGAATTTTGATGGGGATTGCATTGAATCTGTAGATTGCTTTTGGTAGGATGGCCATTTTTAAGATGTTGATCTTTCTAATCCATGAGCATGGGAGATCTTTCCATTTTCTGAGATCCTCCTCAATTTCTTTCTTTAGAGGTTTGAAGTTCTTGTCATACAGGTCCTTCACTTCCTTAGTTAGAGTCACACCAAGGTATTTCATAGTTTTTGTAACGATTGTGAAGGGTACCTTTTCCCTAATTTCTTTCTCCACATGTTTGTCCTTTGAGTATAGGAAGGCTACTGATTTGTTTGAGTTAATTTTGTATCCGGCCACTTTGCTGAACTTGTTTATCAGCTGTAGGAGTTCTCTGGTGGAATTTTTGTGGTCACTCAAGTACACTATCATGTCATTGGCAAAGAGTTATGTTTTTATCTCTTCCTTTCCGATTTGTATCTCCTTGATCTCCTTTTGCTGTCTAATTGCTCCAGCCAGGACTTCCAGTACTATGTTGAATAGGTAGGGAGAGAGTGGGCAGCCTTGTCGAGTCCCTGATTTTAGTGGGATTGCTTCAAGTTTCTCGCCATTAAGTTTTATGTTGGCTGTTGGTTTGCTGTATATTGCTTTTATTATGTTTAAATATGGGCCTTGGATTCCTGTTCTTTCCAGGACTTTTAACATGAAGGGGTGTTGGATTTTGTGGAATGCTTTCTCAGCGTCTAGTGAGATGACCATGTGATTTTGGTCTTTAAGTTTGTTTATATGGTGGATTACATTGATGGATTTCCTTATGTTAAACCATCCCTGCATCCCAGGGATGAAGCCTACTTGGTCATGATGAATGATGGTTTTGATGTGTTCTTGGATTCGGTTTGCAAGGATTTTGTTGAGTATTTTTGCATCAATGTTCATAAGTGAGATTGGTCTGAAGTTCTCTTTCCTTGTAGGGTCTTTGTGTGGCTTAGGTACGAGGGTTATTGTAGCCTCAAAAAATGAGTTGGGTAATATTCCATCTGATTCTATCTTTTGGAATAGTTTGGCGAATATTGGTGTTATATCCCCTATAAATGTCTGATAAAATTCTGCACTGAACCTGTCTGGACCTGGGCTTTTTTTGGTTGGGAGGCTTTTGATGACTTCTTCTATTTCTTTAGGTGTTATAGGGTTATTTAGATGGTTTACTTGGTCCTGGTTAAACTTTGGGACCTTGTATCTGTCTAGGAATTCGTCCATTTTCTCCAGATTTTCCAATTTTGTGGAGTATAAGTTTTTGTAGTCGGATCTGATGATTTCTTGAATTTCCTTAGTTTCAGTTGTTATGTCACCACTTTCCTTTCTGATTTTGTTAATTTGGATACTCTCTCTTTGCCCTTTAGTTAGTCTGGCTAGGGGTTTATCAATCTTGTTGATTTTCTCAAAGAACCAACTCTTTGTTTTGTTGATTTTTTCAATAGTTTTTTTGTTTCTATTTGGTTTCTTTCTGCTGTAATTTTGATTATTTCTTGCCATCTACTCTTTTTGGGTATATCTGCTTTTTTTTGTTCTAGGGCTTTTAGCTGTGCTGTCAGGTTGCTGATGTGAGCTCTCTCCAGTTTCTTCTTGGAAGCACTTAGGGCAATGAGTTTTCCTCTCAATACTGCTTTCATTGCATCCCATAGGTTTGGGTATGTTGTGTTATCATTTTCGTTGAATTCTAGAAAGTCCTTAATTTCTTTCTTTATTTCTTCTTTGACCCTTCTATCCTTTAACAGAGCGTTGTTTAGTTTCCATGTGTATGTGGGCATTTTGTTGTCTTTGTTGTTGTTAAAGACCAGCCGTAGACCATGGTGATCTGAGAGGATGCATGGGAGTATTTCAATCTTCTTATATCGATGAAGGCTCGTTCTGTGTCCAATTATGAGGTCAATTTTCGAGAAGGTGCCATGGGGTGGTGAGTAGAAGGTGTATTCTTTTACTTTAGGATAGTATGTTCTGTATATATCTATTAATTCTAGTTGGTTCAAAGTCTCTGCCAGTTTTGCAGTGTCCTTGTTCAGTTTCTGTTTCCCTGATCTGTCCATTGGTGTGAGTGGGGTGTTAAAGTCTCCCACTATTATTGTGTGGGGTGAAATGTATTTTTTGAGCTTTAGTAGAGTTTCTTTTATGAATGTGGGTGATTTTTTATTTGGAGCATATATGTTAAGGATTGAGAGTTCCTCCTGACAGATTTCCCTGGTAATGAGTAAAAAGTGTCCTTCTTTATCTTTTTTGATAACTTTTGGTTGGAAGTTTACTTTATTCGATATTAGAATAGCCACTCCAGCTTGCTTCTTGGAGCTGTTTGCTTGGAAGTTTTTTTCCCACCCTTTTACTCTGAGATAGTGTCTGTCTCTGTCTCTGAGATGAGTTTCCTGTATGCAGCAAAAGACTGGATTTTGTTTATGTATCCAGTCTGATAGTCTATGTCTCTTTATTGGGGAGTTGAGACCATTTATGTTAATAGATATCAAGGAATAATTGTTTCTGTTTCCTGCCATTTTTGCTTTTTTGGGTTGAGTTGTGTCTGTGTTTTTTTCTTCTTTTAGTTTTCTTGTTTAGGAGTTTTCTTGTTTTTACTAGGCTGTATTTTCCCTCCTTGTATTGGGTTTTCCACCTATAATTCGTTGTAGTGCTGGGTTTGTGGTCAGATATTGTGTGAATTTTGATTTGTCTTGAAATATCTTTGCCTCTCCATCGATGGTGATTGATAGTTTTGCTGGTTATAGCAGCTTGGGCTGGCACTTGTGCTTTCTTAAGGAGTGCATGATGTCTGTCCAGGCTCTTCTAGCTTTCATAGTCTCTGTTGAGTAATCGGGTGTGAGTCTGATTGGTCTGCCTTTATATGTTACCTGACCTTTTTCCCTTACTGCTTTTAATATTTTCTTTACTTTGGGCACTTGATGTTTTTACTATTATGTGTCGGAAGGTATTTCTTTTCTGGTCCAACCTATTTGGAGTTCTGAAGGCTTCTTTTATGCTCGTGGTCATCTCATTCTTGAGGGTAGGGAAGTTTTCTTCTATGATTTTGTTGAAGATATTTACTGTGCCTCTTAGTTGATACTCTTCTCCCTCTTCTATTCCTATTATCCTTAGGTTTGGTCTTCTCATTGTGTCTTGTATTTCCTGGACATTTTGGGTTAGGAGCTTTTTGTTTTTTGCATCTTCTCTGGCTGTTTTGTCTATGTTTGCAATGTTGTCTTCTGCCCCCGAGATTCTCTCCTCGATCTCTTGTAATCTGTTGGAAATGCTTGCTTCTGTGACTCCTGATTTTTTTTTTTTTGGTGTTCTGACTCTAGGGTTATCTCTTTTAGCGCTTTCTTTATTGTGTCAATTTCTGTTTTAATTTCCCTCTTCCATTCCTTTATTTCTTTGGTTCTGTTTTCGTCTCGTTCTTTGAGTTCTTTGAGTGTTTTTCTTGTTTCTTCTTTAAAAGCTTCTGAATCTTTTTGCTTTTCCTCCCTTTCTTGTTTAAGGAACTCTATCAGCGTCTTGAGGCATGATTTCAGGTCTGTGTCTTCTTTCTCTGGAGTGTTTGGAATTCCGATGTTTGCTACTATCGGAGAGCTGGGTTCTGGTGTTGCTAGATTGTCTTGGTTTCCTTGGGATATACTCTTTCTCTTTCCTTTTGCCATTTTGTTGTCAGTGATATGTTCTTACCTTTCCCTTGTATCTGGTCTGTGTCCCTGGTACACTTTCCGTGTGCACTCCGCAGAGATCTCTCTACTCCCCGGCAGCCCAGGTTCCGGGTGGCAGCAGGGCCAGGCTTCGCTCTGCGTACTGAAGTCGCCTCTGGGTGGGAACAGACGTTCCTAAGATCTGTTCCTGGTCACAGATGCTCAGCCTCTCCGAGCCACCTTTCCGGCTGGCAGGTGGGCCAGGCTCTGCTCTGTGTCCTGAAGTTGTCTCCGGGTGGGAACAGAAGTTCCTAAGATCTGTTCCTGGTCACTGGATCGGGGAGGACAGGGCAGGTCAGGGCAGGGGGTGCCCCTTCAGTGTGCACTCCGCAGAGATCTCTCTGCTCCCCTGCAGCCTAGGTCTCCCACTCACCAGTTGCTCAGCCTGTACGAGTCGCCTTTCCGGCTGGCAGTTGGGCCAGGCTCCGCTCTGCGTCCTGAAGTCGTCTCCGGGTGGGAACAGAAGTTCCTAAGATCTGTTCCAGGTCACAGTTGCTCAGCCTGTACGAGCCGCCTTTCCGGCTGGCGGTTGGGCCAGGCTCCGCTCTGCGTCCTGAAGTCGTCTCCAGGTGGGAACAGAAGTTCCTAAGATCTGTTCCTGGTCACAGTTGCTCAGCCTGTACGAGTCCTGTTTCATTTGTTTTAACCACAAAAACATGCTCAATGATTGGAATGATCAGAATAACCATGACCCTGGTTTGAAAATTGTGCATATATCATCATTTGTATATCTTGAGTGTGCAAAATTGTTGCATGTATTTAAATTTGAAAAGTTAAAAAGCCTAAGATTATAATGTAAAACAGCATTAAGGTACTTTCTGGTGAAAAATTAAAAAAATTTGTCATTAGAAAAGTACAGAAAATGTCACAAATCTTACAAAAATCAGTGGTTCCTTCTTAGCCTGCTTAGTGAGGAGATTACACACACAACATTTTTAACATGATAATTAATGATGAGATGAAGAATGAGGGACTTCAAATTTGTTTGTTTCTCAGAGATAATTGATGATATGTGTTAAGAGCTATGGAGAATGACATCCCACCCATCTCTGACCAATCAAGATATTTGAATTCTCTAGTATTTCAAAACAGTAGCTCAAAGTGATGGGAAGACAGACATGACCAACCAAATTGTCTAATAAAGAAATATGGTTTACATAGGTTAGAAAGAGTTCACAATGTTACTTCAGCTGCAAGTACTTGTAGAAGAGGTTTTTATTAGTAAAACTGGTCGTGACTGAGACCAAGGTAGTTAGTACAGTGCAACATTGGCAAAGTGATACCCACTGGGTACAGAGGCAAGAACACAGCTCAAACATTTACAGTCTTTCATCAAATGAAGCAATTCAGAGAGACAGGAACATAAGTCAGTGGTGGAAACTGAGGAACTGAAGCAGCAAGTGACGGATAAGGAAGCAACATGGATTCATTTTACACGTGTACCAAAGCACTTGGGGTCCTTTAAAGTTCCCACAATATTCTAGCATGATAATGCTGGCAAAATATACATATGGTTTACTTGTTCATTGTTGCAGCAGATATCCATGAAAGCTTACTAATGCAGTAATAGAATAGTATTTAGAGTTTTGGCTCTAAAGACAGACTGCATGGCTTGATATCCCAGAAATCCTAACCAGCTGTGACACCTTGGGGCAAAATAATTAAATTCCTTCTGCCTCAGTCCTGTCTTGTACTGATTGAGGAAAACAGAACTACTACTGAGTCCCTAGGTTGATGTGCTCATTAAATAATATAAACATACTGCTAGGTATATAATATGTAGCACTTATTGGACCTGATAATACTTTTTCCATTACTTTCATGAATTATTTCCAGGCAGTGGATTCCTGAAAGTCAGTGACACAGATAATGAAACACTTTCCATTGTGGGTTAGAGATAGACACAGGTTTATGGTTCTGTAATGTAGACAGTCTGGATGTTTCCCTTTTTGTTTTTAATTTTGGGGAATATTAAAGAAAGTGCTTTAGATCTGCTATAACTCATCTTAATGACAATAAAATATTTTTACACTGCTAAGGTTTTTAAAATTGTTTATCAGTTATTGTTATTTATTTTGGAAAATTTCCTTTTATTTTTTCTTTTATTGGATATTTTAAAAGTACATATTTCAAATGTTATCCATTTTCTCAGGATCTCTTACAGAAACCCCTTATCACTTCCCCGGCTTCTGTGAGGGTGCTTCCCTACACACCTACCCACTACACTGGGGCATTGAACCTTCACTGGACCAAGGGCCTCTCTTTCTATTGATGCCCAGTAAGTCATCCTCTGCTATGGATGTTGCTGGTGCCATGTATCTTTGCATGGTGGTTTAGTCTCCCGGGGATCTCTGAGGGTCTGGTTGGCTGATATTATTGTTTTTGAATGGGTTGCAAACATCTTTAGCTCCTTCAGTCACTTCTCTATCTCTTCCAATGGGGTCTCCATGCTCAGTCCAATGTTTACTGCAGGCATCCACCTCCATATTTGTCAGGCTCTGGCAGAGCCTCTCAGGAAACAGCTATATCTAGTCAACACGTACTTCTTGGCATCTGCAATATTGTCTGGGTTTGGGGCTGTATATGGACTGGATTCCCAGGTGGGGAGTCTCTGGATGGCCTTTCCCTTTCTAACCCTTCCTGAATATCACAGTGTTATTTGTTTTGTTTGACAAGAAAAGTGTGGACTGGTCATCATAAAATACTATCATGACTGAATGATTGTCAACTAAGTAAAGAATAAAATAAAACTGAGGTAGGCTGAAGGTTAAAATACCTTAACACAGTTTTAATAATTTTTAAAAATAGCCTGTAATTTATGTTTAAAGTGTAAATTGGGCAAGATTTTGAAAGCAAGAGTCCTGGTCAGAAAATTATTTTTTTAAATGTAATTAAAACCTGTTGGAGCTTATGAATGAATAGAATGTATCTTGTTTTTCCCATTATTTTATTTTTATTGGATATTTTCTACATTCACATTTCAGATGTTATCTCTTTCCCCCAATAACATTCCCCCGCCCACTCCCATTGCCTCCATGAAGGTGCTCCCTCTCCCAACCATCGTCTCCCACCTCAGCATATTGGCTTTCCCCTACATTGGGAAAAGGAGTCTTCACTGGACCAAAGTCCTCTCCTCCCATTGATCTCAGACAATTTTATCCTCTTCTGCATATGCACCTGGAGTCATGGGTCTCTTCATTTGTGTTCAATGATTGGTGTTTTAGTCCCTGGGAGCTGTGGTAGGTTTGATTAGTTAATTTTCTTCTTCCCATGGGGTTGTAGACCCTTTCAGCTCCTTCAGTCCTTTCTCTAGCTCCTTCATTGGGGTCCTTGTGTTCAGTCTGATGGTTAGCTGCAAGCATCCTCCTCTGTATCTGTATGGCTCTGGCAGGGTCTCATCTTGTTTAATACAACTAAGAATCACATTGTCAATATGAGGACATAAAATCGATAGTATTTGAAAAGTGAATAATGGGGATAAAAATGGGAAGGTGGTCAGACATAGATGAATATAGTTTCTAGCAATAATTATGTTCAGGTACATTTGCAGAGAGTATTAAAAAGAAGGGTAATATTTTAAGTAAATAACACCAATTATAATATTTGTATCTTGGGTGTAAACAATAAAAACCTAGTTTTATAAAATGATGTTAAATCACTGAGTAGCATCATGGTCTTACACTGTCTATGCATTTACTGGGGGCATACTGCAATGTTTATGTACTATCTCCCTGTCCTCTTAAATTGACCCATGTTTTGTGCTACTTCCCTTGTGTGGTAGAATTACAGCATGCTGCATTAATTTAAAGACCTTGGTGGATTTCAGCAACACTTCCTTGAGACACATGAATTAGGGAATGGTTAGCAAACACACCCAGCTTTGAATTCCAACTGCCTTTTCAAACCAGTGATCCACCTGTTTTATTTGTGGGTCACTTAGAATATTCTGTTCTGAGAAGAAAAGAATTCTGAGATTAAGAGGATTAGCTAAACAAGGAATTCTCAACAGAGGAATCTTGAATGGCTGAGAAGCACTTAAAGAAATGTTCAAAGTCCTTAGAGATTAGGGAAATGCAAATCAAAATGACCTGAGATTTCACCTTACACCATTCAGAATGGATAAGATTAAAAACTGAAGTAACAGCTCAGGTTGTTGAAGATGTGGGGAATAGAAACACTCCTCCATAGCTGGTGGTTTTGCAAAATGGTACAACCACTCTGCAAATCAATTTGAAGGTTCCTCAGAAAATTAGACATAGCTGAAGTTCCAGCTATACCACTCTTGGTCATATACCCAAATGATGCCCCACAGTGCCACAGGGGCACATGCTTCACTATGCTCATACTAGCTTTGATTGTGATAGCCAGAAGCTGATAACAACCCAGATGTCCCAGAACAAAAGAATGGATTCAGAAAATGTGGTTCATTTACAGAGTAGAATACTACTCAACTATTAAGACTGAAGATACCCTGAGTTTTGCAGGCAAATGGATGGAACTAGACAATACCACCTTAAGTGAGATAATCTAGAACCAAAACGACATGTATGGTATGTACTCACTAATAAGTGGATATTAGACAAAAAAAAAAAAAAAAAAAAAAAAAAAAAAAAAAAAAAGAAAGAAAGAAAGAAAAAGAAAAAGAAAAAATACCCAGAATTCAATCCACAGAACTCAAAAAGATTATCTAATCGAAGAGCCCAAGTGAGAATTTCTCAATTCCACTTGGGAAGGAGAAGAAAGCAATCACAGGAATGGGAAGGAAGAGAGTTATTTGGGTGGGAAAGGGACAGGGAAAGGAAGAGGGGAATGGGTATAGGGTTGGAGGAACAGGACAGAAGTCCTGTGGGCCAGCAGAGAGAATGGAAATAGGCAGAAGTATGTGGTGGGGTAACCCTCCAGAATATACCAGAAAATGGGGAGGTGTATAAGGCCTCAAAGGGAGGGACCTTAAACACAGTGCCAACAGTAGGGAGAGGGAACTGGTACAGCCCACCTCCAGCATAAAGAAAGGACATCAAAGGAACCATGTGCTATTCCATAGTTAAAAACTCTGACCGAGAATTGTTCCTGTATGAAAGAACTGCAGGGACAAAAATGAAGAGGAGTAAAGGTAAAGGATGTTGACAGGCCCAAATTGGGATCCAGCTCCAGAGGGGATCCGG
Organism: Micromys minutus; assembly: GCF_963924665.1. Taxonomy (NCBI): domain Eukaryota; kingdom Metazoa; phylum Chordata; class Mammalia; order Rodentia; family Muridae; genus Micromys; species Micromys minutus. Next base: position 4,453,343 of record NC_137980.1, on the reverse strand, counting down.
TGTGATTGCAAATAGGAGCCTAGCATGTCTGCCCACTGAGAGCACAAATAAACAGCTGAAAAATTGAGAAACAGATATTTACACAGATCCAATTGGCAGAAACTGCTGACTCATGTGGTTGAATTGGGGAAAGACTGTAAGAGGTTGTAGAAAAAGGCAACCCTGTAGGAGGACTAGCAGTCTAACCTGGATCCCCGAGATCTCTCAGACACTGAGCCACCAACCAGGCAGCACACACCAGCTGGTATGAGGCCCATGACACATATACAGCAGAAGACTTCTGGGTCTGGACTCAGAGAAGTTGAAATTATTCCTCAAGAGACTGGAGGCTCCAGGGGGTGGGGAGATCTGGTGGGGTAGTGGTATGGTGGGGCCATCCTCATGGAGACAGGATAGGAGGAGGTATGGGATGTGGAACAGTCAGAATGTGGATCAGGAGGGGATAAAATCTTGACTGTAAAAAGAAATTAAATAAAATTTTTAAAAAAAAATGATAATTTCATACTATTTACAGCACTTGCATATAATTCTATCAGATAAACTATATGTTAACATCATGATTTCCTGGCCTGAATTCATGGAGTTTAACACATAAAACTAAGTCAAAGAGCCATCCCTGAGTGTTGATTTCATTCATTTGTGTAGTGGATGGAGAATCCTTATAATTTAAGGTTTTAGTCCTGAGGACTAGTATAAGTGTAGAGGTTTTCACCAGAACATTACTTCTCAAAGCCTCAGCTCTGTACATACTGTGTTCTCAGAAAGATTGCTGGCTTGTCACAATTTACATAGGTGAGGTATTCTATTGGTGTCTGAGGCATACTTCCATTCTCAGGTCCCAAACAAATATATCTTGAAGTACACAAGTACTACATTAAAGTTGATATGGATTTTGAAATGGGAGAATTAAAAAAAATTTAAAGCAGCTGTTTATTTTGACATTGAAATGGTCATGTGGAGAATGCTTTAACCAGGCAACAAAATTATGTGGCTAAGAGAAGCATCATGTACATATATAGGCTGTTTTAAATACTAATATTTAAAAATTGCATAAATGCTTTGAGATAAAAGGAAGTTAATTGGCAAGTATGAGTTTTCTGTGTTTCACGACAATTTGCCCCAATGTTAATTAGGCCACAAATTATTAATATTACTATGACTTTTTAGAAAAAAATTATTTATTTATTATATACAAGTACACTGTAATTGTCATCAAACACACCAGAAGAGGGCATCAGATTTCGTTGAAGATGGTTGTGAGCTACCATATGGTTGCTGGGATTTGAACTCAAGACTTCTGGAAGAGTAGTCAGTGTTCTTAAGCATTGAGTTATCTCTCCAGCCCACTATGGCTTTTAATGTCTGGGATCAGATATGTGTTGATGGCATGGTAGAAATGGTTTGACTTAAAGAACATCTTGAATTTACAATTCACTTGTAAAGTTTAGGATTAATTTAAGAGCACGTTATTCAGGGATTGAAGTGTCTGCTGTATTTGGTTGAGCTCTTAGCTACTTCTATTGCATAGTGTATCTTAATAAGTCTTTGCATATGAACCATCTTTCCTCTAAAAACTGTGACTTGGTTCCAAACAGAAGCACTGCGACACATTTCACAGAGTATGGAAAATGGAGCAGAGATGGGTAGGAGGAAGTAAGAAGGAGGAAGAGGGAGAGCAAGAGAAGAGAGAAGAGCTCAAACAGATGAATGGAAATGATAAATGTGAGAAATGCCTCAGTGTGTGCATTGTTCAGAAACATTAGTCAAACTTATTCTTTCACTATTTCTGAACACAGTGAAAATATTAAGTAGGAATCAGCACAACAAGGTATACCTAGAAACCTAATAAATTTAACCAAGTCCTAAACTAAAATATTTTCCAAAGGAAGCAAGCATATCCACATAGAGAGAGAACTGAGCAGCTCTTCCCAGTGAGGCTCCCTTTGCAGAAGGATTGGAATACAAAGAAAGAAGGAAAATAAGAAAAGAAAAGGAAATGTACATTTGTAGCCAAGGTACGTTTTCTTTATTCCACGGAACCATCTTCAGTTGGAGTATACTTGCAATGCTGCCAGAGACAAAATGGAATTGAGGGCAAGCGGAGCCTTAACAGGTGTTGGTACAAACTTGAAGCTTCAAAGGGGGCTCGCTTTTTGCTGCCAAGAGGATCCATGCAGATGTACATTTTGGCTCTGCAAACTGAAATGGCCTAAATTCTCTTTCTTCAGAAAATTTAGAATTTATTCTATGTTGAAATCTACTGCTATCTGACCAGTAAGGAAACATTCCTCCCTTAGAAATGGTCTCTTGTCATGAAATATTCAAATGGAAGCCAGACAAGCGTTTGATGTTTCGTGGCTCTATAAAAGCATCCTTTGTGCTGTGTTTGGGTTTTATTTATTTATTTGTGTTGCTGCTGTAGGGTCCAAAAACCAGTTTTTAATGGGTTACTGTCTTTTTCTCTGTTGTGTGGTTTCTTTGAGTAGTTTTGGGAAGCTAAGGACTCAGGCCTTCAAACCTTGTAGAACTATGCCTTTCACAGTTGTACATATAAATCACCCACAGCGGCAAGTCCTTGTCACAGAGGTTACATTTATTCCATTCTGTGCAGTAGAAACTTGTCTCTGTAAATAATTTTATCATGTGTCTTTACAAACATTTTGGTAGAAGAAAATTCCTGGTTTAACTCAATAGCATATTGCACTTCCCCTGCCCTGTAAATTAGATTGATTGTGGAAGCATGTGAGATTGATAATACATAGATCTGTGTTATGACAGGCATTGTTTTAGTGCCATGCTGAAGAGGAATGCTTCCTTAAATGTATTGTGGTATAAAATATTGACCTAGAGAACTTCATTATTCAAGCTGGAGAGACAGTCACTACTTAACACTAATAAACTGTTTCTGTGTTACATTGAGAATACTCTGGGAAATATGAGAGTTGTCAAATCCTTGAAAATCCTGCCTTTATAGCACACATGGTACTAAAGCTGGAGCTGTATTTTCTGCTAATAAAGCAAAGGCACAGACAGATGTGAAGGATATCATGGTGTACTGACAGGAAACTAAGAAAAATGAATGGCTGGTGGAAGGGTTGGGAAAACACAGGACAATGACCTTGTAAAGCTTGGCGCTCCCCAGATATCTGTGTTTCTTGTATGGAACAAAGATAATGCTACATTAGTGTAAAAAAATAAAATAAACCCAAAGTTCTAAACTGAACACATTTTATAAAAAATATCCTGAAGTGTCTCTTAACAAGGAATCACGTGAGATAACATAAAAATAAAGAATGCTGAAAGCCAGCCAGAAAATTTTAGAAAAGAAAGACATTTTGAAGGCTTCAAAAGTGATATACAGAAGTGCAAATTTAAAAAAATGGTTTGAACCAGAATGACATTTCTCTCATTTGTTAAATAAAAAAAAATTCTTCCTCTTTTAACCCTAACATCTCCTCCCTTTTAACCTAGCATTTATAAAACTCTTGCCCCATTTTTAAAAAGCTATTGGTATGTATTTTGAAAAACATGTACTTGGCATGCCTTTTCCAACTGTCATTATGTTAACCTTCTAATAGTCTAGCACTTAAATTGCTAAAATGAAGATATCAGTAAAGTGCTAATTGATGCTCAGTATGACTAGCCCTCCTTAAGAGACTCCTTAATAATCAGAGATGTACATATAGGGATGTACATAGAGGAAATAATTACATTTTGTTCTCATTTTATGTTTTAAGATTGAGAAATCTACTGCTAACCTATTTAGAACATCCAATTTGTAAGAATATCAATTGTTATTTTAAATATTTTTCAGAAAAATAGACATTTATATTTCACTAAGATTTCTTTAGCATGAAATTCATTTAAAATAATGTATATGAAAGTATAAAGCATGTATTTCCTTTTTAGATAACAGAAAATAAAACTATGATATTTAAATCTTTATATACTGTCTTACTTTCTAAATTTGTATATAGCTTAAAATAACATTCCACAATGTAACATAAATTTTTACTTTAGACTCCTTACCTTAATAGATAAGTCAACATCATGTACTCAGATTACTCATGGTGCCTTCAAAGAGCTTTAGAGAAATATAATGGCATAAAGAAATGCAGACAAAAAATAGGTTACATTTATGTAACATGAAAGACAAGAGGTTGGTCTTTATACAGAGGAAAGGAAAGCATGCTTAGCAAAAGCAGGGAAATACAAGCCAGCCTTCTGTTAGAGATGTTTGCTTTGGTTTTTCTGTTAATTAATATTTTTGCTAAATTAATATATTATACATTTGCAATGTGTATATAGAATTTGATATAAACAGTAAGAAACAAAGGTCGTGCCAGGTGGTACCAGAACACATCTTTAATCCCAGCACTTGGGAGGCAAAGGCAGCCATATCTCTGCAGTTCAAGGCCAGCCTGATCAACAAAGAAAGGTCTAGAACAACCAGATATATGTAAGAAGAAGGAAGAGAGGAGAGAGGAGAAAGGGGAAAGAGAGAGAGAGAGAGAGAGAGAGAGAGAGAGAGAGAGAGAGAGAGAGAGAGAGAGAGAGAGACAGAGAGAAACTGAGAGAGACAGAGGAGAGAGACAGAGACAGAGAGACAGAGAGAGACAGAGAGACAGAGAGACAGAGAGAGAGAGAGAGAAATGGACAGACGGAGGGAGGAAGGGAGGGACGGAGGGACGGAGGGACGGAGGGACGGAGGAGCTTACCTAAGGCTGCTTCCCACACTCAACCACTGCAGGATGTTCTGTCAAGCCTTGATAGTGGAAGTAAAATCCCCGTGATCAGATATTACCCATTTACTGAAGTAGGGAAATGATGAAACAAGAAAACTCTTTCTTCCTCCCCGCATTCTTCCTTTGAAGTTGTCTGATATTGCCTCAAAATTCTATGCCTAGGATCTATGCCTAGAAAAATTAACAATGAAAATATGTAGTTAATTAAAGTGTATAGTATTAATGTAATATTTTAACACAAATAAAAGACAAATATTTATAAATGATCAACAAACATACAAGGAAGATGTGGGATGAGTTATAGCCTCCTAGCAGTTCAGTGCAAGAAGTGGACTGCCCAGTAAGAACAAAAGAGTAAGAGCTTTAAGTGAGAAGAAAGATGATGTCATTTCTCTTTCCTTGTGAAAAACTCATTATCTGTTACAAGTGGCATATACCTCACATTCATACAGTTTACATGTTAATAAATTATTAAGTATGTGCAAATAATTGTTGGTTTCATACTACAAATAGCAGCTATATTAAATGCCATGGATAATGGAAATATAAAGCCAAAAATTCAAAGTAAATGGAAGGAAGTAACTGAAGACCGCTCATTCAGAGTGGACAGGGCTGGAACTTCATTCATAAATATTCTTTACCTAGCTATGTCAAATACATCTATATTGTTATCTGTACCTGAAAGTAGCAGAGAGATTGAGAAACTTAATTTACATTGAAGGATCTACTTAGTGTTTGTAGCCATAGGATACCACCCATTGCTACTCCAGTTGGCAGCAAAGCTATGGTTTGTAAATGGTAGTGCTTCAGAAGCAGGTGTCAGAATGTGGTAACACCCTGAAGTCTGCATAGTACATTGCCTTAGTGTCGATTTTACTATGGGATTCAACTTCATAAAGAATTATTAAGACAACTGCACATATTTATACTAAAGCCATCAGATTGTGTCATAAAATTTGCAATAAAGTATAAGTAATCAATTTTATATAGAATAAAAATTTCAGAAAAAAATAATTGGGGCTTCTGAGGCAGACAAAATGCTGCAGGGTAAACAGGAATGTGCAATAAATTAAAATAAAAAATACAGAAAAGTCTTCATTTTTATTTTATCTTTTTATTCTTATCTTTTTAGTAAACACTACTGAGATATCTTCTCGAGTCCCGCTAGATGAACTTGTCTGAAACGGAATATGCATCCTCACAGAGAGGGTGAACTGCCGGCAGGTCCTTTCCTCCCCCAGGTCTCCAGATTGGCTTCTTGCTGACCACTGTCCCTTTGTACTCATCTTATGGCCCTGTTTACTCCTTTCTTTAATATACCTTCATAACTTTTCTAAATTTATGACTTCTTTTCCATTGATTACATTTTAGGTTGACTGCTTCCTGGTGATATAAAGGGCACCTTCATCTCATGATTGACTTGAGTCTAACAGTAGTACAGTGCCCATTACTTTCTGAAGGCCTTTTAGCTCCATGTCCATTAGAGGAATTTTTATGAACAACAGTTACATGAGTGATCAGTTAGCTCCCAGTGCTTTGCTGTTTGCCTCACCCTTGTAATGACTGAGTTTTGACCTAGGTTGTCAGATAATGCAGATTTTCAGCTTTTCCTCTTGGTTTATCTTCAATAACACAGTTTTGAATAGGCCTTAACTTTGAACGCCTTAATAAAAGTAAAGCATTTCACAAAAGAGTTAGATGTGTTAACTTACATCGGTAGTTGATTAGATGGAAAACTTTAAAATCTGTGTGAAATCAAACATTGTATTTTCAGATACACCAAATCTAAGTGTGGAGGTAGTCAAGTAGGTATCTAATGAATGCTGTGAGTTGTGGCTTTTTGTTCCACTGTAGATGTCTCATGCTTCAATAATGACCAAAATACTCGTAGAGAGGAGTGTCTGCTCAGTCAGAAAAGATGGCCAGGATTCCCAGTACTCACTTGTGTATGCAATATCTTCAGTCTCTTACCATATCTTTCCCTGCTCACATTGTGTATATGGATTTTATAATTACAACTAGCCATTCTGAAAACAAGTTGAGTGTTTTTCCCATTTACTTTTATTATTCTTATTAGTATATGTTACAGGATAATAGCATGAACATTCATTGTCCATTGTCTTTTTCCGTTACCTAGAATAGTGTATAATGACACTTGTGATATGTTACATTACATATATATATATATGTGTGTGTGTGTGTGTGTGTGTGTGTGTGTGTGTGTGTGTATTGTGTGTGTGTGTTTGTGTTTGTGTGTGTTTAACATTGAGAGCTGAAGAGGATTATTACCTGAACACTGCAGGTAGTAACAGCATCCATGTTCAATCTCTCTCTTACTCTACTATTGTTCCCATAGGTTTTATCTCAAAAACACAAAAAGACTTGGAAAAAATCATGTTTTTGTTAAAAACCTCTGATACTATAGTTAAGTTGGAGCCACACCCCACCTTTTATAAATAGCAAAATAGAGTGAATTTTCTCTTTTCCTGTTCCATTCAAGCATGGTTGTAATTATATCTGTATATCTGTATATGTTGAGCAGAAATTACTTGAAGATACTCTTGAAGGAAATTGAGAAAAATTAGACATATGCTTTAATTTTTTTTCAAAATTGATTGCGTATATGTATATCGTGTGTGTGTGTGTGTGTGTGTGTGTGTGTTTGTGTATTACATACAAGCTACAGTGTGGACTCACAAACATGATGCACTCAGTATTCATTTATTCTTTACATTCCCTAATAAGAATACAACCTTTGTCATTTCTAGTATTTGCTGACATTTGAAGATTCCTGTGTACTTTAAGAAGATGAATGATTAAAAATCACATGACTTTGATTAAATCTATTGTATAAAATTGCCAGTTGTAAGTATTTAAATCACTCACTCATTTTTTATGGCTATTATTCTTGTATATTAATCTTCTTGCATCAACTAGGTATAAATATTACATTTTCGGGCATTTTTATCAGATAAACTCCCATTTTCATTCTTTGCAAGTCTTTCTTTATGTTTTCACTATTGTTCCCTTCCAACTGCATGTGGTCTCTTCTTACACCGATGGTCTGCTTGGTGCTGTCAGTCTGCACGTGCACGTAGGATGCTCTGTCTTTATAAACTTACAAACTAAATACATATCAATATGTAAGCATTTAGGGATGAAGAATACATTTACACTTTAGTTGGTCAATGATAGAAAAGTAAGTCTATTTACAAAATGTATTGAATAGTAGAATCCAAGTTGCAAAATTCAGCCTAGCACAATGGAGTAGAAAAAATAAAATTCAAAATTTTCCATCACCAAAGGCAGGAATTCAGTAGTCATTGATCAAAAGTCATATTAAGTATTTTAATTTAAATTTATATTGTTAAAATATGAAAGTCTTTAAACACCATCAAGAAAAGTTACTAGATTATCTTTAGATATTTTATTCTTATATTTTTTGTGCAAATTTATATTACTATCATACTATCCATTATATGTTTTTCTTTTATGAGTAACACATTTCCAATTTTTTTAAGCTTGAATGTTAATTACAGAATTATAATTATGCATAGTATCACTATTGTAAGGAATACTACTTTTTGATGCAGAATAACACTAAACTCTAAATGCTGAAATGTGTTTTACTTCTATTTTTCATTTTCAAAAGTATAACAATAAATATAATGGTTCATAGAAAATGAAACAATAATCAAATAGATTGATTTTATAATTCAGATAGGTTATTTTAAAGATGTCTTCTGGTCACACAGCTCATACTAGAGCAGCGAGTGGTAGGACTGGTACAAAATCTCACTAGTTGAACTTCAGCTTAATTGGAAGATTTCAGGTTCAGTCCTGAGAACCAGACAAGTCAGTGTTTGTCTCATCTCAAGAGATGTACAGCCTTAAAAGCTGCGTAGACTACATGGAGAAATGCTGTCTCAACAGCAACTCAGAAAATTAAAGGAAATATAGCTATTCCTGAAATAGTCTAATTTTAAAATATAATTATGACTAGAATAGTATTACTTAACTTATAAGATGCATGCTTGTAATAATTCTACATGAAATATTCAAATTTGAAACTCTGACATTCTGTATTCAAGACAAATAACATTATCTCCAAATATCTTCATGTTTGTGTACAATATAGTTTTGAACTTCTCTTATGTTAGTTTAGATTGCTGTGAATTCTAACAAGAATAGGAATTCAGCTTAAATGAAATTATAGTTCACAATTGCACAAAAGTGACAGATGACAAAAAACCTAATAACTAGTTTTATTCTCACATTCAAACTTTATGTACATGTGTATATATATATATATATATATATATATATATATATATATATATATATAAACTTATAAATAATTTTCATTATGATTTCTAAAAGTTTGTTCTTGTAGTTCATAATAGTTTTCCAGCTTTACTTTTAGCAAAAGTAACTCCTCATTAGTTTTGTGTGTAAATTAGGGATAACTATTAAGTGTCAATAGTCACAGATCAGAAACTCTGTCTTCTGTAACAGTGACTATTGTTTTAATAGTTATGGAAATAAATTCAGTCTTCCAAACCTGAATGCTCTACCTCTACTTTTTTCTTTTCTTTCTTTCTTCTTTTTCGTTTTTCTTTTTCTTTTTTTTTTTTTTTTTTTTTTTTTTTTTGAATTGGGGGCTTAACCTCCTATTTCAAGGAAGCCACATGATGTTGCAAAACTAACTTTCTAACTTATTTTTTTAGTTCATTAAGGCATCATAATACATTTTATTCCACTGAATTTTAGAAAAAATCTTGCTTCTTTTTTCCCAAGTTGTGTTTTTTTAAAAAATTCCATTACGCTTCATTATTTTAGAGATGTGATTTAAGCCAGGACCTTAGCATATCCAGCAGGGGCATGAATACTAAGTCCTTGAAAACCTTAATTAATTGTTGTGTGCACCTCTCTTGTTGTTGGTAGATATTCACTGTATATAGGAATAGATCTCACAGAAAACTTATTTCAAGCATTTTATATTCTTTGACTCTATCCACACCAACTCCTTCCCACAGCCTAGCACCTATCATTCCTTCCATATGCACAGTGACCTTTCTTACTGGTCTTATTTCTGTTTACCCAGACACACACACACACACACACACACACACACACACACACACACACACACACAAACACACACTAATCACAAACATATGTGTATGTGTGTAGATAGTAGATGACTGATTAATAGATAATAGGTAGACAATAGATTATATGTATCTATATAAATTCTAATATCCCAAAGAAGAGATAATGTATAATTTTTGTTCAACTTATTCTCTTAATTTAATAATTTCAAGATCTATCCATTTTATAGGAATAAGCAAAATCAATATTCTATTTGGTTAAATAAGTCGGTTTTCTGTACATATGCTATATTGTTTTATATTTTCATGTACTGATGAACACTGAGGCTGATCCTTTAACTTGTCTTTTGTGAAAAAATGCTATAACAAACGATGATTCCCAAATATCGATGTGACATACTGACTTGCAGTTTTCTGGGTGTATACAGGTGAGGGCCTAGCTGGTTCACACTGTAGGTGTGCTTTTCACGTTTGGTGAACCTCCATAGTAATTTCCAAAGTGTCTGCCATAGTTTGCTTTTTCTTTGTAACAATAGGCACAACATTTTATTCTTTTTGTTCGCATGCTGAATATACTTTATTTCTTATAAATATAATATCATTAGCATTTTTATTATTATACATCCACTGCAAAGCATCAGTGTTCAGTCTTGCATAGATGTATGCATTAGAGTGTTGCTTTTTACACTCCTGACTTTATTACTCTTGACTTACTTTGGCTGAATGTTGCCCACTGAAGTGGCAACCTAAAATTTATCTCCCTTGTGTATTTTTTTCAGTAATATACATTTTTCTACTTGTTAAGGTTACCTTTGGATTTCAACACTGAAGCTTAATTATTTGGGCACATAATTAAGACAAGTAGAAATAGTAATTACTATTTAAAATTATCTTCAGTGAAAATGTACTATTTCCAAGGAGCATTATTTTAGTAGCACTTTTAAATAGCCTTTTCTCTCCTAACTAATATCTTTTGCAATTTTCATGTCAGTGAAATCATTGAGGGTAAGGTAAAATGTATCTGCAGGTATTGCATTTGGAGTCTCTTTATATGATTGGCCTTACACATTTGCTATCTTCAGTTTCTCTCAGTTTTTTGAGTTTGGAGATCTATTTTTGTTTTACTGTTAGGTCCATATTCTAATTAAAAGAAAAAGAAATATTATCCACGTAATAATATCTCAGTTTCTCAGTGTGCACACCCTGACTCAATAGAAGAACAGATGCAGTGATGGAGAGCTGATGTTTGGGGGATTGGGAGTAAACCTGTGAACAGACAATGTTGGGTGAGTTTTGAACTGAAAGCACTGCCAAAGGAGTGTGTAATTTTAACATACAACTTTTGCCTAGAGTGTCTTCTTATGCAAGGAAATGTGAACATACCACATTGACTGTGTGGTCATCTGTGTTGGAGTATGCATCAAGTGATCTGTTGGGACCAGAAAACAAGCCACTAGAGTGGCCTTTTTAACTGCTGATGGAATTGGGAGATAAGAGGACACTAAGAAGTGTTTCTGGCCTCCTGTCCCTGAACTTTTGTCTTTTACTTTCTGCATTCTATATTAGATTGTTTATGTATTTACATTTCAAACATTATCTTCTTTTTTGGTTTCCACCTCTCCTTCCTCTCACCTGCTTCTATGATGATACCCACTCTCCCACCCACCCATTCCCACTTTACCTCCCTGGCAATCCCCTATGGGACCAAGAGCTTCTCCTTTTATTGATGCCTGACAAAACCATCCTCTGCTACATATGCAGCTGGAGCCATGGGTCCCTCCATTGTACTCTTTTGGTTGGTGATTTAGTCCCTGGAATCTCTGGGAGATCTGGCTGATTGATATTGTTGTTCTTCCTATGGGGTTCAAACTCCTTCAACTCCTTTAGTCCTTTCTCTAACTCATCCATTAGGGTCCCCATGCTCAGTCCAATGGTTAGCTGCAAGCATCCTCATCTGTAACAGCAAGGTTCTGGCAGAGCCTCTCAGGAGACATCCACATCAGTCAGGTTCCTGTCAGAAACACTTCTTGGCATTCACAATAGTGACTGGGTTTGGTGGTTGCATTTGGGTTGGTTTCCTCCAGGTAATGCAGTCTCTGGATCTTATTTCTTTCCATCTTTACACCACTATTTGCCACTGTATTTTCTTTTGATAGGAGCGATTCTGGGTTAAAATTTTCAGAAGGGTGGGTGGCTCAACTCACCTTCTGGGGCCTATCCTCTGGATATAGTCTCTACAGGTTCTCCCTCCTTTTTATTGGGCATTTCAGCTAATCTCATCTCTGTTGGGTTCTGGGAGCCTCTTGTTTTTCTGCCATCTGGGATTATTAGATGGTGGCAACTCCCAGTTCTCCAATCACTATTTCTACACACCTCTGTTTAAATTCCTGACCCTTTGTTTATCATCCCTGTCTCCTCTCATACCCTATCCTGCCCTCCTTTTACCCTTCCCCTCCCCTCTTCCTCCCAAGTCCCTCCCACCCTTTACCGCCTGTGAGTATTTTGTTTTCCCTTCTAAGAAGGACTGAAGCATCTATAGTTTGGTATTCCATCTTGAGCTTCACAAGGTCTGTGAATTGTATCTTCGGTATTCTGAGCTTTGTGGCTAGTTAATATCCACTGATCAATGTGTGTCTTACCCCGTGTGTTCTTTTGTGATTTTGATACCTCATTCAGGATATTTTGTAGCTCCATCATTTTCCTAAGAATTTCATGAAGTCTTTGTTTCTAATAGCTGAGTAGTATTTTATTGTGTAAATATGCCACATTTTATGTATCTATTCCTCTGTTGAAGTACATCTGGGTTCTTTCCAGCTTCTGACTATTATAAATAAGTCTGCTATGTACATAGTAGAACATGTGTTGTTGTTATATATTGAGTATCTTTTGGGTATATGTCCAGGAGTGGTATAGCTGAGTCGTTGGGTAGTACTATGTCAAATTATCTGAAGAAAATTTCCAGAGTGGTTGTACCAGCTTGGAATCCCCCCAACAGTGGAGGACTGTTTATTTTCTCCACATCTTTGCCATCATCTGCTGTCACCTGAGCTTTTGATCTTAGCCATTCTGACCAGTGTGAGATTGTTTATCAGGGCCTCTTTGAAATGCACTTCCATGATGACTGAGAACTTTGAATATTTTTTTTCTTTCAACTTTATTTTTAAGAGAGAGAGAGAGAGAGAGAGAGAGAGAGAGAGAGAGAGAGAGAGAGAGAGAGAGAGAGAGAGGTACAGATTTTTAAAGGCATTTTGGCATAGCACTATATGAATATATTTTTGTCAGTACTTAATTATTTTAGAAGTTTAATAGTATGTATTGAAATCTACTAGTTATCATAAGCATAAAGTACATGTAGAACAGAATTTAACATGGAAAGAGTCAAGAGTTTTCTTGGTGTATTTAGTTTAAACATAATGATTTTTAAATACTAAAAATTCCCACAAGGCTATATTCTTAGCTCTTGGATTATTAATGATTTAAGGTCCAGGAGTACTACACTCTGAGAGAGTGCTATACATTTATTTTTTTTCTCAGAAGAACTGAGGCTTTTACTTTTTGGCCTTTGTTTTTCTTGAACTTTATATGGCCTGTGAATAGTTTCTGGGGTTTTCAGAGCTTTTTTACAGTTTTTTTTTATGAGATGGATTACTTTGACAGATTTTCCTATGTCTAGTCATCCCTGCATTTTTTTAAATTAATCAACTTTTCTTTATGTGCTTCTCAACCATTTGAGATTCCACTCTTGTGAATTTTTTGTTTAGTTTATAACCCATTTATGATTGGGTTGATCTCCTTTTGGTGGTTAGCTTCTTAACATAATCCACTATTTAACCAAATGTAAGAAAAAAAATCACATAATCATCTCATTAAATGCTGAGAAAATCATTTGACAAAATGCAATACCTCTTCATGTTAAAAGTATTGGCTCAATCAGGAATTAAAGGCTCATACAAGAAGAAGACAAGGTTGAGCCCAATTTTCTGATGATAGTATACATAGCAACCTAAATTTTCCCCTAGGGAACTTCTATATCTGATGAACAACTTTAGCCAAGGGGCTAAATGTAAAATAACGCCAATAAATCAGTAGCCTTCCTTTATATAAACAATAAACAGGCTGAGAAAGAAATTTGGGAATCAACAGCTTTCACAATAGTCACGAATAACATAAAATGTCTTGTAACTCTAACCAGAAAAGTGAAATATATGTATGACAAAAACTTCAGGTCTCTCAAGAAAGAAATCAAAGAAGTCCTCAGAAAATGGACAGATCATTCATTCATACTCACGGATTGTTAGGATTAACAGTAAAAATGAACATCCTACCAAAAGCAACATATAGATTATATGCAATCTCCATCAAAATTTCAACACAACTCTTCAAAGACATGGATAGAGCAATTATCATTTTTATGTAAAAACAAAAACTCAGAATAGTGAAAACAATTCTTAACAATAAAAGAACTTCTGGATGATTCACCATCTGTAAACTCAAGCTGTACTACATAGCAACAGTGATAAAATAAAAAAAAAAAAAACAACCTTTATGGTATTGTTACAGATTCAGAAAGGTTGATCAATGGAATATAATTGAAGACAGAGAAATAAAACCACATACTTAAGGACACATAAAATTTTTTTTGACTTTTTCTTTATATAAATATTTTTTCTTTATTTAAAAAGCAAAGATAAATGTACAAATTTTCAACATTTTTGCATAAAAGTATATGAATACATTTTTAAAGGTTGTAATTAAGTATTTGTGGGTACATATACATACACATATGTATATATGTAACAGCAATATAGGAAAAGAGACTATTAATTTGAGAGGATAGGAGCGGAACTAGGAGGAGCTGTAGGGAGGAACGGGGGATGTGATACAGTTCTATTTTAATTAAAATATATTCCTTTTTGTTTTTGTTTAACTTCACACAGTCTGTGAGTTGTTTCTGGAGTGTTCAGAGCTTTCTGGGATTAGTAACCCACTATCAGTGAGTGCATATTATGTCTGTTCTTTTGTGACTGGGTTACTTCACTCAGGATGATATTCTCTAGATGCATCCATTTTCTTAAGAATTTCATAAAGTCATTGTTTCTGATAGCTGAGTAGTACTCCATTGTGTAAATAGACCACAATTTTTGTATCCATTCATCTACTGAAGGACATCTGGGTTCTTTCCAGCTTCTGACTATTATAAATAGAGCTGCTATGAACATTGTGGTGCATATATCTTTGTTGTGTATTAAAGTGTCTCTGGGGAATATGCCCAGAAGTGGGATAACTGGATCTTCAGTTAGTACTATGTCTAATTTTCTGAGGAATCGCCAGACTGATTTCCAGAGTGGTTGTATCCGGTTACAACCCCACCAACAGTGGAGAAGTGTTTCTCATTCTCCACATCCCCACCAGCATCTGCTCCCATCTGAGTTTTGGATCTTGGCCAATCTGACTGGTCTGAGGTGGAATCTCAGGGTTGTTTTGATTTGCATTTCCCTGATGGCTAATGATGTTGAGCACTTCCTTAGATGTTTCTCAGCCATTCGATATTCTTCAATTGAGAACGTTTTGTTTAGCTCTGTATCCCATTTTTAATAGGGTTGTTTTATTCTCTGGTGTCTAGCTTTTTGAGTTCTTTGTATACCTTGGATATTAGGCCTCTATCTGAGGTCCCTGCATTTCTTTAGAAAAAAAATTGTGCGTCACAATTTTGAAGGTAAGTTGGTGAACTTATCTGTCCACCTGGGAGACCTGTCTATTTTTTGGAAGTGGTCTCTTCTGGTTTCATCTCTCCTGAGTTGGATAGTTTGGCTAAGGTCACCCCTACTGTGTCCTGGAAGCTTCACATATCACAAGTATCTGGAACTTTCTAGAGGTTAGCCATACTCCCATCCCAAACCACATTCCCCAGGCAGCTGCATATTTTCATTTCTTCTGGTCCTCTGGGCTTCTCTCCTCTCTTGCCTCCCCAAACTTGATCCTTCCATTTTTTTCCCACCACCCTCATTGTTCTCCCCCAAGTCTCTTCCCTGCTCTGCTTCACATCATTCTTTTGAAATAATCAGGAAGTAAAAAAGGAATCATTTAGCATATGTACAACCATGTTCTACTTTCATCTAAAGCCAAATTACTGATTATTAATGGTATTTATTTCTTCACGTGATATATGGTCAAGCATAAATAGTCTTTTGTGAAATTCTAGCGCACATGCTTGTGACCATTTTTCTCAGGACTTTATCTTTTAATTCCTGAGATTAATAATTTATTATATGTTTTGAATATATGTTTCAAGTACTAATGTATAAGGGTCTTTTTCCATCTTCATTACATTCTGGACACATTTATCCTTAGGCTTTTGGTAATAGCCATCAAAGCACAAGTTAGGTAATATCTATTTCTCATATTATTTTAATTATGGTGACAATTTCAAATGCCAAATAAAATGTGTACTTTGAGAAATAAATAGACAAATGACATTTTATTGTCTTCACTGCTGATTAGGTGTACTAAGTACATTTATGTATCTGTAGGCTATTTAAAAATTTTAAATAAGTGTGTGTGTGTTTGTGTGTGCATTTATGCATTCACATGAACACAAATGTGCATGTGCACATATATGTAAATGTTTGTAGGCTATAGGTCATGTTCAAATTTTTTCCTCCATTATTCTCTACCTTATTGTCTTTCATTAATTTTATATTATATATACATATATATATATTTATATATATATACTATATGACAGGTATCTGTGATGACCTACACACATCCCCACTCATCGAGGTCAGAACAGGATGCCCAGGACTACTCCATCACTCTCTATGTTATTCTCTAGATAAACTCTCCCAAAAAACTCAAAGACAGGACATGAGCAACTAGGTAAATGGGTTCCCCTCGACGGCACATCCCATCTCGTATTTGTAACATACATTTTATGAAGACTGGAGCATTTCCGGCAATATCTGGTTTATCTTCTATGTGTGTACTTGGACTTGTACCAGTACTTCTACCCTCTGACCCACCTCTCCAATTCATCTGAATATCCTTTTAGAATTTTTAAAAATTTTAATATATTTATATCAATTCTCACCTCACGTTTTTCCCTCAAATAGGTATCTCTTACTTACTCTTCTTTGCATTAAATGTTGAATATATATATATATGCAGATATATATATTCATACATATACACAATTATATAAGAACCATCTAATAACTTTTAAGATAAAGACTCTTATGGAAGCTGAATCTTGTGTACTTCTAGCTTAGCTGATGAGAAAGTTCCAAAGACGTTCCTGACGGGCCCATGCCTCCTTGTCTGTAATTTTACATGATATGCATGTATCTAAACAGCATGTTTGCCTGGCAAACAGGTTGCTGACTACATCAGCATATTGCTGACAATTTTCTAAATCATAATGGAAAATTATAAATTCTCATTTTTATTCTCTATCCTCTTTTGCTTATTTAATTTGCTACAAATTAATATCTCCTGTATGCATATTTGAACTTTAACATTGCATCAGATCTATTGTTTTAGTTGTTTGAATTTATTCCTCTTTATTCTATGTGATGCATTCTATTTCATTGAATATTTCTATGTAGACATTGTATTTATTTGTTCTGAGGTGTTCGATTTTTCCCAGAAGCATTCATAAAGCAATTACTTTCTTTCTGGTGTGTTCTTGCAATTTGGTTCACAGATTTATGGACTGCATAAGAGTGTGTTTATCTGTGGAGTATACAAGAGTGTGTTTATCTGTGGACTGATTAGATGTGTGTTTGTTTATCTGTGGAGTGTATAACAGGGTATTTATTTCATTGTTTACTCCTACTTTATATTCTTAAATGCTGGTATCATAATGTTCTAAAACTATGTTTTGCAGCAAAGTTTGAAGCCAGTTTCAACCATGCATTAAGGAAATGACTGATCACAATCAAGTGAGACTTACTCCTGCTATGTACACGGTACAGATGTAATAAATAAAAAACCATATTAATAAATAGGAAACCATATTACCATAAGGAAGTGTAATCCATAAGAGAACATGTGACTAGATATAGAACAGACGGTAAGAAAATTCAGAATAGTTTTCAGTTAGTAACCCAACAAGCTTAATATAGACTAACATCCTTCAACAAAACAAATAGAAAGTAGCACAAACTTACAGTAGATTTCGTAGTAACTGACGCAAATCTAAAGGCTTATCCTTTGCTATAAAGAATAAGGCAAGCAGTACTTTTTGCTCTCTTGATTATGACATTATTTTACACATGAAACAATGAAATTCCACCAAAATAATGTTTTAACTACTATGAGAATACCGTAAATTTTAAAATATAAAGTTGGCATACGATACTCAGTATTTCTATGCAACGCTGCTGAAGTATACAAAATAGGGATCAATTCAATTTCTAAAATTATCAAAAATGAAATAACTGAGAACTTATATGAAAACTGACAAAATATATGAAAGACAGTCTCTCAACGGTATTAAAGTTGATGAATGAAGTTAAAGAATAAGAAAATGGAATGCTATTTTTCCCCATGGGCTGAAATAATGTATATTGTCAAAATTTACATATTGCAATTAGAAACTCACAAATTCAATACAGTCTCTATCAAGATATAACATCCTTGGAAAAATAGAATGAGCAATAGTAGAATTATATAAAAGCAGAAAACATCAAAGGCATAAATGCAGTTTTAAGCAGGAAAAATAAACCTTGAATCTTAAAAGTATGTTTTATATTTTAATCAAATCATCACTTAGCTTAATGTATTAATTATTTAAGTTTTATAGAAAATAATATTTGTATTATTTAACACTTTTGTGAATATAATGACAGATTATATAAAATTTTTTGTTATTTTGGTGTTTGACTGTAGGAGCCAGCTTATGATGGTTGTGTTTTATATTATAAAGTGACCTTTACACTGTTGAATCACTGTGCTGTTCAAGACTAATATCTCATTGATAAACAACTAGTTATGCTTAAAACACCAAGGATAAAGTTGTCAACAGTTTAAAAGTGGGTTAAGTATCTGTAGTGTCTGCTGTTATTTCTTCCTTTCCCACATCAGATATTTATTTTCCTATATTTTTATGCTCATTATTTTTAAGGCTTGGCAAATTCTATTAATGTTGGAAAAAAATGACGTTTTTTAGCCTTAAAATGAATTTATTTCTTTTTAAATTTTATTTATTTTAGTTGGATATTTTCTTTATTTACAGTTACAATCTTTGTTTTCCCAATCTCATTCTCCCATCCGCTCCCATTACCTCCATGATGTACCTCTCTAACCACCCTCTCCTACCTCAGCATTTCCCATACACTGAGAAAAGGACTCTTCAATGGCTCAAAGTCCTCTCCTCTCATTGACATCAGAGAATGCTATCCTCTGCTGAATAGGCACCTGGGTCCATGGGTCTCCCCATGAGAATTCATTGGTTGGTGCTTTAGTCCTTGGGGGCTGTGATGGGTTTGGTTAGTTGATCATTTTGTTCTTTCCATGGGCTTGCAGAGCCTTTCAGCTGCTTCAATCCTTTCTCTAGCTCCTTCCTTGGTGTCTGCTTGTTCAGTCGATGATCAGCTGCAAGCATCCTCCTCTGTATCAGTATGGCTCTGGCAGAGCCTCTGAAGAGGCATTTATATCAGGCTTCTGCCAGTGAGCACTACTAGGCATCAGCAATAGTGCTTGGGTTTAGTGGCTACATATGGGATGGATCCCCAGGTAAGGCTGTCTTTGGATGATCTTTTCTCAAATCCCTGCTCTTCTATTTGTCCCATTATTTCCTCCCATGAGTGTTTTGTTCTCTCTTCAAAGAAGGACTGAGGCATCCACTTTCTGGCCTTTCTTCTCTTTGAGCGTCATAAGTTCTTTGAATTTGGGGGGGGGTATTTTGAGCTTTTTGGGATAGTATCCACTTATCAGTGAGTACATACCATGAGTGTTCTTTTGTGGCTGGGTTACCCCACTCAGGATGATAGCTTCAAGTTCCATCCATTTGCCTAGGAAGTTCATGAAGTCATTGTTTTAAATAGCTGAGTAGTACCTATTTGTGAATATGTACCACGATTTCTGTATCCATTCCTCTGCTGAAGAACATCTGGTTTCTTTCCAGCTTCTGGTTATTATAAATAAGGCTGCTATGAAAATTGTAGAGAACATGTATCCTTCTTAGATGTTGGAGCTTCTTTTGGGTATATAAGCAGCAGTGGTATTTCTGGGTTCGCATTGTTAAATTACTATGATTGCGTACTACTGAGCCCATTTTCTTAGTTTCTAAAGACTGAAATTTTCCTTAACTTCAGGTTGATAATTGATTTTCACTCATTTCCTTCTCCAAAATCAACAATTAGATCTATATCATATTCATCTTTACATACTCTGTTTTTATTATCAACTTACCTCAAAATACTGTTAACTTTCCCTGAGAATTCTGCTATTTAGAAAAATGACCACAAATTTAACATAATTTCTAGATTTTAATATTTTTAATTTAATCTTCTCTCAAATATTACATCCAAATACAGTTTTCCCTTCAATTTTCCCTCCCAGTTTCTCTCTTCCTCCCTTCCCCAATCTATTCTGCTCCCATTTTTCACCAAAGGGTAAGCATCTCTTGGATATCAACCAAATATGGCATATCAAGGTGCAGTGAGAATACACACCTCACTGTATGTTAATGCTAATATGAGCAACCCAGTAAGAGCAGATAGGTCCCAAAATTAGTCAATACAGTTAGAGACCAGCTTCTACTGTTAGCAACCTCACAAGAAAGCCAAACTACACAACCATACCATAGATAAATGCAGAAGACCTTGGTCAGACCTGTACATGTTTTCTTCTGAGAGCTTGTTTTAGTCCACCTTTGTTTTGTGCGCTGTGTTCTTGTGGTGTTATTGATCCATCTGGTTCCTCCAATTACTCTTACACCTTCTCCATATGACTCCCCAATCTCGTCCTTATATTTAGGTGTGGGACTCTGAATCTGTTCCCTTTAATTACTGGATGAAGGCTCTCTGTTCTCTTTGATGATAACAAATTGTAGGTCACAGATTTTGTGAGTGGGTTGGTGTCCTAGTCCCTCTACTTGAGGCATTTCCTGGTTCTAGCAGATGGCTAACTGAAGCTTCATGTCCCTTTTTGCTAGGATTATTTATTAGTGTCAGCTTTGTAGATTCATTCCAGCATTTCCGTTTCACTAGGTTTCTACCTTGCTCTGAAGCCAGTTCCCAAGTCCAGTTGTCTCCCCCAGTATTCTTTCCTCCAATCCTCCTGCAATCTTGCTCTTCTATTATCATCCACACCTAAGCCCAATATTCAGGAGAATCCACTCCTTTTCCTCTCCCTAAGGAGATTCATATGCCAACTATACACACCTCCATGAGTCCTTGTTACTTAGATTCTCTGAATCTGAACTGTAACATAGTTATCCTTTAATTTACTCCTAATATCCACTTAGAAGAGAGAAGATTTTATGTTTCTTTTTCTGAGTCTGAATTACCTTAGAATATTTTTTTCTAGCTCCATCTAAATTTTGTAATTTTAATATTTAACAGCTGAGTAATACACCATTGGGTAAATCTGCTTTATTTTCTTTACCCATTCTTCAATTGATGGGCATCTACCCTTCAGGTTATTATGAATAAAGCTGCTAAGAACTTAATTGAGCAATTGCTCTTGTGGTAGGACACAGAATACTTTGGGTACATGCACATGAGTAGTACAGTTTTTTTTTTTTTTTTACTTTATTTTAAAAGACAAAGATAAAAGAAAAAAAATTAAACATTTTTTCATAAATGTATACAAATACATTTTTGTCAGTGCTTGGCTTTTTTTTTCTTTTTTTTAAGGTTTGATACTCTGCATTAAGGTCTTACTAGTTACAATGAGCAAAAAGTACATGTTTGGTTTTGAGGTAGACTAATTTCTAACTTTGGGAGAAACCACCATATTGATTTCCAAAGTGGTTTTACAAGTTTGCACTACCATCAGCAGTAGAGGAGTATTCCTGTTGTTCCACATCCTTGCCTCCATGAGCTATTGCTGGAGATTTTGACCTTAGTCATCAGAGAGGTGTAAGATGGAATCTCAGAATCAATTTGATTTGCATTTCCCTGGTGGATAAGGATACTGAATATTCCTTTCAGTTCTTCTTGACCATTTGATATACCCCCTTTGAGAATTCTAACATTAATATTTCATATGTATTTGAAAATAAAATATTCTACATTAAATTTTATAATATAAATAAGGCATTGTAATTTAAGTATCATTAGATCCGAGAAGTATGTAACATACACACCATCTATGCAATTAATGGTAAAGGATGCTTGAAGTGTCCACTCAACTTGCAGATTTTTCAAACTTATTCCATTGTGCTCTCAGTTTTTCAAATTAGTAATATTAATAATGTCACTTATTTTTACAGAATGAGCATTTGCTAAAACATGTAAAGACTAGTTAAATCTTTCGATGTATTGGTTGTATATCTCTCACTATGTTCTAGTAGCAGAAAAAAATAATGATGTCAGTGTGTCCTGGGTTTCTATATTAATTACCCCTTTTCTCTATTTCTTTGTAATATTGTGCTTTTAGCTTCCCAAAAATTTCTTTATCTGCAACACTGTAAAAATAAGAGTATGTTTTGTTGCAAACTCCCATGTTTAAAACATTAGCTGAAGGTCCTTATTTAGATAGACTTTGACCAATTAAAATAAAAGATACTACTGACAATTACAACATACAGATGTTTCTAAGATTAATCTTAGGTACTAGTAAAATATACCACTCACAATTACAACACACAGATGTTTCTAAAATTAATCTTAGGTATTAGACTAATGAAAACGAAACAGCTTCAGCCTGATTGCATGCTCTCACAGATTAGTTCAAAGACTTGTAAAAATAAGGAATTTTAAATTTTAAGTAGTATTTCTCTAAAATTGAATACAAGTTGATTCTAATGTGTGCAAGTTAAATCAAACTACTTTTTACAGAAGGGCTTTTTAAAGCATGTCATCAGCTGCAATGGAGCTAAAAGAAACAGGATGAAAATAACTTTGCCATGATTTACAACTTGCCCATTAGTCACTCAACGGGGTAAGCTGAACTTCTATGGGCTATAGAGCTCTACAGGACCTGCCTTGTGCATTTCACAGTTTTCCAAAGCCTGAGTATTTAATATGTATAAAACATAAAGATCATTGAATTCTAAAGATCACCATATAGGGGGAAACACAAACAAATACAAACTTTACTTTCCCTTATTTATCTACCCACCTATACCCTCTTGTATATTTTGGACATATTTTAATTACATTTTAAAGGTTATCCCCTTTCCCAGTTTCCCCCCAATAACCCCCCTATCCCACCCTCCCTCCTCATGCTTCAAAGGGGCCTATGATGGTGCCTCCTTTGCCTTCCCACCCCCCTTGCTTTACTGAGCTGACATTCCCCTACACTAGGGCATCAAGCCTTGTCAGAACCAAGGGCTTCTCCTCCCATTGATGACTCACAAGGCCAACCTCTGCTACATATGTGGCTAAAGCCATGGGTCCATCCATTTGTACTGTTTTGATAGTAGTTTAGTCCTTAGCAGCCTAACTGAAGTCTAACTCCTCCATTGGAGACCCATTCTGAGGCCAAAGGTTGGTTGTGAGTATTCACCTCTGTGTATGTCATGGTCTGGCAAAGCCTCTCAGAAGAGAGTTATAGCAGACTCCTGTCAGCATGTACTTCTTGGCATGAGCAACATTGTCTAGGTTTGGTGATTGCATATGGGCTGAATCTCCAGGTGGGGCAGTCTCTGGAAGACCTTTGCTTCAGGCTCTGCTACAAACTTTGTCTCCATAATTCTTTCCTCCTGTGGATATTTTTGTTTTCCCTTCTGAGAAGGACTGAAACATTTACATATTTCGGTCTTCCTTCTTTATGAGCTTCATGTGGTCTGTGAAATGTATCCTGTATTATCAGAACCTTTGGAGCTAATATCTACTTATCAGAAAGTGCATACCATGTGGTTATTTTTAGCTCATCCATTTGCCTAAGAATTTCATGAAGTTGTTGTTTTTATTAGCTCAGTAGTACTCCATTGTGTAAGTTTATCATAATTTCTGTACCCATTCCTCTTTTGAAGGACATTTGGGTTTTCACACCTTCTTGCTATTATAAATAAGGCTACTACAAAAATAATATAACATATGTTCTTGTTATATTTTGGAGCATCTTTTGGATATATGCCCAGGAGTGGAATAAATATGTCCTCAGGAGGTACTATGTCCAGTTTCCTGAGGAACCACCAGAATGATTTCCAGAGTGGTTGTACCAGTTTACAACCCCACCAACAGTGGAGGAGTGTTTCTTCTTTTTCCACATCCTCACCAGCATTTACTGTCACGTTAGTTTTTGATCTCAGCCATTCTGACTAGTAAGAAGTGGAATCTCAGGGCTGTTTTTACTTGCATTTTCCTGATACCTAGGAATGTTGAGCATTTCTTTAGGGTCTTCTCAGACATTTGGTATTCCTCAGTTGAATCTTTTGTTTAGCTCTGTACCCCGTTTTTAATAAGGTTATTTGATTCTCAGGATTCCAACTTTTAGTTCTTTGTATGTATTTGGTATTAGCCCTGTATCTGATGTAGGGTTGGCAAATATATTTTCCAATTCTGTTTTGTCCTAATGACAGTGTCTGTTGTCTTGCAGAAGCTTTCAAATTATATGAGGTTCCACTTGTCTATTGATTTTGGAGCATAAGCCATTAGTATTCCGTTCAGAAATTTTCCCCAATACCTGTTTGTTTGAGGCTCTTCCCCACTTTCTCTTCTATTAGTTTCAGTGTATCTGGTTTTATGTGGAGGTCCTTGATTCACTTGGACCTAAGGTTTTCTAACTTGAAGTAAAATGAACCATAAATGGAAAGTTTTAACATCTAAAAATATGAGATACGGTGGAGTGTTATAACTCCCCAGTATGTAAGATGTGACATATCAGCTCATTTTACTTTTTAAATTTCTGGCCTAATTTTGAAATGCAACATTATAAGAGAATATTACATTTTGTGTTTTTTCCTTCCTCACTCCCAGTCTGGTGCCCAGGCTGGTTGGGCTGCAATTCTTCATCTCCTTCATCAGGTTTACTTGATTGCTGGGCCTACATACTCACAAGCCACAAACCACAGAAACTTAACTGTTAACTACCTTGTTGCAGGTATCAAAAATCTACAGGAATGTTTTCTACCATTCTAAATGGGAGTATAATATTTGGCTTATTTTTGAACTTTTACCTAAGTAATTAATAACTAGATTGAATATGGTTTTCTAACACTAACTTACAATTAATTTATTGTCAGGCTAAAAATTTATTTGGGATTATAACGAGTACTTGTTGTATTGTACTTAGAGGCTAGAAAGGACATTACATTTTCCCTTTACTCCTAATGCCTAGACTTTTAAAATCTTGACTAAAATAAAATCCTGAATATTCGTTTTGTTTATAAAAACATTTTATTCTGTTTCATTAGTTTAGTATGGTCAGCCTTTAGATGGCAGTCCTTTGGTTTGCATGACTGGCTAATCTGGAGGACATTTTAAGAGAAAATACCCCCATGGAGCTACTGAGAAGCAGCAGGAGGATGAACAGAGGTGAAAATTAGGGAAGAAAATTCATCTACATACCCAGCAGGTTCTGGTCATTTATATATTCATCTGTTTTCAGTTCTCAACTTGATAAGAGTATGTCCATTTCATGGTACCGTGCAGAGAAAATGAAGTGTGTAAGGTCATTCAATAAAGATTAAATTAAAAACATATTCCTATTGCACCCTCAGGGTCCATTAGGCTTGATGAGTGTACAAATATGTTCTTTGTGTTATGTGCTCCATCCTTAAAGAGACTGTGTGCTTCGCTCATTATAAATGTGCACCTGAAAAGATTGAACATTATCCCCTGTTTTTTAACTGACCTGTGGCCACCGCTGGGTTCATTAGTGCAGAACATCTTTTCCACTGGCTGAGTCTGCCCTATTGTTTGCATTGGCAAGGGTCAAGTCAAGGGCACCTGGCCTAGATTGGACTCATTTGTCAGAGGGTCTAGCAACAAAGCTGATTTCAGCAGAGATGGGGTGAATTTCATGGGGCTGAAACACAACCTTTGACACCAAGTGCCCAGGCTCCATAGAGTTGCACAGATGGCCTGCCACCCTTAGGCATCTAGGAACAAAGAATTGGTGAATTAGAACAAAAAATAAAGTTTCCACAGTCAGCATATATTTTAAGTGTTTAAATTATTTTCAGGAATTTTTGACAGTCTAAAATTGCATCTTGAGCACTTGTGATAATCGCTGTGCTTTTTAGACTATGAAGGAAAAAAACAATTCAGTTGGGGGCTTATTGCTTAACTGGTGTAACGGGTAAAGTGTAGCAATTTAGTGTGGAGTGCAGGTTTTCCATGGTCAGCAGGAGCCGGCATGAACAATGGGTCGTGCTGAGGTAGCATGTGGAAAATGACTTTAATACACTATATAGAATGGCTTATTGCCTTGGTCAATAGGCTGCAGTGAAGATGGTGTACTCAGCCACTTGGGAAGGTTAAAGCTGTCAGGGAACACCGTGACTGATATGCAGGACCTGCTTATGAGGTCTCTAATGGAAAAACCTGACAAGGAACGTTATAAAGGTTACACTTGACACATACTTCAGCATTATACCTTATATTAATCCATTTTTTAAAGGTAGGGTACTTTATATTTGTTAGAAATTGATGCCACAATAGTATTAACACTCCAGAGGAAACATTTAAACTTTGCAGTAAAGTAAGGAGCAGTGTAGGCTGAGATCACTGCCTGTGGTAGGACACTCCTGCTCCATGCAGGCAACGTACTGCAAATAATGTAGGACATTATTGGCTCTATACCTGATTCTTTGTCATCCAAGGGCCACACTTTGAAAAATGTCTTCATGATATTTTCCTTTTCTGTTAAAAATATATTACTTGTATAATATTATAATGTTTTCTAGAAGAATACTGCAAGAACATTGAATTTATATTGCATGTTTTTCTGCTTCTTGTGGAAAAAAACATAGTGAACAAAGTTTTACTTTGTCCCTGAACTTGGCATTGCAGTCAGCTCACTGTACACGGATGGCCGATAGTCTCATCTCATGATAAGTCTAGTTCTACGTTGTTCTGGGGATCAGAAAAACTAGATTTTCTTAATTAGTCTGCGCCACACAATGTGAGGGACGTGAGACTCCTAGTTTTGAGTTTGTAAAGGATGGAGCATAGTACTACATTTTAAAATATTCACAGTGTTGTTTGCTGCTGGTTGTTAGTAATGTGTGAGACATTTGATTCTAGGGATCAGCCATTTATTTCTGAAGCCATTAAAGACTATCATATAATATTATTAAATTATGGGCTTCTGATTCTTATGGGATGTAATGACATATGCAGAACACTGTCAGACATTGACAGTTTTACTTTGTGTCCACGTTTCTCTCTTTTAAATAAGGAGATTGGTAAGAAAGCATCAGGCATTAATAAAGAGTACCCAGTTTGTAAGAAGAACAGGCTTGTAATTCAGGATCACAGGGGTCTTTCTACTGTTTCTCTGTATAAAGTTATCCAGGAAGGCATATTCATATAAAATATGGGTATTTTCAGCTGTAAAGAAGCTATAATTGGCTCCTACAGGTCTAGTCAATTTTGGTACTGAGATAAGAAAGAATTTATAATATAAAATATAATTAAAAATAATTTTAAATGTTTTCAAGTTCAAGGTAATATTTCTTCTGGTTAAAATGTTATTATAAACATAACAATATTATGTTTACCCAAATATTCCAATAGTTGAAGCTTACCTGTTTATAAGAATATGCATGCTAGTATAATTATATATGAAAATTTATAGGTTCAACAGTAATGTCTTGTTAATTATGTGTCTATGCATACAACATATCTTATGACTTTGTGTATTTGACAATATACAAATACATATTCTTAGACGGATTGAATATAAAAGGTAGTTAAAAGAGAACCAAAAACTAATTAGCTTACACTATTGATTGGCCAAATTACAATTCAAGTTCTAAAAGGTAATGGAAAGATACTAAACTTTCAGAACATTTTCTATCAAATACAAGTGAAAATATAAACATTCTCTTCATGGTCACATTTCTTTAATGGAGATGGTATTCTGTTTTTCTTTGAATGTGATGATAAAAATAAAATGAAATGAGATAAATATATTGGCTATAATTTTTATATCTGTAACATTAGAAACATAAATGTGTTAAGGTATTAATATGAAATTGTTATGATTATAAATGTATTTCAAATACCTTTTTGTGTTTCCTGGAATTTTTCTACCTACAGATATTTGTGTTTATGATATATAGTTTATGCATATGATTGTCAATGTACAAACTTTATTATATTTTTCTTCCTATAGAATGTAATAAAACATCAAAGATTTATATATAGAGGAAAATTAAAATTAAAAATTAAAAAGTAAGATCTATACTTGAATATATGAAGGTGGGGTATATTAGGGAAGACTAGATTCAGACAATGCCAAGGTGGCATAGACTGAACTCCAGGTCTTGCCCAACATCACTGTGTATGAACCAGGACTTTCCATGAGTGTTCCTGAAATGTTCTTTAAGAAGACAGTGTAAAATTTGTGATGTTCCTTACCGTATACTTTCTCTGATGATATCAAATGGTAACTACTGAGAGAAACGAAGGGGTGAGATGGCACGCTAGGTAGCAACAGGCATTCGGACAGTGTCCTTGTCCTGAAAAACTCAGCCATGTATGCTGACAAAGGGCCCAAGACTGCCCAGTCAGAACAATTTTCATATTTTAATGCATAAACTACTGTGAGAAATGACAAATGTATCAAAATCTTCCAAAATCCCACCCATTTTGAAAACACTCAGACAACAATCCTGGTGACCCAAACTACTGAATTACACATGCTAAGAAAAAAAAAAAAAAGACACAATTAAATGATTAAATTGAAATGATGCTCATTTAACTCAGTAGTTAAAAACGTATGCAGTAATGAACAAGCTTTAAATATCTCACAAAATTGGGAATTTTATCTTTTTCATTTTTTAAAATTTATAATATGTTTCCATGCAAAATTAACTTCCTACGTGGTTCACATTTTCCTATGAAAAACTCATGACAAACTAATACAGTGAGTATTCTAACATCCTCCGTGTCCACTGATGGCTGACACTACTGGAGACTTTGATTTTCAGTGAATGATATGAAATAGATTGGTTCAGACAGTTCAGTTCTCAATGAACGCTGTGGATAAAGCTGAAAATATGTCATATTCAACAGTTTCTTCAGCTGAGGCCTCATGCGTGTTCATAAAGAAATCCCGTGATCTCTCAGTACTCAGAGATATAAGAACTGCGTGTGTATCTCAGGTTGTCCTTTTCTCTTACATATTATTATAAAATTTTATGCCCATAAATTATCATGGGTACTAAATTATCTTATGAATAATTTTTTTATCCAGATGATATGATTAAGGTTTCAAAAGATCAAAACGGATGAATTTCAAGAAAACACTTTCCCAAATGCCCTGACTAAGCATTTCAGCCTTAATAACTTCACAATAATGTCAGAATATAGGCAATATTATCAGCCAATTTTGACTGTATTTTTAGATTATTATTATGATAATGTTGTAACATCTAAGAAATGGAAGCAAACTAGTAGTATGGCAGATAGTTTTAATACTTATAAAACTAAGTTTTGTTCAGAGTATAAAAAAGCATTTACTCAGCATAATTTATCAGTATTTTTGTACACTCATCTAACAGCTTAAATGAAACTGCATTCTCATAACTATCTTTTAGTAAGACTAAAACCAAACCTGAATTTTTGCTGATAAAAGGATATTTTACTACCTCATATTACTGAAAAATAAATATTGTTATTTTATTTTATATTGACTATGAAGAGTAATTCATTCTGTGCTGTTATTGAATGGTATAGGTCATGCAGACAAAGATGAAAAATAGCATCATTAAATTTATTTATAATACACTTAAAGTGAGTGGAATTAATAAATATATAAGTTTGAATAAAGCTTTTAAATTAACAAATATAATGTGATGTAAAACAAATATTAAAATCAATAGCAAGGGATCTATAATTTGCCAAAACACATATAAGTCACACAAAATTTATTTAAAATATTCATTTGTTATTGGAAGTTGTCAGTCTTTACACACTCATACATTTTGGTTAAGTAAGAAATTTTTTTGCTAAATATTTTTGAAAAGAGATGTGGAATGGAAATATGTGCAGAAAAAGACTACAATTGTTTCATTTCAGAGAATCTACACCACTCTGAAAGCAAATATAAAACAATTTTTATGTCGTGTTTATAATTGAATGGGATCATAACCTTTCTGAAAAGTACAAGATATATGGTACTTGTACCTTCAAACCTTCCTGATCTTTGGTTGGTTGACTTGGTATTTTGACCTTGCCTCAGAACT
The DNA here is from genome assembly GCF_963924665.1 of Micromys minutus. Lineage (NCBI taxonomy): Eukaryota > Metazoa > Chordata > Mammalia > Rodentia > Muridae > Micromys > Micromys minutus. The sequence goes on along the minus strand of NC_137980.1, from coordinate 4,422,957 downwards.
GATGGAGGGTCACTGAGTTTACAGCATTGTTTAGTGTTTTATTTTAACAGTTCAATTGTAAGGTGAAGGGGAACTCTCATGAGACAGCCTCTAATAGCTCTATTATGTTTTTGTAAGAAAGACCTCTTAAGATAACTGTTTTCAGAATCATGATATGATCATTTTTGAACTTCTAGACTGAGTATCTGCTTAATCTGGTCAGGATTCTGTTCCTATTATTTTGGGTTGTATTAATTTTTATTATGTTCACTAGAATCAAAAGCTATTGCAAAGTTTATTTAAAATTCAGTCTTTGAAGATATATGTGTGTATATATAATCATGCTTTTCTACTGGTGATAACAAGCTCTAGTTTGTAGTCTTACACCTCACACTGGGGACAGTATAGTTCTGACTCAAGTGATAGCTGTGTGACCACAAATGTCTGATTTGCTCATATGTTGAAGTTGGTTCTTTGCTCAAACACATTCATTTACTACTATTCGACTTAAAATTTCATGTTATTAATAAAAATACATGGTAATATTTAAGAAGTACCACTAAAATATTAAAACTAGTTTAGAAAGATCTTTACTTTTCCTTTTTATTTTTCTGCTCCGGATGCAGCCCTGAACCTTGCTTTTACAAGAGAATAAGAGAAGAATTCACCCACAAAAATATATCCCCAAACCCAGAAAAGATTGAATATTATTAACACAGTATTCTAAAATACCCCGACTACTATAACATAACAATGTTTTCCTTCTGAGTGGCTCACAGCATAGTAGGTTAGTTATGTACAAAACCAATAATAATGGAGTTGAACTAGGCAAAACCTGCTGAAGAATCAGCCTCTCTTAGACATGAAAACCTGATTTGTTATATAATGCAAAGTACTGAACATGAAATCTTACACACAGACCCAGCAGGTTATATTTATATATGTATGTATATGTACATAGAGATGTTCTGTGGCTTGGGGTGGTAATTACATCAATTAAATATTTGTCAAAAATACATCAAAATCTCAACAAAATTCTCAAATTCATCTGGAAAGAAAAAAAAAAAAACAAAAAAAACCAAAAACCCAGAGTAGTGAAAACAATTCTCAACAATAAAAGAACAGCTGGGGAAGCACCATCCCTGACCTCAGGCTCCACTACAGAGCAATGGTAACAAAAACTACTTGGTATCAGTGCATAGCCAGAGTTTGATCAATGAAATAGAATTAAAGACCGAGAAATGAAAGCACATAGTTATGAACACTTGTTCTTTGACAAAGAAGAAAAAAATACAGTGGAATAAAGAAAGCATCTTCAAAAATGGTGGTAGTTTAGCTGGCTGTCTGTATGTTTAAGAAACAATAGACCTATATATGTCACCATGCTAACCCTCAAGTCCAAGTGGTTCAAAAACCTCAACATATAACCAGATACATTGAATCTAATAGAAGAGAAAGTAGGGAAGAGCCTGGAACTCATTCACATGGTGAAATTTCCTAAATACAACTCCAGTGACTCATGCTCTAAGATCAAGAATTGATAAATGGGACTTCATAAAACTGTAAAGCTTCTGTAAAGAAAGGACATAGTCAAGAAGACAAATTGACAACCTACAGATTGTCTTCACTAACCCCACATTCGATAGAGGGCTATTATCCAAAATATATTAAAAACTGCAAAACCTAACCACCTAAAATCCAAACGACCCAATCAAAAAAAAATATGGGGTTTAGGACTAAATCAAAAATTCACAGCAGAGGAATCTCAAAGGGCTGAGAAGCACCTAAAGAAATGTTCAAAGTCCTTAGTAATCAGGGAAATACAAATCAAAATGACCCTGAGATTCCACCTTACAGTGAATGGCTAAGATGTTGGTGAAGATGTGGAGAAAGAGGAATACTCTTTTATTATTGGTGACTTTGTAAACTGGCACAACCACTCTGGAAATCAATTTGGAGTTTCCCTCAGAAAATTGGAAATAGATCTACCTAAACACCCTGCAATACCGCTCTTGGGAATATACCCAAAAGATGCCTCACCATGCCACAGGGGTAGCTGTTCCACTAAGTACATAGTGTCCTTATTTGTGAAGCTGGAAACAACCCAGATGTTTCACATCAGAAGAATGGATATAGTAAATGTGGTTTATTTACAAAATGGAATACTACTCAGCCATTAAGTACGAGGACATCCTGAATTTACAGGTAAATGTATGGTACTAGAAAATATTATTCTTCGAGAGGAAACTCAGAACCAAAAAGATATGCATGATATGTAATCACTAAGTGTAGATATTAGCAAAAACATGAAACAAACAAACAAAAAACAGAATACACAAGATACAGTCCACAGAACTCACAAAGTTCAGCAAGCTAAAGGGCCCAAGTGAGGATGCCTCAGTCCCACTTGGAAGGGAGAAGAAATCAACCAAAAGCGGGAAGGGAGGGAGGCACCTGGGATGGAAAAGGGACTAGGGGAGTGGAACATGACTATGTATTGGGTGGGAGAAAAGGACTGAAGCCCCGAAGGCCAGCAGGAAGAATGAAGATATGTGACCTCGGAAGGTAGGTTAAGATGAACCCCCTAGAATGCACCAGAGACCAGGGAGGTGAGAGACCCCTAGGACTCAAAGAGGGTATTATAGATGAAATGCCCAACAGTGGAGAAAGGGAACTTGTAGAACCCACTGCCAGCAGGAAGAGAGGCCATCAAGTGAGGGATGGGATTGCTATCCCACAGTCAGAACTCGGACTCATAATTCTGTTTGAAAGAACTTCAAGGATGGAGATGGAGAAAAGTCTGAAAACAATAAGGTCCAGAAACAGGCACAAAATGGGACCCAGCTCAAGGAGAGGCCCCAACACTTGCCATCATTACTAAGGCTATATGGAGGGCTCATAAACAGGAACCTATCATGACTTTGCTCTGAAAGACAGAATGAGCAGCTGAAAGAGTCAGATGCAGATATTTGCATCCAACAAATCATCAGAAGCTGCTGATCCCTGTGGATGAATTAGGGAAAAGCTGGAAGAAGCTAAGAAGGAGGGCGACCAGCAGTCTCAATTAACTTGTACCCCTGATATCTTTCAGACACTTGATCACCAGCCAGGATGCATATTATGTTTCTGTCAATTTTTTTCTAGTTCCTATTTTTCTTTTTATTCTTTTTTCCTTTTTCTTTTTTTAAGAGAAATCTTTCTCTGCTGCCTGAGATTGCTAAGATTGTTTGATGCCAATACATATGTTGCAGGCTATATCAGCCTCTTTGGTGCCATGAAAGTAAAGATTTTGGATCAACAGAAATCTTGTTCATTAAACGATTTAGCTGAATCAGGAGTATTTGTTATAATTTTCAATGAGTTAGATGGTTAAAAAATAGATTTTATGACATTTCCAAAAATGTTGCTCATGAAGAGTAAACAAAGTATTAGAGCATAAAATAAAGTTAGCATCATGCATGTATTTATGGTATTTTCTCAGAAGAAAATAGTATCATTAATAATATTTGAGAATCACTTAAAGTCATAAGTTTTAAGATTCAGGACATCTTAAAAACTCTAAGTAGAAGCATGAAAATAAAAATAAAATATATTGTACTTATATAATACATCATATATCATATATATATATATATATATATATATATATATATATATATAGTACTTAAGTATTACATCATGGTATAAAATTTAAAAAATATTCATAAAATGAAAAAATTAAAAGTTTATTTGTCACTCAAAATCAACAACACAAGGAGACTATACCAAAATTTGAGAGAGTATAGCTAGCAGTCTCAAATTTTGAAAAGATAACAAAAGTAAATAAAAAGTGCATACCTCGAGAGAGATGGAAGAGAGAGATAGAGGGGGAGGAGGTGGGGAAGAGGGAGAAATAAAAATTACTAAAAGTAGAGAAATATAGTGGAGTATGTTTTTATCTTTTGATTGCTATGAAACATTACTATAAACTAAGAGATTTGAAAATGCTACAAATTCCTAATATTACTGAATTCTGGAAACTGCAGATCAAGGCTATGGTAGATTATGAGGCTTATCTATAGACAGAATGTTTTCACTGTGTGTTCACATAGTAGAATGAAATACCTAACTCTTTGGGATTTATTAGTTTGTTTGTTTGTTTATTTATTTATTTATTTATTTATTTATTTATATAATACAAAGTGCTGCTCCAAACTGGAAACCTTTGGACCCAAAGCCTTAGCTTTTCCAAAAATATTAATTTGTGTTATTTTACTGTGGGGTTGAGGATTTTAACCAGTGAAAGTTCAAAACACACAGATGCAGTTAGCTGGGGAGAATATGTTTATTTGGAAAAACCAATGGACAACAGTGAAGACTAGATCAATAATGAAAATTAAAGTACCTCAAGCCTCACACATTATATATGGAGAAATATAAATGCATGAATTGGTTTTGATTCCGAAGTTTTCTTAAGTATTTTGGTTTTAGATGTTCATTTGAGATGTCACATGTATCTCAGATTAGCTTTTCCTTCACTATATAATTGGAGGTAAGGGTAACTCCTATTTCTCCTGCCTATATTATCTAAATGCTGAGACTACAAGTGTGTCCTACCACATTTTCATAGTTAAAAATTTTAATGGTTTTACCCCAAATAACAAAAATTTTTTGTGTAACTTCTAAATTAATGTAGACAAGCAAGAATATTTTCCCCCAAAGCCATAGACTCTCTGACAAAAATCCCAAGTAACAGCATGAGAAACCCCCGTTGAATTTGTTGGTCAGAGAAGTCCAAGAGAGCTTCTTCTCTGTCTTCCAGAGGTTGTAGGTATGTCTCTGAAAATAAACATACCATATAGTTTGGATGTAGGATTTTGGAGATTAGAGATGGAATGGATCTAAAATTTCGTACCGGAGCTCTAGCATTTTTTTTTTCTTTTGTACTGGTAAAGGTTTTGCAAGCTGTTAATGGAGCAAAGCATTTGATAGTCCTACTCAGCTAAAAAAACTATGAACTACAACGATGAACATATTAGACTGCATACTTAAATAAAGACATTGGAACTAACAACTGCCAGGATAGGGAAGGTTAGTTCTCCCCAGGAATGAGCCTGCTGATATCTTATGTAATACTGAATGATGAGTCCTAGAAGCCTGTACTTGCAGGTAATATTTAATGGTCTCAACAAATTGTTGATTTGTTTATATGTATATGTATGTATGTATATATACATATATACATATATATACATATATATATATATATGTATATGTATATATATATATATATATATATATATATATATATATATATATGTATAGGCAAAACCAATGGTTGGAGTAGATGAAGCCCTATAAATTTGAGAGTCAGAGGTTGAACATAGACTGAGTAGGAGGAAGAATTATAAATGCCATAATTATATACTTTAAATGAATTTATAAATGACGTAAAAGCATCATGATTTTTTTCATTTAATTTGATATTGGCTGTTGGTTTGCAATAAGTTGCTTTTATAATATTTAGGTATGGGCCTTGAATTCCTTGTCTCTCCAATACTTTTAGTGTTAAGGGGTGTTGTATTTTGTCAAGTAGGTTTTCAGCACCTATGGTGATAATTATGTGATTTTTTTTCTCTGATTTTGTTTATATAGTGGATTACATTAAAAGATTTTCATATATTAAACCAACCTTGCATCCCTGGGATGAAGCCTACTTGATAGTGGTGAATAATGGTTTTGATGTGTTCTTAGATTTAGTTTGCAAGAATTTTATTGAGTATTTTTTCTATCAATATTCATAAGCAAAACTGTTGTGTTTTCGTGTGGTTTAGGTACCAGAGTAATTATGGCTACATTGAATGGATTAGGTAGGGTTCTTTCTGTATCTATTACATGGAATAGTTTGAGGAATATTGGTATTAGGTATTTTTTTGAAGATATGGTAGAATTCTGCACTAAATTCATCTCGCCCTGGGCTTTTTGTTTGGAGGAGTTTTAATGGCTTCTTCAACTTCCTTAGAAAATATAGGCCTGTTTAGATAGTTTATCTGCTCTTGGTTTAACTTTGGTATTTTTCTTCTGTATATCTGCTGTCTTTTAATAAATAGATAACACAAGCAATGTCAAGAAAAAAATGAAAAAAGAAGAAACAAAGAAAAAAATAAGCAAACAAAGAAGGGAAACAGACAATAATTTAAAAATAAAATAAATGGGAAAACACAAAACAAATCACAGAGAAATATACATGGGGCATTTATATGTTTAATATTAATACATTAATAAAAATAAACATTATAATCTTTTAAAAATACTTCCAATGTGCATTGTGTTCAGATAAGGTTTACATTGATACAACCTTTCATGTATAAATTTTGTCTTCTAGAAACACTATGAGATCTTTTTTGTATTACTACTTTTATTTTTTTTTTACAGTCCAGTTGTTTTTTCCCCCTCTGCTCTGCTCTCCCACAAGAAGGTTAACAAGCAGAAGGGCTCAAGTGAGGATTCTTCTATCACACTTGGGAGGGAGAAGAAAACAATCATAGGAGGCAGAGGGAGGGCCTTAGGTGGGAAAAAGAAAGGAGAGGGAGTAAGGAAAACATGGTCAGGTATGGGGGAGGGAGGCAGGAGATAAGCTCTGAGGGCCAGAAGAACTGATAGAAATGTGCAACCTAAGTGGGGGGTGGGGTGGGGAAAATCTCTAGAATATGCCAGAGATCTGGTAGGTGAGAGACTGTCAGGATTAGAAGAGAGGGACCTTAGATGAAATGTTCCATAGTGGGGAGAGGGAAACTGGAGAGTCCAGCTTCTGTAGAAAAACAGGGCATCAAGTGGAAGGATGGGGTTGTCATCCCACCATCAAAAATTCTGACACAAAATTGTTCCTGTCTAAAAGCACTGTGAAAATCTTTGAACAATTAATATTAATTTGCCTTTTCATGCATTCTTTCCCAATGACAAAAGATTTTTATTTTTATTTACTTTTAATTTTATTGCCTATTTTCTGTATTTACATTGCAAATGTTATAACTTTACCCCCAAATCCCCCTCCCAACTTATTTCCATGAAGGCATTCCCTCTCCCAATCACCCTCTCCAACTCAGTGCTTTGACTGATGTTGCTCCCCCCAATGAGGGTGCAAATATTTCAGCTCTTTCAGTCCTTTCTCTAGCTTTTTCTTTGGGGTCCCTGTGTTCAATCTGATGGTTAGCTGCAACCATCCTTATCTGGATCTGTATGATTTCGGGAGAGCCTCTGAGGAGACATCCATTTCTGGTTCCTGCCAGTAAACACTTCTTGGCATCAGCAATAGTTCTTGGGTTTGGTTGCTGCATATATGGTGGTTCTCCAGGTGGGGCAGTCTCTGTAGATCTTTTCTTCAGTCCCTGCTCCATTATTTAGCCTTTGACTTTCTCCCCTGTTTTATCCTGACTGAGGTAATCCAGTCACAAAAGAAAACTTATGGTATGTATGCACTTATAAATGGATACTATCCCCCACACCTCCCTTAAGAAAAGAGACAAGAGAGAGAGCTCAGAATACCTAAGAAACTATCCACAGAACTTATGAAGCTCAAAAAGAAGGAAAACCAGAATTTGTTTGCCACCTTCAGTCCTTCTTAGAAGGGAGAGGGTTGTCTTTTTGTTCCTTAATATTTAGATTATGCTCCTTTACAGCCTACAAAATGCTAAAGAAAAGCCCCCAAATCTGCATATGTATCTTTAGTTATGTGACCCAATAACTCTTATTAAGATACTAGCCTTTCTCCTATTGTCTAAAACCAATTCTTGGGAGTAATCATTTTTAACTCCAAGGGAGATGTTTTCTGTGGAGAGTTGTACTGTGAAGTCAAATTGAAAAGCCTTTCCAAATTACTAGATTCCTGCTCCATGTGAGGCTTTTGTGCTGTGACATAATGTGCTGGTTTAAGTCAGTTGAACATTTCCCTTTCTACCACATATTACTGTTATATGAAAACTTAGATTTCTAAGTCGATTATATCTGTCATTCCTTCAATTCTTCCAAGATCATCCCCAACCTCCCATCCACCACTATCCACACCTTTTTTTTTTTGTTTTTGTGTAATCTTTTTTTTTATTTTTTTTAAACAACTTTATTTTACAAAACAAAGATAAATGTACAGATTTTAAACATTTTTTTGCTTAAAATTATACATTTTTGTCAGTACTTATTTTTCAGATTTTAACCTAATTTTTAAATAAAACTATATGAATATATCTTTTAGTCAGTACTTGATTTTTTTGAAGGTTTGATAGTATGCCTTGAAAACTTAATAGTTACAATGAGCATAAAGTACATGTAAAATAAAGTGTAACATGGAAATAGTTAAAGTTGTCTTGTTTTGTAAATATTTTTTTGTTTTGTTTTGTTTTGATTTCTTTATTTCTTAAACTTCATACAGTCTGTGAGTTGTTTCTGGGGGAGTGCAAGCCTCTGGGGTTAGCATCCCAGTATCAGTGACTGCATATTATGTCTGTTCTTTTGTGACTGGGTTATCTCACTCAGAATGATATTCTCTGGATGCAGCCATTTTCTTAAGAATTTGGTTAAGTCATTGTTTCTGGTGGCTGAGTAGTATTCCATTGTGTATATGTACCACAATTTTTGTATCCATTCATCTTCTGAAGGACATCTGGGTTCCTTCCAGCTCCTGGCTATTATAAATAGAGCTGCTATGAACATTGTGGTGCATATATCTTTGTTGTGTATTAAAGTGTCTCTGGGGTATATGCCCAGCAGTGGAATAGCTGGGTCTTCAGGTAGTACTATATCCAATTTTCTGAGGTATCGCCAGACTGATTTTTAGAGTGGTTGTATTAGCTTGCAACCCCACCAACAGTGGAGAAGGGTTCCTCTTTCTCCGCAGCCTCCCCAGCATCTGCTGTCATCTGAGTTTTGGATCTTGGCCAATCTGACTGGTGTGAGGTGGAATCTCAGGGTTGTTTTGATTTGAATTTCCCTGATGGCTAAGGATGTGGAGCACTTCCTCAGATGTTTCTCGGCCATTTGTTGTTCATTAACTGAAAACGCTTTGTTTAGCTCTGTACCCCATTTTAATAGGGTTATTTGATTCTCTGGTGTCTAGTTTTTTGAGTTCCTTGTACACCTTGGATATTAGGCATCTATCTGATGTGGTGTTGGTAAAGATCTTTTCCCATTCTGTTGGTTGCCGTTTTGTTTTCTTGACGATGTCCCTAGCCTTACAGAAACTTTGCAATCTCATTAAGTCCCATTTGTTAATCTTTGACCTTAGAGCTTGAGCCATTGGTGTTTTGTTCAGGAAATTTTCTCCTGTGCCTATGTGTTCTAAGGTTTTCCCTACTTTCTCATCTAAAAGTTTCAGTGTATCTGGTTTAATGTGGAGATCTTTGATCCACTTGCACTTGAGCTTTGTACAAGGAGATAAGAAAGGGTCTATTTTCATTCTTTTGCATGCTGAGTGCCAGTTGGACCAGCACCATTTGTTGAATAGGCTGTCTTTTTTCCATTGAATGTTTACTGCTCCTTTGTCAAAAATCAGGTGACCATATACATGAGGGCTCATTTCTGGATCTTCTATTCTATTCCATTGATCCACATGCCTATTTCTGTACCAGTACCATGCAGTTTTCAGCACAATTGCCTTGTAATATAGCTTGAGGTCAGGGATTGTGATTCCCGCAGATGTTTTTTTTTTTTTTTTTTTGTTGTTGAGGATGGATTTCGCTATTCTAGGTCTTTTGTTATTCCATATGAAATTGCACATTGATCTTTCCAATTCCATGAAGAACTGGGTTGGAATTTTGATGGGGATTGCATTGAATCTGTAGATTGCTTTTGGTAGGATGACCATTTTTAAGATGTTGATTTTTCCAATCCATGAGTATGGGAGATCTTTCCATTTTCTGAGATCCTCCTCAATTTCTTTCTTTAGAGGTTTGAAGTTCTTGTCATACAGGTCTTTCACTTGCTTAGTTAGAGTCACACCAAGGTATTTCATAGTATTTGTGATGATTGTGAAGGGTACGTTTTCCCTAATTTCTTTCTGCACATGTTTGTCCTTTGAGTATAGGAAGGCTACTGATTTGTTTGAGTTAATTTTGTATCCAGCCACTTTGCTGAACTTGTTTATCAGCTGTAGGAGTTCTCTGGTGGAATTTTTGGGGTCACTCAAGTGCACTATCATGTCATCAGCAAAGAGTGATGTTTTTATCTCTTCCTTTCCGATTTGTATCCCCTTGATCTCTTTTTGCTGTCTAATTGCTCCAGCCAGGACTTCCAGTACTATGTTGAATAGGTAGGGGGAGAGTGGGCAGCCTTGTCGAGTCCCTGATTTTAGTGGGATTGCTTCAAGTTTCCCGCCATTAAGTTTGAAGTTGGCTGTTGGTTTGCTGTATATTGCTTTTATTATGTTTAAGTATGGTCCTTGGATTCCTGTTCTTTCCAGGACTTTTAACATGAAGGGGTGTTGGATTTTGTCAAATGCTTTCTCAGCGTCTAGTTAGATGACCATGTGATTTTGATCTTTGAGTTTGTTTATATGGTGGATTTAGCATAATGATTTTTAAATACCAAGGATTTCCACAAGACTGCATTCTTAGCTCTTGAATTATTAATTATTTAAAGTCTAGGTGTATCACACTCTGAGACTGTGCTATACACTTTTTTCTTCTTTTTCTTTTGTCCTTCTAAGAAGGACTGAGGCTTCCACATTTTGGTCTTCCTTCTTTTTGAGTTTCATATGGTCTGTAATTTGTTTCTTGGGTATTCAGAGCTTTCTGGTGTTGGTTCAACTGGCACTCAGCATGCAAAAGAATGAAAATAGACCCTTTCTTATCTCCTTGTACAAAGCTCAAGTGCAAGTGGATCAAAGATCTCCACTTAAAACCAGGTACGCTGAAACTATTAGAAGAGAAAGTGGGGAAAAGCTTAGAACACATAGGCATAGGGGGAAAATTCCTGAACAGAACACTAGTGGCTTATGCTCTAAGATCAAGAATCAACAAATGGGACTTAATGAGATTGCAAAGTTTCTGTAAGGCTAAGGACACTGCCAAGAAAACAAAATGGTAGCCAAACACGGGGAAAGAATCTTTACCAATCCCTCATCTGATAGAGGTCTAATATCCAATATATACCAAGGACTCAAGAAGTTAGACTCCAGAGAATCAAACAATCCTATTAAAAATGGGATACAGATCTAAACAAACAATTCTCAACTGAGTAATATGGTATGGCTGAGAAGCACCAAAGGAAATACTCAACATCCCTTGTCATCAGAGAAATGCAAATCAAAACAACCCTGAGATTCCACCACATACCAGTCAAAATAGCTAAGATCAAATCTCAGATAACAGCAGATGCTGGTAAGGATGTGGAGAAAGAGGAACACACCTCCACTGTAGTGTACAACCAGTGGTACACCCACTCTGGAATTCAGTCTGGCAGTTCCTCAGAAAACTGGACGTAGTCCTATCTGAAGACCTACCTATTGTACTTCTGGGCATATACCCCAAAAATGCTCCAACATCAGCGAGGACATATGCTCCACTATTTTCATAGGAGCCTTATTTATAATAGCTGGAAACTGGAAGGAACCCAGATGTCCTTCAGTAGAGGAATGGATACAGAAATTGTGGTACATTTACACAATGGAGTACTACTCAGCTACTAGTAACAAGGACTTTACGAAATTCCTAGGAAAATGGCTGCATCTAGAGAATATCATCCTGAGTGAGATAACCCAGTCACAGAAGAACAGACATAATGTGCAGTCACTGATAATTCGATACTAGCCCTAGAGCTGCTATTCTTAACCTGCAAGTTATGATCCCTTTGGGTGTCGAATGAGCCTTTCAGAGGGGTGGCATATCAGATGTCCTGCATATTAGATACTTATGTCATGATTCACAACAGCACCAAAATTACAAATATGAAGTAGTAATTACAATAATTTTATGGGTAATGTTACCACAACATAAGAAACTGTATTAAAGGGTCCCATCATTAGAAAGGTTGAGAGTCACTGGTGTAGGAAATGAAATTTATTAAAAGCCCATGATTATGTAAAACAATATCTTTCCAATTCATGTAGGTTAACTAATTCAGAATAAGAGGAGAAATGTTATAAGAGGATTAGCTAAAGAAGAAGTTGTAAATTCACTTATATTTAAATATTATTTTTGTAAATGGGAACCAATGGCTATGTGTAACATTACTACCTTCAGAATGGTTTTTAGAAACTTTTTACATGAAGTGAAAAAATGTTTAAAAAGAAGTTTTTAGAATATTGAGGCAGAGCAAATCTTGTTAGGAGGCTTCAGATATAAAAATAAATCTGTAAAATAGAGCAAAAATTCCATTTTTAGATTAGAAACATAGTTCATGCCCATTCTTTTTCAAACTGATAGTTGTTTTTATTTAAAAGCCGACATCTGTAACCATTTCACAGATTGTGGAAATTGTGATCTGAACATAGCATATGGTAGCAAGTGATGAATCTAAGGAGACTGAGCTAAGTTTAGATGTAACAAAAATTTCTAGGTTTCCTTTAAAGCTAAATGCAAAAACTATTCTGACACCATTCATTATAATGTAAAGTTAATAGTGTTCTTGTGTTAAATTGTTTCTTAAAACAGGAATATATTGAAACTGGAAACTTTAAACTTTTATGTAATTATGTTTTACCAAGTAACATCTATATTTTTAATCCTGGTATATATTCTTCAATTAGATTAAAATTTAAGAACATAAATTAGTGCACATGTTATGTGCACACTATATGGAATAAGTCTAGTCAATCTTACCAGGTGAGAATGAGCCTTCTACAAGTTTTGAGCCAAATTTGAAGCAAACTTTATCAAATACTGGGAAGGTCTATACCTGGATTTCCCAGAATATGGCATCTAATTACATTTGTCTGGACTTACAAAGGCAAAATTCATAAAGCTATATGTTCTCTACCACTACCCAATCATTGGCAAGCATATATGCAGAGGAAATTCCTGCCTACATGTGACCAAGAATACATTCCGTGCAGCTGGAGCAACAAATTCTTTTTATAAAAGAAAAAAATTATGACATTATTTTACATGAGTAATAGTCCCATCATTCTAATAAGTTATCTAACCTTTGTCAACTGCAGATTGAAGGTTAAATGTATTTTGGCCTTCATATTTTATATAAAAATTTATAAAAATAATATAAAATATGAAATTTTATTCATGTAGAATATAAATTCTCATAAAATTTAAATAATTAATTAAATTTTCAGATACTTTTTAGATTCTAAGCCAATCAATTAGTATTTAATAAAATAATAGTAATTCTACTAACCCAACATATACTGATGTTTACTTACTGTTAATCCACATGATTCACCATGATTCCTATCCCAATCTCTTTTTAAGAAAGTTGATACTAATCTCTCTCTCTGTCTGTCTCTGTCTCTGTCTCTGTCTCTGTCTCTCTCTCTCTCTCTCTCTTGCTCACACACACACACACACACACACACACACACACACAAATTTACCAAGTTTCTTGTTTTAGGTGAATCTTGGGCAGGAAGGAGAGGGATGATTTTTCCCTTATGTCTAAAACTCATCATTCATCAATATTTAAAGTCCTAACTGTATATAATACAGGTTGTTAACAAAATTTCATTGCTCATTGCACACCCATTTCTGAACTCAATACCACACAACTCATTGGACATAGAGAAGTTGAGTTGAACTTAACATCAAGCTTTCACCCCTAGTTTCTTTATTTCTTTATATTCGATATTTTCTTTACTTAAATTTAAAATGTTAATTCCTTTTTGGGTTTCCCATCTGGAATCCCCCTATCCCATCTTCTCTCCCCCTGCCTCTATAAGAGTGCTTCCCCACCCAAATACCCAGTTTCTCCTGTATCCCTGCCCTGGCATTAACCTACATTGGGGCATTAAGCCTTCACAGGACCTTGGGCCTCTCTTCTCCTTGTTACTCAATAAGGCTCTCCTCTCTTTCATATGTACCTGGAGCCATGGATCCCTCCATGTGTACTCTTTGGTTAGTGGTTTAGTCTCTGGGAGCTCTGTAGGGTCTGGTTGGTTGACATTGTTGTTATTTCCATGGGGTTGCAAATCCCTTCAGCTCCTTCAGTCCTTTTGCTAACTCCTCCATTTTCAGTCCAATGGTTGGCTGAGAGCATCTATCTCTATTTTTTACGCTCTGGTAGATCCTCTTAGGAGTCAGTTATGTCAGGCTTCTGTCAGGATGTACTTCTTGACATCTGTCACCCCTACTTTCTAACATCTTTAGTACATGAAGATACTCTGAAATGCCACCAAAAAAGAAATAAACACCAATGTAGCTACAAAGCATTGGTTTATTCTCGTGTCATACCTACAAGATATGCTATGACAATTGTGGCAAAAAGCTTGTGGAAGCAACCAATAAACATATAATTTGACTTAAGGCTCACACTTCGAGATTTTAAGCCATACCCAACACTGCTGGGGTGACAAAAATTGAGACTTGATAGCTCATAGACTCACAATGAAACCAAATACTATTGTTCTAACAGGATACATAGAAATAAAATTACTATAAATGACACGGTGCCACAGTTATATCAGTACCTTGCTTAACTATCGCCAAAAGAAGCATTTTTTCCTATAGCATATTGGAGCAAACACAGATATCCACACAGCCAGACAGATTGCCACGAGGGTTTAGTGAAACCTATACAAGAGGAGGCAGAAATATCATAATAGCCAGAAACGATGAGGAACACCAAGAAAACAAGGGCCTCTAAACTAACAGGATCGAAGTGCGTAGCAACTTTTAGAAACTAGGAAGTCTGCAGAAGGTCTATCAGAGGTTCTATTGAGGTCTGTACAAGGTCCTTTGCAAGTCTTGTGCCTTCTCTTAGGCATTTTTCCCCTTCTGTCTGGCTCATTGTCAAATCCCAATGTATAATCTTTGTTTCATATTACTATCTTTTTCATTAGTAGTGTATTTGTTTACTCACTCCTTATAACCTATGGAGAGCGAGTGTGTCGGCAGTCCCAAGATGGTGCTTGGGACTCCAGCCAAATTTTATGACTAGCATCTTACTTCCTCCTGCCACGGAGATTAACCACGCCTACTGTGGGAGCTGTGCAGGCGCACCCATGACACAAGATCAGACCAGATGAGGCAGACATATGAACTGCAGCCATGCAACATGGACTGAGGAGGTAGAGTTGAGAGAGGATAAAAGGGACTGCGCTTGGGGGTGGAAGGGGAGAGAGAGAAAGGGAGAGAGAGAAGGGGAGGGAGAGAGAAGGGGAGACAAAAGATTTTAACTTGCATGCTGTAAGGTTCCTGAATAAACTGCTTTGAGAAGAACACTGTGTCGTCACTCCTTTTTCTGCTGGTCAGACAGTAGTGACAATAACTACCTTCCTTCTCCTAGTCCCACCCTCACAAATCTCCACCACTGTTACCCATTCCTTTTTTCAAAGACAAGGAAGCCCCTTTGGTACTACCAACTATAGGACATCAAGACTAATGCATTCTTTTCTTACTGAGGCCACACAAGGCAGCTCAATAAGGGAAAAGAATCTATTGGCAGACAGCATATTCAGGGACACCCCCTGCCCCAATTGTTAGGACATAAACATAAAGACCAAGCTGTACCTCTGCTATAAATGAGTAGGGGCCCTAGTTCCAGCCCATGCCTGTTTTTGGTTGGTGAGTCAGTCTCTGTGAGTCTCTATCAGACAAGGTTAGTTGAGTCTGTTATTCTTCTGGTGGTGTTTTTGACTGCTAAAGCTCACTCAACCATATTCCCACTCTTTCATAAGATTCCCCTAGCTTTGTCTGATGTTTGGCTGTGGGTTTCTACATCTGTTTTCATCTGTTGATGGATGACACCTCACAGGAGAAAGTTATGCTAGTCCCCTATCTGAAAGCAACGCAGAGTACATTGTTTCAGTTCTCCTAGGGATAGGTCTCAAATTTGGCCAGTTCTTGCTTGGTTTTTCCCTTTAGTATTAAAAACAGAAAAACAAAACAAAACAAAACAAAACAAAACTCACAATCACAATAAAAAACTATCTTGAAAAGAACTTAATGTTTACATGGTATTCTCTATATTTCTCTTGTGAAGAGAATAGCCATTTCATTACAACTCTTTTTGATGTTTGTTAGTATTTTAACTTAAATTATAGAAATACAAAAATATATATCTGAGATATCATGTCTGATATTTTAACATGAGTTATTAGTGAGAAACTAGTTGCTGATGGGGTAAGTGATATCCCAGATTGAGATGCAAGAATTAAAAAAACTTCTGCCATGTGCTTATTTTACAATATGCACAGACACGTTTTCTAGTAGCTACAGATCAATGAAAACTTTGACATCTCATTCACATTAAATAAATTATGCAATGTAACTTGCAGAAATGTATTCATGTGTTTATCTGTGTTTTTATGTATGTATTATAGCACTGTCCAAAGAAAAGGAATTTAGCTTTTTATTACTTCAATTTTGATTTTAGAAGAAATGCATTTGTAGTTTGTTACTTAGAGATAACAACCTTCCTGTGAAAGTACAGAAAGTCCTATTCTCTAATTTTAGAAAGATATAGATATTTTATATTTTGGGAGTAGAGAATATAAGTTTTCATGGATTCCCTTTAACAATTTGTATAATATTTATTTGTAATACATCACATGTATTTTTAAACTTCTATCTCAGAATCATTTTTTTTTCTACTTAAAATTATAGAAATCGTTCCTTACCCCAACATGTTATCATGTCAATAATAATATGAAAAATACTAAGACGCTTCACATTCCAGTCACTTAGTGAATTCTGTAAACATTTATCTCATCTTGCTACCAAAGAGCAACAAACCACATTAAAAGTAGAGAATTTAAAGGGGATTTTAAAAAATTTACATAAAATTATTCAAGAGACTTTCCTATGGAATTTCTACTATTTTTGTGTACATGGTACACAGGGTTTTCCTTTTTAAAGAATGAAATTAAAATGTAGAAAGGCTTTAAGTTTCTAAAATATTTTATAAGATATATTTACAAAGTTAAAACAATTAAATAAACATAGAAGAGAACAGTCAAATAATAAACTAATTGCCAAACATTTTGCATATTTTGTGAAACTCTAATAATTGATTAAACTCAAAATATAATAAATCAACAAAGAGCAGTCATCGACATTGAACCTGTGGTCAGTCATGGAGATATTCTCCCAGTCTAATCCAACATTAAGCTCTGTAAAGTAGAATGTCTAGATAAGTATAAATTTTACTTAAGATTTTATCATTTTCTCTACTTTGTTCAAATCTACTTGGGTACTTTTATGACACAGGACTGAAAATGTGGTCATTACTGTAATTTTTTCTATTAGTGAAAATTGCAACACAACATAGGTAATGCCCATGGACAATAGCACCTCTGAACATCTCTCCATGAAAGCTGATTTTACTGTCACTTAAGGAACTCATTCCCCTTTTATGAAGCTTGCATGCTGCTTTACAAATATAGCACTCTAGGAACATTGTGGAGAACCATCATTCTTTCCTTTGGAATTTTTTAATGCAAGAAAAAAATCTAGCCTGAAAATAATGATGCAGTCTTCTTCGTTCCCTGTACCAGGGTTAGGGTTCAAGGGCTCTTCTTGAATATGTAATTTTCTTTTTGCTTTTCTCAGTCTGAAAATGAGTAACATATGAGAGAGTACATATTTTATTTAGTTAAAAAAATTTAGTCAACTTCATCATAAATAAGATGGGTCAGACCCTCTCTTATTTAAAGGCCAATGCAATTTTAATATTAGAATCGATTTAACATGGAAACTTTTAATTCAAATATTCGAGCTCATTATTTTAAATGCTAATATGTCCATGTAATAGAGTTCACAGCATCATATTGTAGATAATAAAAAGTACTCAGAGTCTGTCTTCAGTGTTTGCTACTAGTAAAAAAAAAAAACAAAAACAAAAACAAATCATGATAGTATAAGGCTGATAGTGTGAGTTTATATAAACAGAAAATATTCAGGTTTATGTTTATACTAGTGCACCCATTAACTACTAAATTATATTATTTTTATATGAGAGTTTTTGGCTGAAAATACAAAAGAAAATACTAAAGAAAACACACAGTCCTGGAGGTAAACATTATTTTACTCAGTGTCTGATAGCAAACAGAATTGCCAGAATTGCTAGTATTGTCAACTAATTTTACCCAGAACTCATTTCTCTAAGGTAGAGGGTCCTGATTTAATGTTCTTCTAAATCTACCTATTTTTCAGAAAAGAATATTTGAGTCATACATGATAAGGTGTTATAGCAAGAAGCTTATATGCAAAGTTACAAATCAATAAGCAACTTTTATGAAATGTAATTGAGTATATATAACAAGAAAATAAAATAGCTTTTAGAATTTGAAACATCTTAAGAAAAAGAGAATGAACATCTGTGTATATATATTAACTCCTTTTGTTATATGAAATCCACATAGGTTTTAATATTGTGGGCATTCTAAGAAGATAAAGGTGTTCATATCTAACAACTGCTTGAAAATGTGAATACATTTAATACTAATAAATCGTATTAACAAATGGTGCTATCTTAAGTTTAGGTGAGCATGCAGAAGAATGAAATTTTACTCAACCTTGTCTCCTTGAACACAGTTCGAGTCCAAGTGGGTCAAAGACCTCCACATAAAACCAGAAACACTGACTGTAATAGAAGACAAAGTGGAGAAGAGCCTCAAATACATGGGCACAGGGTAAATTTTTCCTGAATAGAAAATCAATAACTTATGCCTTAAGATCAAGAATCAAAAAATGGGATCTTATAAAATTAACAAGCTTCTGTAAGACAAAGGACACTGTAAATAGGACAAACCTCAACCCACAGTTTTGGAAAAGATCTTATCAACCCTACATCATGTAGAGGACTAATATCTAAAATATACAAAGAACTCAAGAAATTAGACTCCCGAGAAGCAAATAACCCTAAAAATGGGGTATAGAGCTAAACAGAATTCTCAACTGAGGAAAATTACATGGGTAAGAAGCAATTACAGAAACGTTCAACATCCATTGTCATCGGAATAATACGAGTCAAAACAACCCTGAGATTCCACCTCACACCAGTCAGTGTGACTAAGATAAAATATTTATGTGAGAGAAGATGTTGTTGAGGATATGGAGAAAGAGGAAAACTCCTCTATCTATGGTGGGATTGCAAGCTCGTACAACCACTATGGGAATCATACTTGTCTGGCAGTTACTTAGAAAATTGGACATAGTACAGCACTACCTGAGGGCCCAGCTATATCACTCCTGGGCACATACCCCAAATATACTCTAACATATAACAAGGACACGTGCTCCACTATGTGTACAGAAAACTTATTTATAATAGCCAGAGCTAGAAAGAACCAATATGTTCTTCAACAAAGGAATGGATACAGAATATATGGTACATTTACAGAATGGAGTACTACTCAGCCATTAAAACAATGACTTCATGATATTTACACGCACATAGATGGAACTAGAAAATATTATCCTAAGTTAGATAACTGTGTCACAAAAGAACACAAATGGTATTTACTCACTGATAAGTATTAGGGGAACAAAAGCTCAGAATACCTATTTTATAACTTACAGATCATATGAAGGTCAATTATAAAGGAAGACCAAAGTGTGGGTTCCTCAGTCCTTCTTAGATTGGAGAACAAAATAAAGGGAGTTAGAGGGTGGGTAGTACTTGTAAGGAAGAGAGGAGGAGGAGAGAAAAACAGGGGTGGCAGGGTCAGGTGTGGGAGGAGACTGGGGATATGTACAGAGGGTCAGGAAATTAAACAGAGGTATGCATCAATGGGTATAGGGAACTGGTGGTAGCCAACAGAAAGTCCCACATGCCAAGAAAGCAAGGTTCTCCCATGACCCAAAGGGGATGAAATTAGCTGAAATACTCAATAAAGTGGAGTGAGAACTTATAAAGACTATATCTAGAGTTTAGGCATGGCTCCCTGGTTTAGGAATGGGGTCACCCACCATTCTCAATATTTTAACTCAGAATTGCTCCTGTCTAAAGGAAATACAGAAACAAAGAGTGAAGCAGAGACTGAAGAAAAGACCCATCCATAGACTGCCCTACCTGGTGATCCATTCTATATGCTGCCACAAAACCCAAACACTATTGTGTATGCCAAGAAATGCTGTTCACAGGAGCCTAATATAGATATCTCCTGAGATGCTCATCCAGAGCCTTATGAATACACATGGGATGCTTACAGCCAACCATTAGACTGAACAGAGGAACCACAATGGAGGAGTTAGGAGAAAGAATGGAAGTACAGAAGCTGTTTGGAAACCTATAGAAAGAACAACAATATTAATCAAACCAGAACCTCCCAGCGCTCCAAAGGTTTAAACTACAAACCAAAAAATATACATGTAGGTATCCATGCCTCCAAATGCATATGAAGCAGAAGATGGCCTTGTCTGTCATCAAAGGGAGAGAAGGCCCTTGGTCCTGAGAAGGCTTGATGCCCCAGTACAGGGGAATGTCATGGTGGTGGAGCAGAGTTTACAGGTGGGAAAGAGAATACATTCCTGAAAGCAAGGAGCAGGGGGGGGGGGGAGTGAATGCGGGTTTTCAGAAAGGAAACCAGTAAGAGGAATCACATTTAAAATGCAAATAAAGATATTAACCAATAGAAAGTAAAAGCAAAAAGAAAAAATATTTTATCACTATTTATATGACTATAGTCTTCTTAAAACTAGGACTCAGGTTTTTATATGAATCATGAACAAGCATCTAAGAGATATTTGTTTATAAACATTTTTTGTTTGTCCGCTTTCGATTGGACCCATGCTAGAGATCAAGGCAGCATGGACAAGAAGAATTTGCAAGAATATGAAAATTTCACTACTATAAACTATTAGGTAATTAATAATAATTGAATATGCAATTTTTTATGTTTATAACAATTTCAAATCATACGTATTTTAATTATACCCTACAAGCTTATTAGAAAAATATTAATGCAGAGCAAAACTTTTTAAAGATTTATTTTATTTATTCATTTGTGTGTATGTATATATACATATATATGTACATGTGTGTGTGTTTTGTCTCATGTATAGGATGTGCATGAGTGCCTGAGGAGACTAAGAAAAGGGTGCTAGATCCCTTGAAACTTGAGTTAAAGGTTATTGCTGAGCCACGTGAGTTGGGTGCTCTTCAACTAAATTCTAGTTCTCTATAAAAACAAGTACCACAACCTCTAAAATATCTTTCCACAACTGGAAATTTAGCCAGAGAAATACAGAGGCCGATGCTTGCAGCCAACCATTGAACTGAGAATGGGATCCCTAATGAAGGAGTTAGAGAACAGACTGAAGAAGCTGAAGGGGTTTATAACCCATAAGAGTAACAATAATATCAACTAACCAGATTCCCTTCCAGAGCTCCCAAGGACTAAACCACCAACCAAGGGACCCTGGCTCCAGATGTATATGTAGCAGAGGATGGCATTGTTTGGCATCAACAGGAGAAGACTCCCTTGGTCCTGTGAAGGTTTATGCCCCAATGTAGGGGAATGGCAGTGCAGGAAGATGGAGCATGGAGTGGAGAGTTAGTAGGTAAGTAGGGGAGCACCCTCTAGAGGCAGGAGGAGGATGCTTGGGATAGAGAGTTTTTGGAGGAAAAATAGGGAAAAGGTCTGGTGTGACTGCACTAAGAGTAGCTGCAGAGCAGAGAGGTCTGTGCCCCTCCCCCAGATTGGTACAGAGGAGCAGAAACCCTGCCTTGGGGTCTCTTTTTCTACCCAGCAGGCCCATGTATGCAGAATAGGTGCTCAGGCCATGTGCCACCAGGAAATGCAGAGATCCAGGGACACAGGACTGATGAGACTGGGCTGGGAGAACCCGGGGGACAGAGAGATCTGAGTCCAGCACCCGAAAAGTGCCCTCCCCCCATTGGTTCAAGGGAGCAGGAACTCTATGTTAGGGACTTAGTTTCCAACTGGAGGGCCTTTGCTTGCAGAACAGTCACTTAGGCCAATTGCCACCAGGAACAGCTGAGATCCAGGGACACAGGCAAGGTACACGGGAGAGACAGGAACCAATCACTGACAATAAGACCACGTATAATCACAGATTTCAAGATGGCAAGAGGAAAGCTAAAGAACTTACCCCAGGGAAACAAAGACAACCTGGCAACACTAGAACACAGCTCTCCCATGACAGCAAACAGCAAAATGCAAAACACTCCAGAAAAAAAGACTCAGACCTGAAATCATACCTCAAGATGATGATAGAGATCCTTAAGAATGGGAGGAAACGCATAAGGAAATAGAAGCTTTTAAAAAAGGAAACAAGAAAAACACTCAAAAAAAAAATCAAAGAACTAGAGGGAAACAGAACCAAAGAGATGAAGGAATTGAAGAAGGAATTGAAAATGGAAATGGAAACAATAAAGAAAACACTAAAAGAGGCAACCCTAGAGGTAGAAAACCTAAAGAAGAAATCAGGAGGCACAGATTCAAGCAGCTCCAACAGACAAAAAGAGATGGGAGAGAGAATATCAGGGGCCCAAGACAACATTGAAAACATAGACAAAACAGTCAGAGAAGATGCAAAAGGCAAAAAACTCCTAACCCAAAATGTCTAGGAGATCCAGGATACAACAAGAAGACTAAACCTAGGGATAATAGGAATAGAAGAGGGCTAAGAATTTCAACTGAGGGGCACAGTAAATATCTTCAACAAAATAGAAGAAAACTTCCCTATCCTTAAGAATGAGATGACCATGAGCATAAAAGAAGCCTACAGAACTCCAAATAGAGTGGACAAGAAAAGAAATTCCTCTTGACACATCACAGTCAAAACACCAAGGGCCAAAAGAAAAGGAAGAATACTAAAAGCAGTAAGGGAAAAGGGTCATGTAACATATAAAGTTAGACCAATCAGAATGACACCAGACTTTTCAACAGAGACTGTGAAAGCTAGAAAATTCTGGACAGACATCATGCAGACCCTAAGAGAACACAAGTGTCAGCCCAAGCTACTATACCCAGCAAAACTCTCAATCACCATAGATGGAGAGACCAAGATATCCCATGACAAAACTACATTTACACAATATCTGACCACAAACCTAGCACTACAATGAATTATAGGTGGAAAAGTGAATACAAGGAGGGAAACTACATCCTAGTAAAAACAAGAAAATACCTAAGACAGAAAACCCAAAGAAGAAAGACACACGGGCACAATTCAACCTCTAAAAGCAAAAATAGCATGAAACAGCAACCACTATTCTTTAATATTTGTTAACATAAATGGACTCAATTCCCCAATAAATAGTCACAGGCTATCAGACTGGATACATAAACAGAATTCAGCATTTTGCTGCATACAGGAAACTCATCTCAGAGACAAAGACAGACACTATCTCAGAGTAAAAGGTTGGGAAAAAACTTACAAGCAAACTGCCCCAAGAAGCAAGCTGGAGTGGCCTTTCTAATATTGAATAAAGTAGATTTTCAACCAAAATTTATCAAAAATGATTAGGAAGCTCACTTTCTACTCATTACAGTGAAATTTTGTCAGGAGCAACTCTCAATCCTTAACATATGTGCTGCAAATACAAGAGCAACCATATTCATAAAAAAATACATTGCACCCCACACAATAATACTGGCAGACCTCAACACCTGAGTCTCATCAATGGACAGATCATGGAAAAATAAACTGAACAAGGACACAGTAAAACTAGCAGATGTTATGAACCAATTGGAATTAATAGACATCTACAGAACATATCCTAAAACAAAAGAATACACCTTCTTCTCAGCACTTCAGAGCAATGTCTCCAAAATTGACCTTATAATCGGTCACAAAACAAGCCTCAATAGATATAAGAAGATTGAAATACTGCTATGCATCGTATCAAATCACCATGGTCTAAGGCTGGTCTTTAATAACAATAAAGACAACAGAAAGCCCACATACACATGGAAACTAAACAATGCTCTATTAAATGATAACATGGTCAAAGAAGAAATAAAGAAAGAAATTGAGAATTTTCTAGAATTTAATGAAAATTAAAACACAACATCCCCAAACCTATAAGATACAATGAAAGCAGTACTGAGAGAAAAACTCATAGCTCTGAGTGTTTCCAAAGAGAAACTCGAGAGAGCATACACCAGCAACTTGACAGCACAGTTGAAAGCTCTAGAACAAAAATAAGCAGCAACAAACATGAGGAGTAGATGGCAAGAAACAATCAAACTCAGAGAAGAAATTGACCAAATAGAAACAAAAAGAACCATTTAAAGAATCAACAAAACCAAGTTGTTTGAGAAAATTAACAAGATTGATAAAACCTTAGCCAGACTAACTAGAAGGCAAACATAGAGTATCCAAATTAACAAAATCAGAAATAAAGTGGAGACATAATAACTGAAACTGAGGAAATTCAAGAAATCATCAGATCCTACAACAATCCTATACTCAACAAAGCTGGAAAATCTGGAGGAAATGGATGAATTCCTAGACAGATACCAGATACTAAAGTTAAACCAGGACCAGGTAAACCATCTAAATTATCCCATAACACCTAAAGAAATAGAAACAGTCATTGAAAGTCTCCCAAAAAATCCAAGGTCCAGATGGGTTCAGTGCAGAATTTTATCAGACATTTGTTGATGACCTAATACCAATATTCTCCAAACTATTGCACGAAATAGAATCAGATGGAATACTACCTAACTCATTTTTTGAGGTCACAATATCCCTGGTTCATAAATCACACAAAGACCTTAAAAGGAAAGAGAACTTCAGACCA
Source organism: Micromys minutus (assembly GCF_963924665.1). NCBI lineage: Eukaryota > Metazoa > Chordata > Mammalia > Rodentia > Muridae > Micromys > Micromys minutus. The sequence goes on along the minus strand of NC_137980.1, from coordinate 4,398,129 downwards.
ATCTCATGAATATTGATGCAAAAATACTCAACAAAATCCTTGCAAACCGAATCGAAGAACTCATCAAAATGATCATTCACCATAATCAAGTAGGCTTCATCCCTGGGATGCAGGGATGGTTTAATATAAAGAAATCCAACAATGTAATCCACCATATAAATAAACTCAAAGGAAAAAAACACATGGTCATCTACTAGATGCTGAGAAAGCATTTGACAAAATTCAACACCCCTTTATGTTAAAAGTCTTGGAAAGAAGAGGAATCCAAGGCACATACTTAAATATAATAAAAGCAATATACAGCAAACCAATAGCCAACATCAAACTTAATGGTGGGAAACTTGAAGCAATCCCACTAAAATCAGGAACTCGACAAGGCTGCCCACTCTCCCCCTACCTATTCATCATGGTACTGGAAGTCCTGGCTGAAGCAATTATACAGGAAAAGGAAATCAAAGGGATACAAATTGGAAAGGAAGAAGTAAAAACATCATTGTTTGCAGATGACATGATAGTGTATTTGAGTGTCCCCAAATATTGCATCAGAGAATTTCTACAGCTGAGAAACAAGTTCAGCAAAGTGGTTGGATATAAAATTAACTCAAATCAGTAGCCTTCCTCTACTCAAAGAAAAACATGCAGAAAAAGAAATTATGGAAATAATATCCTTCACAATAGTCACAAATAATATGAAATACATTGGTGTGACTCTAACTAGGCATGTGAAGGACCTGTATGACAAGAACTTTAAATCTGTAAAGAAGAGAATCAAGGAAGATCTCAGAAAGTGAAAAGATGTTCCATGCACATGGATTGGAAGGATCAACATTGTAACAATGGCCATCTTACCAAAAGCAATCTACAGATTCAATGCAATCCCCATCAAAATTCCAACCCAATTCTTCATGGAGTTTTAAAGCGCAATGTGCAATTTCATCTAGTATAACAAAAGACCTAGAATAGAGAAATCCATCCTCAACAACAAGCAAACATCTGAGGGAATCACTATCTCTGACCTCAAGCTATGTTACAAGGCAATTGTGCTAAAAACTGCATGGTACTGGTACCAAAATAGGCATGTGGATGATCAATGGAATAGAATAGAAGATCCAGAAATGAGCCCTCACATATATGGTTACTTGACTTTTGACAAAGGAGATGTAGACATTCAATGGAAAAAGGACAGCCTCTTCAACAAATGGTGTTTTTTTAACTGGCAATCAGCATGCAGAAGAATGAAAATAGACCCTTTCTTATCTCTTTACACAAAGCTCAAGTGCAAGTGGATCAAAGATCTCCACATTAAACCAGCTACACTGAAATTATTAGAAGAGAAAGTAGGGAAAACCTTAGAATACATAGGCACAGGAGAAAATTTCCTGAACAGAACATCAATGGCTCGTGCTCTAAGGTCAAATATTGAGAAATGGGACTTAATAAGATTGCAAAGTTTCTGTAAGGCTAAGGACGCTGTCAAGATAACAAACGGCAGCTAACAGATTGGGAAAAGATCTTTACCAACACCATATCAGATAGAGGCCTAATATCCAAAGTGTACAGAGAGCTCAAGAAATTACACAGCAGAGAATCAAACAACCCTATTAAAAAATGGGATACAGAGTTAACATACAGTTTTCAATTGAGGAATATTGAATGGCTGAGAAGCATCTAAGGAAATGTTCGACATCCTTAGCCTTCAGGGAAATGAATATCAAAACAACACTGAGATTCCACCTCACACCAGTCAGAATGGCTAAGATAAAAAATTCAGATGACAGCAGATGCTGGCAAGGATGTGGAGAAAGAGGAACACCTCTCCACTGTTTGTGGGGTTGTAAACTGGTACAACCACTCTGGAAATCAGTCTGGTAGTACCTCAGAAAATTGGACATAGTACTACCTGATAACCCAGTTATTCTGCTTCTGGGCATATAACCCAAAGCTTCTCCAACATACAACAAGGACACATGTACCACAATGTTCATAGCAACCCTATTTATAATAGCCAGAAGCTGAAAAGAACCCAGATATCCTTCAGTAGATGAATGGATACAAAAATTGTGGTATATTTACACAATGGAGTACTACTCAGATTTCACAAACAGTGACTTTATGATATTCGTAGGAAAATGGATAGATCTAGAGAATATCATCCTGAGTGAGGTAACCCAGTCACAAAAGAACAGACATAATATGCAGTCACTGATAATTGGATACTAATCCCAGAAAGCTCTGAACACCCTAGAAACAACTCACAGACTATATGAAGTTCAAGAAAAAACAAAGGCAAAAAATAAAAATAAAAATGAAAAACCATTATGTTTAATCTTTACACACCAAGAAAACGTTGACTAATTCCAGGTTACATCTTATTTTACATGTACTTTATGCTCTTTGTAACTAGTAAGATTTTAGTGCACACTATCAAACCTTTTAAAAAAACCAAGTACTGACAAAATGTATTTGTATACTTTTATGCAAAAATGCATTCATATACTTTTATGGAAATATGCTTAAAATCTGTACTTTTATCTTTGTTTTTTTTTAAATATAATTGTTCAATTTAAAAAAAGAAAATATTGCAATAAAAGACAAAATATTTAAAAATAAAAAGAAATATTTTGATAGACATAACAGACTCTAAAAATTGAACTATTCAATTGTGTCATATGGCTGCTTATTCTAAACAGAAATTTAAGTTGGGTAAGTTAACAAACTTAAAAATGTGTTAAGTAGGCTCATTTTTTCATTCAAGTCATAGATGAAACAAAGTATCAGTGTTCTTGATTCAACTGATTTCATTTTATAATACACTAATTCAATTTTGTTTTAATTGGATTTCCCATCATACTTTTTAAGCTATAGACAATTGACCTTGTAATCCTCATGAAAAGGTCTCTGATTCTATTTTAATTAAGTAATTATTGGAAAAATTAATATTCTCTTTTGAAAAAATTCTGATTTACAGTTAGCACAATCTGAATTTTAGAATTTATTTTTCACTCCTTTTGTTCACTTCAAATTATTTTGTATTTCAATTTTACATTACTTGATGAATCATAAATTTCAATTACTGAAGAAGCCAAGCATGAAGAAACACCTTTAAAGGGTATTAACTAATGTATAATTATGTGACTAACTCAGTGGTTGATGTAGTTTTTATTTTGTATTCTATTGTTTTTAATTTAGGACAAGAGCTTGTCATCAAATGAGTTATCACACAAGGTTTCAGCCAAACATTAGTGTAATTAAAGACAGACCTTGCTTTTTATTCCCAGTGCTAGAAAAAGAAAAACAATAAAATGAAAAAAAAAGTGTGGAGCATGAAGAGAAAGAAGGAGAGGAAGAGAAACACTGCCACTTGAGCAGTAGTGGTGATTGAATGAATTTTCTGACATAGATATATGTTTCTTCATTGAGGTAAATATGGAATGTTGTTCTGTATTTACATCAATAAGAATTTACTTTGATTCATTGACTTACTGTTTATTGAGTTTGTACCCGTTCACTACTGCTCAAGGCTTCAATAATAAATATGTAATAGAGCCATTAATCCTTATGTATACTGAGGCATTTCACCCAAGCAGCCTGAGCTGTGGAAAACCCATGGTATATCTCACAATTCACTTTTGATAATATCTGTGGCAATGAGGCTGCAACACATCCAATCTAGCTCCTATACTTTTGTTTACTCTACGTCTTTGTTTTCTCTCCCATAGTTTATTCAACTTGGTCCCACATGATCTTTTACCAAGGATTCCTAAGCATCCTATCAATGCACCTTTGAATTACCCTGTGGGTAAAGCACATCCCAGAAAGGCAGAGGAAGAGAGTCAGTGTTTGGAGAGTTATAGATTCTCGTGCATGTACATGGAATAACATATGGAGAGTCACACTGATGGGGGCATGTGCAGATACCCACAGCTTTACATTAGGCAGAGGAATCCTGAGAAAGATGGAGAGGATGCATTTGTAGGAGCCACATTGGGTCAAAAAGAACATACAGCACAGACTCTACCAACCATGGTTCATAGGAACTCACAGAAGTTGATGCAACAACCAATGAACCAATGCCTCTGACTTAGGTCCTCTAGGTATGTGATGTAGTTGGGAAGTAGGGGCATTTTTTTCTAACCCTGTTCTGGATTTGGGATTTGTATCCTCCTATTGGGTTGCCTCACATAGTTTGATATGAATATGTATGCCTGGTATTATTGCAAATTATTATGCCATGTTTGATTGATATCTGTAGGAGGTCTTTTTTTTTTTTTTCTTTCTGAAGGCAGATGGAGCAGAAATGGAGATGAGAGAGACAGGAGGTGACAGGCAGAGTGGGAGGAGAGAAGGGATGTAATATGAGAAACATAAATAAATAAATAAATAAATAAATAAATAAATAAAATATTTGTAGGTAATAAAAAAGCTACCAGCATCAGTGAAAAAAAATGTTAGTATTAAAAGAGGTGTTTTATAAGTATTAAGTGTGGTTGTCAAGGTTGCCCAATGAATGGTGGCTTGTTGAACAAGGACAGACTTGAGCACCTACTCTCAAGATCTGTAGGCACAGATGGGCAGATCTGGAGGGCTGGCTGACCTGCTATTATAGGCAAAACTGTATCTCAAAAAGACTATATCTCAAAAATTAAGTGAATTCCAATTAACATATATGTCCTGCTATCAGCCTCTGGTTGATACCTTCAACAATGTGGAAAAATGCTCCTGTTCAAATGCGTAATATGACATAGACAAATACATGAAAAAACATTTTAAATGTGAAAAGGAGTTAGGTCTGAAAGGTTAATTTTTGTCTTGGATAACAGATAAAGATTGAACAAACTTACAAAATTAGTTGATGTAACTGATGTAGCCTAGCCAGAGTCCCAGTTCCAGAAGAAACACAGAACGGTGATACATGATTTTTGCCTCAGTTAAATCTGGTAGCAAATTCCAGACTAGGTTTCAAAAAATTTCTTGTTATAGTATCTTGACAAAACTAATAGTAAGTGCTGGTTCAAACATGTCACATTTATGAACTTAGCAAGCATGAGTCAATGACTCCACTATTAGACATGTGAACTGTTTCTTCTTCTATAATTTTCAGTGACTATTACCTCTGCTTTACATTGCTTTAAGTGCCTATCATCATTTTCCTAAAGTATAACTCCACTTATCCTAAATATACAGTAATTTAAATATTCAGAATAACTTAAGTAATGATTAAGTGACATGAATTACCTTTTGGTTTATTATACAAAAAGAGTTAAAAATTAAAAAAATAAGAGGTTAGGAGAAAACTAGTCACATCTGAATGGGTAACACTGACGTAATATTTCCAAATTATGTGTAAAGGAGTGATAGTATGTAAGAAATTAATTTAAATCAAATATATTAGAATATAGTTTTGTATATGTGGTAAAACTGATTTTATTTATGTTTTTGTTTATTTTCCATTTTTTTTCAGAAACCAGTTCTATATCAAAACCATGAGGAGACATTATTTATATCCTTTATATTAGTCAACATACTCAATACATATTTGGTAAATTAATAAATATCTCAAATAAAATCATTACTTTCAAGGCCAAGACTGTCAGGATTCATTACTCTCTGGTCTGTTTCACCCTGGTACCATTTCTGTCTCTACTAGCAAACTGTTGCACAAAATACACTTTGTAAAAAATAATGTTTGATTCCTGGAAGAGAGTCTATTACTGAGAATCCCCTTTTCCAAATCCCTCTTTAGAGCAAATGAATTTCCAATTATCAGGAAAATCCAATAAGCCCCACTGCATGCTGGCAGTTCCAGTCACTGTACATAGCACTGGGAATACTAAGATGCTAAGAATCAAGTGCCAGGCTTGCAGACCTTTTCACTGTGTATTGAAGTAATCTGAGGCTGCCTGCTTTACTAAGCTGTAAACTCTGACACACAGGATATGCTATACAGACACAGATAAGAGGATCTTCCTTTGATGGGTATGGGAGCATGACTTTAATAAAGAAACCAGACAGAGCTAAAGCATAATCAACAGTAAGTGAGTGAGACTAACAAGAGCATGGTGGTAGAAATAATCAAAACGGTCTATCTGTGTGAAAGGGCAAAACGATATGCAAAGAACTACTGGTGGTGGCCATTGGCTACTGGGAGAGGTGAAGCTGAGTGCACACAGATTACATTCCATAAAAGGTATTTTGAATTCCAGGCCAAGGGTTGCTGTTTATTGTTTAGTTCCACCCTCCTAATAGTTCCAAGAATTTAGAAAGTGTCATGAATTACTGGCATACAAGCATATTGTACAAGGGCATACACACCACGGCAGTCGATTGAGTTTTGACTACTACACTACTCTGACATAGATCTCTGCATAAGAGCATCGGGTATCAATGTCCTTATATAAAGAGAAGTGAAGTGGAAGTTTCTGGCTGTGTCATGTGATACAGTCTCATGGGATGTTTTGCCGAAACATATGGTTGGGATGACACATAATGTTTCTAGCGAGTATAATTCAGACCCAAAAGACAGTGGCAGCATATTTGCATAGTTAGCCATGCAATATTTCACTGGCCTCACATCTTTGTTGATCGTCACTTCATTGAGAGAGGCAAGGTAGACAGTTTCTGTTTTTAACCCCTTCTTGTTTTTGCTGACTGATACAGATTAGGCCTGGATGTTTCTCTTTAATTGTGCTGATGCTGATGATTTACATTTGATGATAGTTTGAATTGGACTATTGGTAGCTTGACACTACTGAACGGGGATGCTGGTATCCTGACAACAAAGATTGGAATCACCCCAAAGAACTATTTCTGAAAATTCCCCAGACTCATTCTCCTTGGTGATTCTTTAAACAGTGGGATACAAAGGAGGGTTGAAGCATTTGAGATCCATTATTAAAGTAGGTTTAGAAAAATATAAGGGTCTAGAGAAATATCATGATTGTAAGTAATCTGTTGGCTTACTTGTAGATTAAATAAAACAATACGTTTGGAGCATTTTAAAACATACCTGAAAGATTGAGGATCAGGCACTTGCTTATTTCACAAGACAGTAAGTAAGTGGCCAAAGTTGTGCAGCTATTTTATAATAAAGTCAAGATGCCTCTCAGTCTCTCCAATCTGCGATCATAAGAAAGCTTATGATCTTTATAAGCTTTCTCTTAACTTCTTCAAGGCAATGTATGATTGATTTCTGAAAACACTGTACAGCAAAAAGAGTCCAGGGGAGCTCAGGCGTAAGAGAATTCTTCTCAGTCTGAATAGTCAGAGAGTTCTGAAGTGAAAAAGTGGAAATTTAGGAAATGGCTGAGCGATGAATGAGATTTTGATGAGTGGGGAGAAACAAAGTGCGCATCTTAAGTGAATATATTGGCACAGGTAGAGATGTAGTGGTAGAAAGTGCATTGATTGACAAATCCACACTTTTTCTTCTAGTTTAGGTAATTCTCCTAAACGCACATGCATATGGAATTAATTTGAAATGAAAAAAAGTCAGGAAAATTTTGCCAACCTGAATATTTATTATATATTTAATGCTGTCTTCAGGATGTCAACAGATAAGACTGTAGTTTGGTTATACAAAAAGTCATAGTTAAACCATTTGTCATTTTTAACACTGTTACATTGCTCCTCTATGCTGTTATACAATAAGAATCACTGCCATTGGCAACCACTAAATTACAAATGTAAACACAAATTTCCTAATATGTATATTTATATACAGTGTATGTATATAGATATAAAGCTGAACTATACAACATTTCTTAAATTAATTACTATGAAATAAAAAGCAATATTTGTATATCATAATAATAATAAAATGTTACATTTGATAATATTTAACATTCATGTGAAACAGCTATATTTTATTATGCTAAAATCATTTTATAAGAAGAAATCAGCTGACTTCACAACTATTAAACTGCAACCCAAAGAGTTCCTTTATTTGGATAGAATGGAATGCTGATAGCAGATAATAGCTCAGATTTACTAATTCTTCCTATTTGAAAAATTTATCTAAGTTTTATGAGAAATCAATGAGTAGTTGACTTTGAAGTAAAGCAGAAGTTATATATGTAGATACATCACTGAAAGGTTCTTGGAGTTAGGAAAGCTAAAACACCTGATATATGTAATTCAGGGCTATCTGCCTCTCACACCTAGTGTGACTCACAAAGATAGAAATACTCAATTACAACAAAATCAGTTTTGTGAGAAGGAATTTAAAGTTTGCAGAATGATAACTGTCTGTTAGTATAATGCACTTATGAAATATACATCCTTCCTATTTTTTAAGACAATTGTTTTTCTCCCTGAAAAATACCATAAAAGCCTTTGTGTGAGCAAAATCAAGACTAAAATGTTAAAATGCTGAATTCTGTTTATATTAAACATAGTAAAAGTATATTCCTGTTATTTTTAATTGCATGCTATATATAATTATAAGGTATAAAGGAGAATATTGGCAATCTTGGGATGGCCTTTCCTTCAGTCTCTGATTCACACATGTCTCCAAAAAATTGCAAAGTACTATAATGAATAAGTAGGGAGAGAGTGGGCAACCTTGTCTAGTACCTGGTTATAGAGGGATTCCTTTAATTTTCTCTGTTTAGTTTGATGTTGGCTACTGGTTTGCTGTTTATTGCTTTTACTATGTGTGGGTATGAGCATTGAAATTCTTATATTTCTAAGGCCTTTACCACAAAGGGGTGTGGGATTTCGTGGAATGCTTTCTCAGCATCTACTGAAATGATAATGTCAGTTTTTTCCCTTCAATTTTCTTTATATAGTGGATTATACTGATAGATTTCTGTATATTGAATCATTCCTGTATCCCTGGGATGAAGCCTACTTTATAATTATAGGTGATTGTTTTTGGTGTGTTCTTAGATTTATTTTGCTAGAATTTTATTGAGTATTTTTTTATAAATATTCATAAGGGAATTGAGGTATAGAACCAAACAAAGAAGTCTCAATTGAGGAATATTAGATGGCCATGAAGCACCTGAAGAAATGTTTAACATCCTTAATCATCAAAGAATTACAAATCAAAAGAACCCTGGGATTCCAAGTATTCAAGTCAGAATGGGTAATATAAAAAAACTAAGTGATAGAAGATGCTGGTGAAGATATGGAGAAAGGGGCATACTCTTTCATTGTTGGTGAGCTTGCAAGATAGTACAAACACTGTGGAAAACAGTCTTAATAGTTCCTCAGAAAATTGGACATAATACAATCCAAGGACCCAGCTATAACACTCGAGGATATATATCCAAAGAATTCTCCAACATATAATAAGGACACATCCTCCACTGTGTTTATAGCAGCCTTATTTATAATAGCCAGAAACTGGAAAGAAACCAGCTGTCCTTCAACAGAGGAATGAATATAGAATATATGGTACATTTACACAATGGAGTATTCCTCAGCTATTCCAAACAATGACCTCATGAAATTATTAGGCAAATGAATAGAAATAGAAAATATCATAGTGAGTGAGGTAACACAGTCACAAATGAACACATATGGTACATACTCAGTGATATGTGAATATTAGCCTAAAAGCTAAGAATATCCAAGATAAAATTCACAGACCTCATGAAGCTCAAGAAGAAGGAAGACCAAAGTTTGGATGCTTCAGTTCTTTTCAGAAAGAGGATTAAAATACTCAAAGAAGATGAATTTTTAAGTGAAGAAATATACTTGGCCCAAACTCACAGGAACCAAGTACAGCAATAATTCCTTAGCCTTTTGTAAAATGTAAAAGAAATCTACAAGGATTTTGTTTTTCTTTACTCAAGGAAGAATTGCTGCCAGGGAAGCAATGTAGGGAGCCATTTGTGCCACACCCAAACATGGCGCCGGCTTCCCGCCAAGAACTCAGCAAACAGAGCTGTTGCCCAGCCAAGAGACTTAATGCGCATGCGCCACATACGTCATAGCCCGCTCTTGGGGCATACTATTGAGTTACTGGAGGGCGCACCAATCAGGTAGCGACACGAGTCTACTAGGCATATATAGCAGTGCATTTCTCCCCCACGTGATGAGAAGAGGAAGATAGAGGAGGAGAAGAAGAAGACAGTGGAGAGATTGCGGGAGACCCCATGTGGTGGGATGGCAGAGAGATACCACGTGGAGAGAAACCCGATAGGAGAGACTGCGGGAGAGACTGCGGGAGATCCCGCGTGGACAGAGACTGGACAGAGAGATCGCACGTGGGGGACTGTGCGTGAGAGGTCGCCTAGACAGTAGAACCCGGTAGGGAGTCCCCGGCTCAGAGAGAAGTTTCCTGCTCAAGAAGTCCCCTGCTCAAAGTGCTGTACAATAAAGGTTATCCGCAGAAGAATCTGTTTGTTTGTTGCACGCCTGTTCCTAGCGGCGGGAAGCGTGGGCGCGTGACAAAGCAAGAAATTAATGTTGGTGAAGGTGTTCAGAAATGAACCATTTCTTCTTTTATTTGATATTTTTATTTACATTGCAAATATTGTCTCCTTTCCTGGTTTTCCCTCCAGAAACTCAGTATTCCATCTTCCCTACCCCTGCTTCTATGAGTGTTCCACTCACACACAATTACTCCCTCCTGCCTCACTGACCTGGAATTCCCCCCACACTGTGGCATCAAACCTTCACAGTACCAAGGGACTCTCTTCCCATTGATGCCCTATAAGGTCATTCTCTGCTACATATGTAGCTAGAGAAATGGGTTCCTCCATGTTTACTCTTTGGATGATAGTTTAGTTACTTGGAGCACTGGCACATCTGGTTGGTTTGCATTGTTCTTCCTCTTTGGTGTTGGAAACCCCTTTAGCTCCCACAGTCTTATCTCTAACTCCTACATTCAGGACACTGTTCTCAGTCCAGTGGTTGCTTATGATTATCTGCCTCTGTATTTGTTGATCTCTGTCAGGGCCCCTCAAAGGACAGCTACATCAGGTGCTGTCAGCATGAACTTCTTCACATCCAGATATTGTCTGGATTTGGTGGCTATGTATCGGAAGGATCCCCCAGGTGTCTGGATGGTCTTTCCTTCTGTCACACCTCCTTCCACACTTTGTCTCTGTATTTTCTCCTATGAGTATTTTGTTTTCTCTCGTAAGTAGAACTGAAGCATCCATACTTTGATCTTTCATCCTCTTGAGCTTTTTGTGGTCAGTGAATTGTATCTTGGGTATTCTGAACTTTTGGGCTAATATCTAATTATCACTAAGTGCATACCATGTGAACATTTTGTGATTGGTTTATTTCATTGAGGATGGTATTTTCTAGTTTCATCCCATTACCTAATAACTTCATGAAGCCATTGTTTTTAATAACTGAGTATTATTCTATTGTGTAAATGTAGCATATTTCTGTATCCATTTCTCTGTTGAAGGAAGGCTGGGTTTTTTTTCCAGCTTCTGACTATTATAAATAAGAGTGCTATAAACATAGTGGAACATGTGTCTTTGTTTTATGTTGGAGCATCTTTTGGGTATATGCCCAGAAGTAGCATAGCTGAACTTTTAAAATGGGTAGAATCTATATTAGCTCATCCAGCACAGAAACTTGTATAAGGGCTCTTCAATAGATTAAAACATAGTTTCACTATGACTAATCACTGCCACTTCTTGAATATACCATAAAGAATAAATCCACTTGTACTCCCATGGTAATTGAAACAGTCATTATACTGGACAAATTAAAGATTCAAAATTATTATTTAGCAGACCAACAGTGAAAGAGTATAAAATATAGAAGAAATTTCAAGTTTGATAAACTTTTATATTCACGGCCAAATGCAAAATTAGTATATAAACTTATTTTGAGATATTCTAAATAAGTTAAGTAAGTTAAGCACAAATAATTTTTGATTAGATATCTCAATTATGTGTATGTAAGTTTGTATTTTATTGGATTCCCTTTGCAGTTTTATGTATAGGGAGGCTGAACTCCTTTGTTTCAACCATTTATGTGTGTATGTATGTACCAATTATACATATACACGTGTGCACATGAGCATGTTCAGGCATCTAGCTAACTAGCCAGGTATCTATCTACTAACCTTGTTTATATATATATATATATATATATATATATACATTTGCCCAACAAGTTTTGCCCATATGTATGTATACACCAGAACCCAGAAGAAACATTTGTGTATGAAATAATTTCTGACGTAGCACAAAACTGTACTGTGCTCATCCTAAAGGGGTCACTTTATAAATATGCTCATAACAACCTATACCAGCCATTACAAAGTTTGTGCAACATTTAACATTATAAGGTTTTTATCAACTAAAATATAATTGTAGGAAGCCTAAAATAATATTTATTGAAATATATAAAACAGAGTTTCAGAACTCATAACTTGAAGAGACAGTTTTGTCGATTTTGATAATATACATTATCTTACTTAACATCCGTCTTAATTTTCTCCATGATCCCAGAATGAGAGAGAGAGAGAGCTTCTGTGTGAGTTTGATATACATGAAGTTATTTTTCGTGTGTGTGTTTGTGTGTGTGTGTGTGTGTGTGTGTGTGTGTGTGAGAGAGAGAGAGAGAGAGAGAGAGAGAGAGAGAGAGAGAGAATGTGTGTATGAGTGTATGTGTGTGTGAATGTGTGTATGAGGGTGTGTGTGTGTGTGTGTGTGTGTGTATCACTTACTAATTTGGAAGTGGGCTAGTTGGCTAGGTTAATTGCTTGGTTCATGATCTCCAGGAATCTATTTGTTTCAGCTTTAATTGAAGTTCATTTTTCCAAAATGAAGACAATAAATTCCTTCCTATAGCTTTAACTAGTTCTTTCTCTTAAAAGTTGCACACGTATCATAACTTCATTTTGTTTAGCAGTTATAGACATGTTTGGATTGGATGTCTGAAGGGTATCCTGGTATCAGAAAGAGAAAAAAAGCCTCTAAGATAAGGACACATTTAGAGGTGGCACAATACAGGATAACCTCTAACACTGGGAAGAAGGTTATTTGATGTATTTATATATTTCTGATTATGGTAATTTGTTTGGTGTTTGCTTGTTGCTTGTAAAGATATATACCTCTGTCTGTTGGAAATAAAAACAGGACCCATACAAAATTTGGCTCTTAAGAGACAAATGACAACAATCATCTTGTCTTATAATTTTTGGATAAAAATTTTGTGTTTTCAGTAGTCTGAGGAAAAGTGCATAGAGCTTAATAAGACATCAGTGTTGACAAGATGAGGCCACACTGTCCATGAATAAAACTGTTTACTATACTTTTTGATTGTGATGAGGGTTATATTTTAAGTAAATAATTTTCTGCATAAAGAGCTCATTGAATAATTTGAAGATGTAGCTTGGTTATCATGTAGGGGTTTCTAGTTCAATTCCTAGCAAGGCAAAAACAACAAATTTCCTCTTGAATAGGTTTTTAATTATGAATTTATATTTATTTTATCTGTTGCATAATAGCATACATCATATGAATTCATGATTAAGTACTAAGTTTTATTTCAAGGAGGTCCACTACAATAAAATTTATGAATAAGATTATATGATATTTCTTTTATTGCATGTGTTACTTCACAGAATATAATGAACTCGAGTTTATCCCTGTAGTTAAACATTGGAATCCATTCTTCCTTCTCTTTAATGAGTATATAGTATTCATATATCTATTTATGCATAAAGGTGCACTACATGTTCTATATTGATTCATTATCTGATAGGTATTATTGTTGTCTCTGTGACTTTATTATTAACCAAATACTGTAAAATAGGCTGCAGACTTCATTGTGAGATACCGCTTTATTTTTTTCTTTTGCTTATAACTAATAGCAAGATAGCTGGACCAAGTATGTATTATACATTTTTATAATGATCATACTAATTTACATTCCATACAACAATATGTAACTATCCCTTTGTATTTTTTTGAAAACATGTTAGACTTCTTAATAATGATTTATAATGAGATAAAACAATATTTTATTGTGGGTTTGATTTGCATTTTTCCAATGTTTAGGAATGTGGACCTCTGTTCTTAGCCATTTGTTTTGGCCAAATATTTAGACATTTCTACTTTATGTTATAGTTTACTTTTCTGACTCTGTGATGAACCACTTGGGAGGAAAGGGTTTATTTCATCTTACACTTCTGTTATGTCATCACTGAGGAAATCAGGATAGGAGCTCCAAGCAAAATCCTCAATACAGAAATGCTGCAGAGGGACTGTGCCTTCTAGCTTGGTCCCTAGCTAAAGATCAGTTACCTTTTATTTTAATTTTTGTCTTTTTTTCTTTCTTTTTTGTGTTTATTGGGTAGTCTCTATATTTACATTTCAAATATAATCCCCTTTTCTCCTACTCTCACCTCCTCTCCTCCTCCTCTTGCTTCCATGAAGGTTCTCCCTCTCCCAACCACCAATATTAGAGAATTTCATACATGAATAGTCTATATTCTATTTTCTATTTTCTCACCTACCTCAAACTCTTTTATTTCCCCTCACTTTCTTACAAATCTATATCTTTATCTGCCTTTATTACTGCCACATTTTCCAAATGTGGCAAGCATAATATAGGAATGAAACATGAACAATACAGTTGCCAAAACAAGACCTACATAATGAAAACACTAACTTATCTGTTAGCTACTTGTTTTATTTAGTCCAACCTTACCTGTATAGAAATGGCATTACCTACATTGGAGTGTGTCCTCATAGAACAGTTGGAGCCAAGCTAATGTCTCACAGTTATGTCCACAAGCTTACTGATGGAAGTCATTCCTCAATTGGAGTTTCCTCTTCTCACACATCTGAAGTTGGCAAACAAGGCTAGCCATTCATTTTTAAATTGATCCATTTTATTCCTGAGAAAAAAATAATCCCACAACTTCAGAAACTAACATAAAAATTTAAACTTGCATTTGTAATTATCCATCATTCAGTCAACTTCATGGTCAGATAAATTTCACTACTCTTTCTAGCATCATTTCAATATTCAAATTTTAAGATTCTTACATACAATTAGTCCTAACATAAAAATTGTAATAAAGTGGATTTCATTTGTGTAAAAATTTGTATTTTTATCAATTTTATTGGGTATTCTCTGAATTTACATTTCAAATGTTATACCCTTCCCTCTCAACTCCCCTCACTCCTCCTCCTAAACTTGCTTCCATTAAGATGCTCCTTCTCCCAATCACTCTCTCCACCTCAGTGCCTTGGCTGTTAATGGTTTTGTTCTTCCCATGAGGGTGCAAATATTTCAGCTCTTTCAGTCCTTTCTCCAGCTCTTTCATTGGGGTTCCCATGTTCAGTCTGATGTTTAGCTGCAAGCATCCTCATCTGTATTTGTATGACTCTGGGAGAGCCTCTGAGAGACATTTATGTCTTGTTCCTGCCAGAAAACACTTCTTGGTGTCAGCAATAGTGCTTGGTTTTGGTGGTTGTATATGGGGTGGTTCTCCAGGTGAGGCATTGTAATATTATTTTGTTTCTTGATGTCATGAGAGCTATCATGGTAAAACTCAGCAAACTTGTACAAAAGACAGCATTTTGAGAACCTAATTTGATTATTTGTATAATTTTAAGAATAACCTAATTCAATAATACTTTAATAACACTTAAAATGAAGGTCCTTAGAAGATAATATATGATAATAACATATATAGTTTGATATAAAAACAAATGCTGATGTTTCCTATAGAAAAATACATTCATTTTATGGTTGAAAATCTATTTATTGAGAAATAAAATATGGTTAGCATCAATACAATAAAATAATTAATTATTATATTGATAAAACATCTTATTATTTAAAATTATTCAGTTCTATTTAATTGTTTAAAATGATATTTAATACACAAATTGTTTTCCTTCATGTATATGAGAATTGACATTCTGAGAAAGAAAAGATATCTACCATCTCAAATAAGTTGGTCACTGTCAGTATCCCCTGGAGGGGCTTTCTTCAGCTGCAACTCATAAATCATATAATCTCTGCCTGGTTTTGTCATGCTAAGTAGTTATAAACACATCACTAAGTGACATGTGATTTATCATCCTACTAGGTAATCTCTGAAGGCAAATATTTCCTAATGCCTTTTTTCCATAATACTAGTTATGCTTTAATAGTGATTTGTAAAAATTAAAAGTGAGTGATAAATCTGAAATCATACAAAAATATCAGAATATCTTGCATGTATTCTACTGGAGTACATCTGTGTTTTTCCCATTTCCTGAAGTTGAATATGTACTAGAATAAGTCCTGTAAACAACCTGAAAAGGCTATGGAGGTCTAAACTCTCTACTCAATACTTACTCAGCTTGATAAAATTTTCAGAGCTTACATTCAGTATAATATTTATATGGTGTTTTAATTTTAGCCCAACATCTAAATATTACAAGTATACATAATGCAGCATAGTATCCTATTAGGAATAAGAGTGAAACTATCACAGCACGGCTATCCTCCTACCAAGCCTAGATAAGGTGTATATTTATTAATTTCACTATTGAAACCAAGATCTCAGAAAAAGTTGACTTCCATTTATGACGAGGAAATACATTAGAAGATATAACAAATACACATGGTTTCCAATGATTTATGAATATATACCTAGAATTCCTAGAAATTTCTCATTTTTTCTTTATTTTGAGGATTATTGCTTTATAATGATGTTAGAATGCCCTTTTGATACATAAAACAATCTTCTTTATATCCTCTTTTAATCTTGTGCAAATAATTTTTACTGTGCAATGCTCAAGAATTATATTTTTATACATGTCTGTGCATCAATATGACTGTCATTAAAAACAGTATTAAGAAAAGAGATAGGAAGGCCTGGGTTTACATGGGGCCCTTAACTAAAAAACAAAGCAAGAAATAAGAAAAGAAAGACATAAAAGGAGCTTTGAATAAGAGTATAATTCCAGACAAGTCTAACTTTTGTCTTTCCTAGAAGAGAGTGCTCTCAAAACTAAATCATGAATCAGTTTTAGTTAATCCATCACTTTTTACATGTATTCAGGTCCTTTAGTAAGTATAATTCTGAATCTTTAAACATGCATGCGCATGTTTAATCGTTCTATTGACATTTAGTAATTTTATTGAGATTTTGCTGTTAATTGTCTTAATATAATTTGGAACTCCTATCAGAAACGCCTTTACATTTTATGGAATAGATAGGTGGCATTTTACTATGTTAGTAGCAGATTTCAAGGTTAACTTCTCAACTCAAAAACACAAATAATTTATAAAATAACCTTTTTATTTATTCTTTCAAATTTTCGTGCATTATATTTTAGTCATATATTTCTCACTCCACAAATTTCTCTCAGATCTTCTCTCTTCACTATCTACCCAAATGTCCTAGCAAAGAAAATATTCTAAAAAATTGCTCTAAATGTAGCACATAATTTATATTATCAAGCTACTTCTGGGCATGGACCCAACACTGGAATGTGTTTGAAATACCCAGGGTCATTTCTCTGAAGAAAACTGACTTCCCCTCTTCCGATCGCTATCAAATTAAATAGCTTCTTGGATAAAGTGAAATGGCCTCTTCCCTTGCTGGACGCTGGGATTTTATTTGACTTAAGCTTGTGCTTCCTATCACACTTTCTGTGAACCCTGTGAACCCATATATTCATCAGCCCTGCTGTCTCTAGAAAATGTAGTTTCCTTGAAGTCATCCACCATTTCTTCATCTTGATATGACTCTGGGGGCCCAATTTTTCAAAACATACTTTAATACGGCTTCTTAAAATGCTCCAACCCCCCTTGGACCCACCTACGAGAGGTAGGAGAAAGAGTGGTTAATGGGAATTGGGGAAGTAAACCTGTTTAGAAGTAGTTCTTTAGGGATGATATCAATCTTCATTGTCATGATATCAGTGGTCCAGTCCAGAAACCCAAACATGAATCATTAGCAGGCATTCGTTCTTGAAGAAACTCCAGGTTCTGCCTCATCTGCCTAAGTCGTGGAAGTAGCAAAAACAGGTAGAATATCATGGGAAGTTCTCTGGCACATTTCTCCATAGAAAGTCATGACAAGCAAAGATCAGGAGAAACCAGAGAAGGATTTCAAGGGTATCCTTCACTGCCTGTGTGGTTATTGTTATATTCTTTCTAAACATCACATGCCCTTCCAAGTATCCACTCCAACAAAGCTTCACTTTGTAAGACAGCGTCCAGGAAAAAGTTCACATGACACAACTGAGTTTCCAAAGAACCCAAAAGTTTCTACTTCATAGCTCTTTTTTTTTTAAAGATCACTGAGTCTGGAGGGTAGGGATATGAAAATTACAACCCATTTAGGGATGAACATTCCATGTCTTTAATTCACTTCACGCTGTCCAGTTATGGATTTTTGTTAATGGACTACTCTTAAAGTTTCAGTAATGAGAGTTACCAATGTACTGACACTTTGGTATGAAATTGTGTTATTAATAATAATTTTATTGCTATGTTTTCTTAGCAGAATAAAAGTGGAATAGATTCCCTGGGGCTCATGATATATCTTGTCTTTGGCTTTAGTTATTAATAGTGTCAGGTATGTGTTTCATATGGACTGAACTTTAAATCCATTATAAGAGTAGTTGGCTACTCTCATACATTTTTTTCAATATTGTAGCAGAAAATATATCTTGCAGGTAAGGTAATTATTGTAGCCCACATGGCTCATAACTGGGTGAGATTGATGGTTCTCTTCTGCTTTGGTAGCATGGATAGCACCATTTTGCACTATTAATTTTATCCAGTAACAGCAAAGATTTTGTTGAGTACCAGCTTCTTTTCCCTATGTTCTGTGACATAGTAAGCACTGTCTTCATCAATTATGTCTTACTTTCTATTTGTGGAGACTAGCCCCTATCCCTCGAAGTTGCCTACAGTGTTTGGTAGAGGTTCTATGGAACCCCACTGGCCAACATCTCAAAACAATATAACTAATGTCAGCTACTTAAGAGTATTTTGTTAGTAACATATGGCTAGTGGTATATTATCACACCATTATAAGATGAAATATACATTTGTATTTATTGCACACTTATATGTATATATGATGGTTACATTTGAAAAAAGTTTAACTTCAGGACATAATGCTGTGGTAGTAACAAAATGTTTATATAAAATAAGTGTGTCACAAGAAATTTAAATGTTTTTATTTTTCTGAACACCATCAGACTAATTTCCAGAGCGGTTGTACCAGCTTACAATTACACCACAATGGAGGAGTATTCCTCTTTCTCTACATCCTACCCAGCATCTGCTATCACCTAGTTTTTGATCTTAGCTATTCTGATTGGTGTGAGAGAGAATCTCAGGATTGTTTTGCTTTACATTTTCCTGATGACTTGGAGGTTGATCATTTCTTTAGATGCTTTTTAGCCATTTGTTATTCCTCAGTTGAGAGTTCTTTTTTTAGCTCTGTACCCCATTTTTACCAGGATTACTTGATTCTCTGGAGTCTAATTTCTTGGTTTCTTTGCATATATTGGATACTAGCCCTCTGTCAGACGTAGGATTGGTAAAGATCCTTTCTCAACTGATGGCAGTTTGTCTTCCTGACAGTGTCGTTAGCCTTACAGAAACTTTGCAATTCCTTGAGGACCCATTTGTCTATTATTGATCTTAAAGCATAAGCTAGTGGTGTTCTGTTCAGGAAATATTTCCTTGTGCTGTGCTCTGATCTTCTTGACACTTTCTCCTCTAATAGTTTCAGGGAACCTGATTTAATGTGGAGGTCTTTGATCCACTTGCACTTGAGCTCAGTACAAAGAGATATGAATGGATCAATTTGCATTCTTTTGCATGCTGACTGCCAGTTGATCCAATACTATTTGTTAAAGAGGTTGTCTTTTTTCATTGAATATTTTTAGCTTCTCAGTCAAAGATCAAGTGACCATAGATACGTGGGTTCATTTCTAGGTCTTCAATACTGTTCCATTGAACTGCCTGCCTATCTCTGTACCAATACAATGCAGTTTTTATCATGATTGATCTGTAATACAGCTTGAGGTTAGGGATGATGATTCCCTAGGAAGTTCTTTTATTCTTGTGAATAGTTTTCATTATCCTAGGTTTTTTGTTATTCCAAATGAATTTGCAAATTGCTCTTTCTACTTCTATGAAAAATTGAGTTGGAATTCTGATGGGGATTGTATTAGACCACCTGAAGACCCAACTATTCCACTCCTTAGCATATAACCAAAAGTCTCTCCAAAATATAGCAAAGACACATTCTCTACCATGTTCATAGCAGCCTCATTTATAATAGACAGAAGCTGAAATGAACCTAGATATCTTTCAACAGAGGAATGGATACAGAAAGTGTGGTGCATTTACACAATGGAGTATACTCATATATTTGAAACAATGACTTTATGAAATTTTTAGGCAAATGGATGGAAGTAGAAACTAGCATCCTAAGTGAGGTAACTCAGTCCAAAATAAACACATGGCATGTACTTACTGATAAGTGGATATTAGTCCCCCAAATCTCTGAATACCCAAGAAACAATTCACAGACCTTATGAAGCCCAAATAGAAGAAAGGCCAGAATGAGGATGCTTCAGCCCTTCTTAAAATGGTGAACAAGCCACCAAACCCAAGCACTATTACTGATGCCAAGATGTGCTTACTGTAATGAACCAGATATGGATGTCTTCTCAGAGGATCTGCCAGAGTCATACAGATACAGCTGAGGATGCTTGCAGCTAAACTTTGGACTAAACACGAGGATCCCAATGAAGGAGCTAAAGAAAAGACTGAAGAAGTTGAAAGGCTTTGCTACCTTATGGGAAGAACAACATCATCAACCAACCAAATCCCCTACAGCTTTCAGGGACTAAAATACCAAAAATTGAGCACACATGGAGAGACCCATGGCTCCAGTTGCATATGTAGCAGAGGATAGCATTGTCTGCCATCAATGGGAAAAGGGACTCTTGGTCCAGTTAAGACCATTCCAGTTAATTGGACACTTGGTCCAGTTATTCCCCCCATTGTAGGGGAATTCCAAGGTACTAATGTGGAGAGGGGCATTGGGAGAGGGGGGCACTTTCATAAAAACAAATGGAGGGTGATGGGGGATGGTAGTAGAGGGAGGGAAATGGGGATAACATTTGAAATGTAAATACAGAGGATATCCAATAAATTAAATTTAAAAAGAATATATATATGTGTGTGTGTGTGTGTGTGTGTGTGTGTGTGTGTGTGTGTGTGTGTGTGTTTGTGTGGTATCAAATAGAAAATCTTCTGAGGGTCTAGTGTGTTAGGAAAATAATCCTAGTGAAATCTGCCATCATTTTTGTTGATCTACAATGAGTTTTATAATTAAAACATTATTAATGATAATGTTTATATATACATATATATATGTATCCAGAAGTTTTAGCACATGCATAACTTTTTTTTAAAACGACTTTATTTTACAAAAATTATACATTTTTGTCAGTACTGTTTTTTCAGACATTAAAATAATTTTTACATAAAACCATGTGAATATATTTTTTTAGTCAGTACTTGATTTTTTTCAAGGGCTTGACAGTATGCATTGAAAACCTAATAGTTACAATAAGCGTAAAGTACATGCAAAACAAAACGCAACATGGAAAAAGTCAAAGTCTTCTTGTTTTGTAAATATATGTATATTTTTTTTGTTTTCTTTATTTCTTGGACTTCATACAGTCTGTGAGTTGTTTCTGGGGGAGTGCAAGCCTCTGGGGTTAGCATCCCACTATCAGTGACTGCATATTATGTCTGTTCTTTTGTGACTGGGTTATCTCACTCAGGATAATAGTCTCTAGATGCAGCCATTTTCTTAAGAATTTGGTTAAGTCATTGTTTCTGGTGTCTGAGTAGTATTCCATTGTGTATATGTACCACAATTTTTGTATCCATTCATCTTCTGAAGGACATCTGGGTTGCTTCCAGCTTCTGGCTATTATAAATAGAGCTGTTATGAACATTGTGGTGCATATATCTTTGTTGTGTATTAAAGTGTCTCTGGGGTATATGCCCAGAAGTGGAATAGCTGGGTCTTCAGGTAGTACTATATCCAATTTTCTGAGGTATCGCCAGACAGATTTCCAGAGTGGTTGTATCAGTTTAAAACCCCACCAACAGTGGAGAAGTGTTCCTTTTTCTCCACAGCCTCGCCAGCATCTGCTGTCATCTGAGTTTTGGATCTTGGCCAATCTGACTGGTGTGAGGTGGAATCTCAGGGTTGTTTTGATTTGCATTTCCCTGATGACTAAGGATGTCAAGCACTTCCTCAGGTGTTTCTCGGCCATTCGGTGTTTCTCAACTGAAAACGTTTTGTTTAGCTCTGTACCCCATTTCTTAATAGGGTTATTTGATTCTCTGGTGTCTAGCTTTTTGAGTTCCTTGTACACCTTGGATATTAGGCCTCTATCTGATGTGGTGTTGGTAAAGACCTTTTCTCATTCTGTTGGTTGCCGTTTTGTTTTCTTGACGATGTCTTTAGCCTTACAGAAACTTTTCAATCTCATTAAGTCCCATTTGTTAATCTTTGACCTTAGAGCTTGAGCCATTGGTGTTTTGTTCAGGAAATTTTCTCCTGTACCTATGTGTTCTAAGGTTTTCCCTACTTTCTCATCTAATAGTTTCAGTGTATCTGGTTTAATGTGGAGATCTTTGATCCACTTACACTTGAGCTTTGTACAAGGAGATAAGAACGGGCCTATTTTCATTCTTTTGCATGCTGAGTGCCAGTTGGACCAGCACCATTTGTTGAATAGGCTGTCCTTTTTCCATTGAATGTTTACAGCTCTTTGTCAAAGATCAGGTGACCATATACATGAGGGCTCATTTCTGGATCTTCTATTCTATTCCATTGATCCACATGCCTATTTCTGTACCAGTACCATGCAGTTTTCAGCACAATTGCCTTGTAATATAGCTTGAGGTCAGGGATAGTGATTCCCGCAGATGTTTTCTTGTTGTTGAGGATGGATTTCACTATTCTAGGTCTTTTGTTATTCCATATGAAATTGCACATTAATCTTTCCAATTCCATGAAGAACTGAGTTAGAATTTTGATGGGGATTGTATTGAATCTGTAGATTGCTTTTGGTAGGATGGCCATTTTTAAGATGTTGATTTTTCCAATCCATGAGTATGGGAGATCTTTCCATTTTCTGAGATCCTCCTCAATTTCTTTCTTTAGAGGTTTGAAGTTCTTGCCATACACTTCCTTCACTTGCTTAGTTAGAGTCACACCAAGGTATTTCATAGTTTTTGTAACGATTGTGAAGGGTACGTTTTCCCTAATTTCTTTCTCCACATGTTTGTCCTTTGAGTACAGGAAGGCTACTGATTTGTTTGAGTTAATTCTGTATCCAGCCACTTTGCTGAACTTGTTTATCAGCTCTAGGAGTTCTCTGGTGGAATTTTTGGGGTCACTCAAGTAACATGCATAACTTTTATTTATATTGTTTTAATTTTAAATTTTCACTTCCATGCCTTAAAGCACAATAGATGTTTTGGTATTTTTATTGTTTTTTCTATTTGATAACTATACTTCAGATGTACAAAAAACTGAAACTACAAAATCAGAAAATGATTTATTAAAATACACATCAATACCATATATATTAAGTTTCTAATAATGAACATGTTACTCTGAGTATTTTAAATGTAATATGTATAGCCAAGATACTTCTAATGACATTTATTCTTTTGTGATAGTTTGTTATCCTATAAAATGTATATCATTGACTTAAGTCACCTTAATTTCTTTGAAAAATAGTGGGTTCAGGACATCTAATAAGAATTATATAAAATATAATTCGAAAATAATCATCTATTTCTCAAGCTAACTGTAGTAACTACATTTTGCATGTACATTCTAACAAATTCCACTGTGATTATTAAGGTAGATCATCAGCTTGGCAGGACTTAGAATCATCTAGGTCTCAAATCTCTGGACATGTCTGAAAGAAAATTTTAGACTGAGTTAAGTGGTATGAGAAGAACTATTCTATGAGAAATTGAATACAATGTGTTGCTAGAAAGGGTAAGAAGAGGAGATAAAGCTGAGATCCAGGAATCATCTGTCTTACA
Organism: Micromys minutus; assembly: GCF_963924665.1. NCBI lineage: Eukaryota > Metazoa > Chordata > Mammalia > Rodentia > Muridae > Micromys > Micromys minutus. The sequence continues at coordinate 4,374,087 of NC_137980.1, read as the reverse complement.
TCCTAGCTACTAGTGTATGACCAGTTGTCTCATGCTCCTGCTTCCAAACCTTTCTACCATGATGTAATGGTTCTTAGTTTCTCTCCCTTTCACCGTGATAAAACATAATTCAGGGACAAATTGCATTATGTTGTCAGAGCTAAGTGATCCAGGGGTTCGAGGCTGTTGGTCATGTAACATTCCCAGCCAGGGAGACAAGAGCAATGGGCACATGCTGTTATGTGGTTCCTTTTCTCTGTTCACACAGGTCCAGGATTCCAGGACTGGTGTAACAACAGTGAGAATTTCCTACCACTTCATTTAATATAGTGCAGAAGATCTCCCACAAGCATGTGCCAGAGGCTTATCTCCAGGTGATGTTGCTTCTTGTCAAGTTGAGTATTGACAGTAATCACCAGATTCAAGGAAACTGAGAGAGTATTAACCACCTCTTCCTTAAATTTTTGTTATCAGTTGCTTTGTCAAGGCAATGAAAATGTTAACAATTGCACTAGGCAGTAAGATTGTATTTTCAGCACAACTGAACGGAACTTTTCTAGCAATGACATCCTATATTAGAAAAATCAAAATGAAAGTCTAAATCTACCTTTTGCAAATGTCAATAAACCAACTCCTAAATGAGAAAGTAGATTTTCCTTATTGATCTATTTTGATAGAAAGCTTTTTGTTGAAGTTCACAAACATCCAATGATTACAGACCATCTGAAGCACTACAAAGGTGGGTGAGAAGGATAATGAGAAACCTGATTTTACATTTGTTCTCGTTTCAGAATTGAAGAGTATACACAGGTAACTTGGTGGTTATGTGCCAAAACTGTGAAATCATTTGTAGTAAAGAATTAGAAAACACTACCACTTTATTCAATAACTCTAAGAGTTACAATGTCTTTCTTCCCTTTTAATTATATGATTTTATATACATTGGTGTGAAGGTGTTAGATCCCCTGAAAGTAGAATTAAAGACAGTGGTCAATGCCATGCAGATTCTTGAAATTGGGTGCCTGGAACTGAACAAAGATTCTCTAGAAGAGCAATGTATATTGTAAAGCACTGAGCAGCCTCTCCACTCCACACAGGAGCTTCTTACTCTTATTTGCAAATTAATCCCTAGTAGTCGACTTTTACCATTGCCTATTTACTGCTATGCTTTTCAGCATACGCAACAGCTTCTCATAATATAAAATGTTCCAAAGTAACTCTAACTAAGCAATTAAAGGCTTGTATGATAAGAAACTTAATGTCTTTAAAAAAGATGTTGAAGAAGATATCAGATGATAGAAAGATCTCCCACGGCCACAGATCAGTAGCATTAACACAGACAAAATGATTAACATCGAAAATGACTATTCACATGAAAGTGAGCTAAAGATTTACTACACTCTCCATTAAAAGTACAACAGATGGGTCCCAGGTAGGGCAATCTTTAGATGACCTTTCCTTCAGTCTCTGCTCCAAACTGTGTTTTTGTATTTCTTTCCTCCTTTGAATGTTTTTGTTCTTCCTTCTAAGAAGGACTAAAGTATCTGCACTTTGGTCTTCCTTCTTTGTAAGCTTCATGTAGTTTATGAATCAATCTTTGGTAATCAAAACTTTTGGGCTAATATCTACTTATAAGTGGGTGCATACCATGTGTGTTCATTTGTTACCTCACTTGAGTTATTTTGTAGTTCCATCCATTTGCCTGAGAATTTCATGAAGTCATTTTTAATTGTTGAGTAGTTCACCATTGTGTAAGTGTACCATGTTTTCTGTATCCAGTCCTCTGCTGAAGGACATCTGGGTTCTTTCCAACTTCTGATTATTATAAATAAAGCTGCTATGAACATAGTGGATCATGTGTCCTTGCTATATGTTAAAGCATTTTTTGCGTATATGTCCAGGAGTGGTATACCTGGGTTCCCAAGTACTAGCTCCAGCTGCATATGTAGCAGAGCTCTTGTTGGCCATCAGTGGAAGAAGAAGCCCTTGCTCCTACCAAGAATCAATGCCCCACTGTATGGGAATGTCAGGTCAGGGAGATCAGAAGAATGGGTGTGGGGGGGAGCACCCTCCTAGTAGCATGGGTTGGGTAAATAGATAGGGGGCTTCTGAAGGGGAAACCGGAAATAAGGTATCATTTGAAATGTAAATAAAAATATCTAATAAAAAATCACAACAGATATTTACACTTTACAATGGCAATTCTCAACCTTATATGAAAAAACAAAAATCAGGATATATAAAATAAATTTGAAAAATAAAAGCACTGACAGAGGTACTACCATTCCTGATTTGCAGCTGTATCATAGAGCTAGCTATATTAATAAAACCTGGCCGGTGAATCAATGCTATGGAATTGGAGATACATATATAAACTCACACATGAGCATCTTATTTTTCTGAGGGTGCCCAAAAATGCAAAATAGAAAATGAAATCATCTTCAGCAAATGGTCCTTGTTACAATGGATTTATTTATGGAGAAGAATTTAAATAGATCCACATGTACCAGCCTGCCCCAGACTCAAGTTCAAGTGGTCCTATAAAACTAGACACACTCAACCTGATAGAAGAAGTGGGAAACAGCCATGAAGACGTTGTATAAGAGAGAAACAAGTTTCCAAGAGAACAGACACTGAGATCAACAATACATGGAACCTTATGAAACTTAAAAAAAATCACAAAGACCATATCTAAAAGATGTCTAATACTATATAAAACAGAAGTCTAGTACTATATATGTGTGCATATGTTTGTATGTGTGTGTGTATCAAAGTTAATGTCAAGAAACTAGATCTTTTTTTTATTTATTTCGGATACATTTTTTAAGGTTGTAATTAAGTATTTGTGGGTACATACACACACACACACACACACACACACATATATATATATTATATATATATGTAACAATAATATAGGACAAAGGCTATTAATTTGAGGGGATAGGAGAGAGACTAGGAAGGGCTGTAGAGAGGAAAGGGGGATGTGATACAGTTCTATTTTAATTAAAATATAAAGAAAGTAGATCTTTGAAAACACAAATCATCTAATTTTGAAATGGAGTACAGATCAGAAATTCTCCAAAAGAGGAATCTCACATGGCGGAGAAATACTTAAAGAAATGTTCAATACCCGTTCCCATCAGTGAAATGCAAATCAAACCTACCCTACGATTTTATCTTATACCTGTCAGAATTGCTGGTATCAATTAAAACAGTGAAAGCTTGTACTGGTGAATGTGGAGCAAGGAGAATATACCTTCATTGCTGGTGGGAGTGAAAACTTACATGGTTACTATAACATGGTGGCTCCCCATAAAATATGGAAATCAATCTGCCACAAAACACAGGTATAACTCTCTTGGATATATTCCTAAGTGATGTTCCATCATACCACAAGGGCACTCACTCAACAATGTTCATAGCACATTTATTTGTAAGAGCCAGAAATTGGATTAAATGCTCCCTGAAATGAAATGAAAAGAGAACGTGCTTATCTGTGACCTTTGTGATAACATTTATGATTGCAAAGGTCTTGGTAAAGTCAGAAGTAGCATCTGTAGTTATGCCCTTATTCTCAACTGTGTTAGGAGAGTGGTCAAATTAGGGGAAAAGTAAAATGACTCAAAAGTCACAGATCTGTACCTACAGCTGCAAAAGTTGCCCAGCACTTGGTAGAGATCATAATGTGGCGTATAACATTACATAATATAGTTTTCTACTCAGAGAAGAGCAGATGTCCCAAGGCATGTAATTATAGTTGTTAGGTTAACCCCCACCAATTATATAATAGTGTTCAAACAATTTTACTCAATAAAACTTGAGCATTAAGACATTGTTTTTTTTCTCTTAAAAACACCAATTCAACTATACTAACACCATGATCTAAGGAATTAAAACTAAATGAACAGGAATAGTTTGTTTTCTTTGTTTCACAGATATTTCAATTTTATTCACAATGTTTCTTTTTTGTTTTCCCAGAATAACCTTATTGAAATTCTCAGTCTTTCTTACCCAATGACAGCGTATCAGACATGTAAGATTTCTAATGTGTCCTTGGTGGGATGGTCACTTCAAGATCAAATTAGAGCTCACTCTTCCATACCTGTGGTGACAACAAGTGAAGCCTCACTTAGTTCTCCTGTTCTGATGCCCTGTGCATCCAGGTGGAGTTCATTACTGTGAATCACTCAGCATGTTCCCCTGGCAGCAGATTAAGAAAACATTCTAAATTAAAGATGGCTGCACTGATAAACTTATTCCGGGTTTGAAATGTGAGGGACCCCTGTGCATTGTCATATACATCTTATAGTAGCTGCCTTCTGTCTAGGGACATCCCTGTTACTACTTGCAGCAGGACTTGTACTATACCTAAAATATTTATGAATCTGAAGCTGAGAATTTAGTTTCACAGCTAGTGCATTACACAGCTGCATGTTTGTGGTTACAATTCAAAATTAGGAATCTACTGCTACGAAATTCCAGTGTTTGAACAATCAAATATATTTCTTTAAATGGCTATGTTGACCAACCTCTGTGACTCTCTTCTCCAGGCTAGGATGGTTAGTGTGGTGGTGCAGCCTCTAGGGAGGGTAGAAAAAGGATGGATGGAATGATATGACATCAGTCACCAACAGCCCCTCCGGCTGATTAACCAGCAGGTGTTAATGGGAACCCGAGGGAGAGCTCTCCAGTTCCCTTTTGCTAGAATGATAGTGACATGACTCAAGACCTGCAGGGTTTGGGTCCCTTTGAGGCTGGGGAAAGGAAAGTGGAAGATAATAGAGAGCTATGGTCTTTACAAAGCCTCTCTTATGCATTAAGTGAGACTGTTTTTGAAGACCTGTACATAAACATTCCCATACAGATGTTCTAGGAATTTACTAAAACAGTAAGAAAATGTGATAATCATGAAAATCGCCATTCCTTCTCCAGCTTGGTTTCCAATGGGATTTTATTAGAAATAGACTTAACTCTTTCTTTGCACACATTTATCCCATAAGCAAGGCAATTGCTGTGAGAAGATGCTTTCATCTCACAAAGCAGCCAAGGATGTGTTTATGTGTTAAACAAGAAATACAAATAAAATACACTAATACATTCAGTAAGCTATGTGAAAATATACTAAAATTTACATTCAGTTGGTCTGTAAACTTGACTTCTGTTCCAGTTTTAAAAGATTGTTTTAATGCCAGAATTTTAAGTTTGAAATTGTAGTGTTTAAATATTTTGTTAAAAAAGCAGTTTAACAGTGAAATATACATACCAGAATTACATACAAGTATTTAGCAATGTATGTACTCTCATTTAGAAGAAAAGTCATTGGAGCCCTCAAAATTAGTTGAGGGTAACATAATTAATTACTCTTTCCATTTTAAATAAATGAAAGGATACATTTTATATTCTTTTCTACCTGTTATTTTATTTCACATGCTTGTGATGTTTATAAATATTGATTTTCACTTATAATTTATTCATTCTTTTGAAAGATGTACAAATGACTGCTTACATCTCTCCATTATAAATTTGATGGTCACTGAGTCTTTACTGAATGGATGATAATAAGTATAATGTTGTTGTAAAAATTATAATGTGTCTATTTGGAAAACTCATATTTGGAGTCCAAATATAAATGAAATACTGACATTTTATGTGTGAGCTTTTGAGGGCTGGGCACTTGATACTATATGGTACCAGCTTAGACTCTGCAGTTGGCCTGGGTTCCTGCTTTCAAAGAGCCATCTTGATCATCTCGTCTGCTGCTTGATGTAGTCTGTGTGAGCTGCTTTTCATTACCAGGTTAGGAATTTCGGAACTTCATGGGAGTTCTTCAGCTGCATAGCTTGCCTGCCCACTGCACCACACAGATGCCCACCCTTACATCTCTTGCTGATGATCCATGTGTTCAATTACAGTTCATGTCAATTCTTCAGTTCTTTATCAATGTTAGTGATTATGTCATACTCATATTAACATTTCTTAATTTTTAAAAATTTTTAACAATTCTGGAGATGATTAAATGAGTTTTGTGCCTTGGTGTGCCTGACTTTCCTTAGTAAAAGATGTTATTGATGAGTATTTTCATGGATGTGAAATACATAAAAAAAATAACTTATTGAGTTTCACCATTATTTTCAATTTCTCTTTATGGAAGAATAATAAACCTTTATATATCCCATATATATTATTTATACATCATACAGTAATTAAATAGATTTTCCAATTCTGAGGCTTCTATTTTGACATTCTTTTATTTTTCTTGAATATCAAACCCAATGCCTTTTGAATATGCATTCCTATTGATTTCTTTTTTTAAATAATGTAGTAATTTTCTATACTTTATTAAATTGTAATTTTTCATTAAATTATTTATATATTTAATTTACATCGAAATTGATGGTCCCTTCGCAGGATTTTAGCTCTTCTTTGAACATCTGATGGAATTTTATGCTAAAACCATTTGGTCCTAGGATCTTTTTTGGGGGGGAACTTTTGCTTAATGGTCTTATTTCCTTAGCAGCTACAGGGATATTTAGATAGTGATCTTGATTTAACCTTGATAGGTTATATATATCTAATAAAAATTTATTTTATTTAAATATTCCAGTTTTTTGGAGTACGGCCTTTTAAAATAAAACCTACTGATTTATTTTATTTTTATTTTTACACTCAAGATTCTATTCCTGTCCCAGTCCACCCTCCTACTCTTCTACATCCCGTACCTCCTCCCTGCCCCCTCTTTCTCCAAGAGGATGTCCCTTAACCTAGAGTTCTCTGCTGTATATGTGTTGGGGGATTCCTAGGAGCTGGTGTGTGCTGCCTCGTTGGTGATCAGTGTCTGAGAGATCTCAAGAGTCCAGGTTCATTGAGGCAGCTGGTCCTCCTACAGGGTAACCCTCATCTTCTTCCTGCTTTTCCCTAATTCAACAACAGGGGTCAGCAGCTTCTGGCTGGTCATGTGCAATTATCTGCATCTGATAACTTCTTCAGAGTCTGTTGTTATGTCTCCCTTTTCATTTCTGATTTTGTTAATGTTGGTATTGTCATAGGATTTTTTTTTTGTTAGTTTGGCTGAAAGTTTTTCCATCTTATTGATTTTCTTAAAGAGCCAGCTCTTAGTTTTGTTGATTCTTTATATTATTCTTATTCTCTTTGTGTTTTATTGATTGATTTTAGCCTTGCGTTTGTTTCCTGACATCTACTACTCTTGGGTATACTTACTTCTTTTTGTCCCAGAGATTACAGGTGTGCTGTTAAAGTACTAATTATGAGGTCTTTACAATTTCTTTATGGGGGCACTTTGTACTAATAAACTATAACTTGGGTAAGAGCAGCTTTATAATCAATGACTACTGAGTCAAAGAAAAATAAAGAAATCAAAGAATATGAAGAGTTCAATGAAAATGAAGGCACAAACTACTTAAACTTTAGGTTACAAAAAAAGCAGTGCTTACTGGAAGGCACAGTACTATGCCTTCACAATTATTTTTATCGTTGTGAGAATATTGGACTTCCGATGCAAAATGAAAAGTATCTATAACTTTGTAAAGTATAAAATATATACAATAGATTTAATCTTTGAAAAGTTTCAAAAATTAAATACTATCTAGATAAAGTCAAATCACTACAATAACACTGGGAGAGTATACATCTCTAAGTTTGTAATCTATGAGAGTATTTGGTTCATATGGCGTAGAATTGCTGAAGCTAAAACAGGAAGACACAGATCATTCTATACATTATAAGGTAAAATTCAATTTTTCTAGAATGTTTAGAAAGGGAAGATATTTTTTTTTCAAAAACAAAGGAGGAAGAGGTAAAAAAAAAAAAAAAAAAAAAAAAAAAAAAAAAAAAAACACAATTGCCTTATAAATATACACTGGCCATTACTACAACTCTGAAAGGTGGAGAATCCAAGGAAAGTTTCAGAAGAAAGACAATAAATGGCAGAAATTGGTAAATGAAGAAATGAAATTAGCCCCAAGTAAAGACAGAAATAGACAATGTCTAGACTCATTGTCATTGCTAAGGTGAGATGTATCACCTACTCCTGACCAACTAAAAAGGAACCATATGACTGAAGGTCAGGCAATCTGATGTACAAAGGGTATCTTGGAAGATGCACAGGAAATTTACTGCAGTAGGAACAGTTCTTGGAAAATAATCATGTACAAGACCTGCTTATAGGGAATTAGATGGATATGTGACTGCTTACAACTTGTCTGATAACAGGGCTGACCTGACTTCTTGGGCTACATCATGGTTTTAAGGAAGTAACTGTAGAGGCAAGGCTTTGCCTCTGTATACTCAGACTAGCTGATTAATAAAATAACAAAAATAATATAAATGTAAACATTATAGGATTCCTGGAGAAGTTAGTAGAGTGGAACAAATAAAATTGTCATAACATAGAACTTAAAATATATTATTATAGTTATTACTAATAGTGTTGTTTGAGTGTGTGTGTGTGTGTGTGTGTGTGTGTGTGTGTGTGTGCCTGTATGGATTCCACTTTTATTGGTCAGCCATCTTGCCAGCTCTCCACAAATCTCATAGCTAATATGCATTGAGATTATTTCATTGACAGCCATTGTAACAGGTAATGCTAAAATTACTGAGACAATGAAAGTGAGAGAAAAAGTTGGATAAAATTTTATCAGAACATAAAATAATGGAAATCCAAACCAATGTGTACAATTCATGAAGTTTCTGGTTTATAAGTGGGTATTGCTATCACTGCCTTTATATTGTAATATCAATATATTTTATATATTATCTATTCATTTAAAAATTAGTAATCTTATCTATAAATGCTATAACTTGCACCTTACTGAGGCTCCATATTCTTCAGTGAGCAAAAGAGTTAATATACTATTTATTGATGCTTCTTGTGCTAGATATATTTCTATAGCTTTCAAAACTTTCCAAAGTGCAGGTGGCCAAATAATTTCTTTTACAAGTATGCAGATTACTTTTCCTCAAAGCCTCTTTTTATCAACGATACAAAATAGATAACTAAGAAAAAAAGAGGAAGATATTGAGTCATATAAATCTCAAAGGACCAAGACGCCAAAATAAGTATGTTTTCAAGGCTTCTCACATCTGGTACTCAACATGAAACTAGATATTAAAACACTGGTAAAGAATTCGTCTTTCAAAAGATTGACTTAAAGTTGTATAGCAATATCTACCAGTTATGATGGTTATAAAGAGAAAATTCCTCACTGATGTGTTAATTGAAACAATGCTATTTGATAAATAATACTTTAGAACTGTACAGTACAGTCTGATATGAAGGTCTATTTAGAAATAATTCACTTATTCTCATTAAAGAAGTAGATTTTCCCCCAGTCCCAAATGTATTATATATTTCACTACAGTGAAAAACATTTCACATTTATCATGTCAACCTCTACCTCTATACCATCACCCAGAATCACCATAAAATAAATATAGGAACTATAATATTTAGAGCAAAATATCTCTTTGTATGATAGTTAGCATAACTTAAATATTTTACGGTATTTTTAAATATAAAAACGATAGCCACATAAAAATATTATTTTGTCTACATATTATAAAATAGTTTTGTTATTTAACATTTTATTCATTCTTTGTGAATTTCACGCCATGCATTTGACTCACACTTACCTCCCTGTTCCTTTGAATCAGCCCCTTGCAACCTCTCCCCAAGAAAAGGAAACCTTCTAACTGTGGAAGCTGTAGTGTATGACACTATGTCCTACAGATTACTCTTTAGTCCACACTTCTTCGCTTGCAAATGCTCATTGTAATCAGTCACTGCTCTAGTTTGAGGCCTCTGGCTTCTACTACTTTATCAATACTGAGTCCCTCCTGGACACCTCCTGGGTATCCTATTGTTACTGCGTTATGAAGATGATGTAGCTTTGTATCTATAGATCTCATCACATACTCAGCAACTCACAGTCAAGGTAGATATTGGGGATTGGTAAACTCAAAGCCCTGGATTCCTGAGTGTTGGCTTATCTGGTCACCACACCAGGTCTTGCATACCCACATGACCAGGAAGAGCTATTCAGCACTGTACTGGCTAAGTCTCACAATGCCTCATCAGCTAAAGAAAGTGAGATATCATTTGAAATACAAATAAAACAACATCCAATAAAATATGGTTATTTGGCCAATATATATCTACAGTTTGAATGTAATCTACATAAAAATTCCAACCCAGTTTTTTATAGAGGTAGGAAGAACAATTCTCAAATTTATTTAGATTAATAAAAAACCAAGGATAGCAAAAATTCTTAACAATAAAAGATCTTCTGGGAGAATAACCATGCCAGACCTCAAGCTATACTACATGCTGATAAAAAATTTATGGTATTGGTACAGAGATAAACAAGTAGATCTATGGAATAGAATTTAAAGCCCAGAAAGGAACACAGACCCCTATGGTCACTTAATTTTATTCTTACAACTTTATTTAAAAAAAAAACAGAGAGACATGTACAGAATTTTAAAGGCATTTTGGCATAAAACTATATGAATATATTTTGGTCAGTACTTTTTTGATAGTGATAAAGGCCTACTATACAATATATACAATTAACTGAAAAGTTATACTCCAGAGAACCAAATACCCCTTTTAAAAAGGGGCAAAAGAGCTAAACAAAGAATTCTCAACTGAGGAGACTCAAATGGCCCAGAAATACCTAAAGAAATGTTCAACATTCTTAGTCATCAGAGAAGTGCAAATCAAAACACCCTTGAAATGCTACCTCATAAAAACCACAATGGCTAAGATAAAAAAAATTCACGTTACAGAAGATTCTGGCAAGAATGTAGAGAAAGAGAAACACTCTTCAATTGCTAGTAGAATTGCAAATTGGTACAACCACTCTTGAAATCAGTCTTGTGGATCTTCCAAAAATTAGACATTGTATGCCTGAAGACCCAGCTATACCACTCCTGAGCATATACCCAAAAGATGCTCCAACATGTAATAAGGACACATGTTTCACTGTGTTCATGGTAGCCTTACTTATAATAGCCAGAAGTTGGAAAACCAACAAGTGTCCCTCAGCATAGGAATGGATACAGAAAATGTGGTACATTGACACAATCAAATATTACCCAGCTATTAAAGAAAAATGACTTCATGAAATTCTTAGGTAAATGGATGGATCTAGAAAAGATCATCTGAGTGAGGCAACCCAGTCACAAAAGAACACAGATGTTATGTACTCAATGATAAGTGGATATTATGCAGAGAGCTTAGAACACCCACTAAATAAATCAACAACCACATGAAACACAAGAGGGAGAAAGACCTGAGTGCATGCTTCAGTCCTACTTGGAAGAGAAAAAATAATAAAAGGAAGTAGATAGTGGTTTGGAATTGAGAGGAAAAAAAAGGGAGGGGGGAAGAATCAGGGCTGGGAAGAGATGAAAGATGTGCACAAGGGGTTAGGAAATAGAAAAGAGGTGTGTAGCAATGGGGGATGGGAAATTGGGTGTAGCCATGAGAAAGTCCCAGATACCAGAAAAGCTAGAGCCTAGCAGGACCCCACACAGATGACATTATGTGCCACAAAGTTGAGGGAGAACCTGTCTTGACCTTATCCAGAGGTTATCCCAGCAGTTGAGTGAGGGAACCACCCACCCATCTCAAAAATATGAATCCAGAATTGCTACTGTTTAAAGGAAATACAGTTAAAGAGTGGAACAGAGACTGAAGGAAAGACCATCCAGAGACTACCCCATCTAAGGATCTATCCCACATGCAGACACCAAACCCAGACCCTATTGCTGATGCCAAGAGGTGCTTGCTGGCAGGAATCTGATACAGCTGCCACCTGAGAGATTTTGCCAGATCCTGACCAGAAAATATATAGATGCTTGAAATCACTCATGGGACTGATCACAGGGACCACAATGGAGAAGTTAGGAGAAAAAATGAAGGAGCTAAAGGAGCCTTATCTGGGAGGGGAGGCCTGTGGACTTGTGAATGCTTGAGGCCCCAGTATAGAGGAATGCTAGGGTGGTGAAGCAGGAGTAGGTGGGTGGATTGGGGAGCACTCTTATAGAAGCAGGGGGACAGGGGATAGGCTAGGGGGTTTGTAGAGAGAAAACCAGGAAAGGGTATAACACTTAAAGTGTAAATAAAAAATATCCAAATTAAGAAAAGAAACCCTGTTTTATACTATTTTAAGCTATTACCAAAAATGACCATATGAACAGACATAGAAAAGTCTGATTTGTTATTTTTTTTGAAGTATTAAGTCTTTAAGAAAGGAAAATAACAATTTTACATATTTATAATGGCACATTTAATCACTTAAACATACTAATAAAATTATTTTTTCAAACAAATCTTATAAGCAGATGACCCATTGTACATTAGCTATCTCAAACTTTCTCTCAAAAAACATTCTAGAATTTATTTAAGAACCTCAGCAATGTTAAAATATACAGAAGCAACCAACTTGTAGAAATACCTAGTGTTTTAAATAAAACAACAAAAATACAGAGAAATAGATTGTGTACACTCCCCTCTCCATTCACTCACAGTAACCTTAAATAAAATAAAAAATTTAAGAATAAACCTAAGCAAGGAAGTGAAGAACTTCTACAATAAACGGTTTAAACCTTTGAAGAACAAAACATTAAAAAAAAAAACACTAGAAAAGAAAAAGACATTGATGGCCATCAATTGGTAGAACTGCCATTATGAAAGCTATTAAAAGATTCAATACAAATTAAAAAAATATTTCCTCCCATGACTACTTTGTTCTTCCTTTTAAGAAGGGCTAAGGTATCAACCTTCTGGCATTTCTTCTCTTTGAGCTTCATAACTTTTGTGAATTGGTTTTTGAGTATTCCAAGCTTTTTAGGCTAGTATCTGCTTATCAGTGAGTGTTCTTCTGTGACTGGGTTACCTCACTCAGGTTGATAGCTTCTAGTTCTATCCATTTACTTAGGAATTTCATGAAGCAGGGATTGGAGAAAATATCACTCAGAGACTGCCTCACCTGGGGATCCATCCCATATGCAGCCACTGAACCCACACACTATTGCTGACACCAAGTAGTGCTTGTGTCAGGAACCTGATATGAGTTCCTCCTCAGAGGCTCTGCCAGAGCCTTACTGATACAGAAGAGGATGCTTGCAGCTAACCCTTGGATTGAACACAGAGACCCCAATGTAGGAGCTAGAGAAAGGACTGCAGTAGCTGAAAGGGTCTGCAGCCCCATGGGAAGAACAAAATTATCACCTAAACCAAACCACCACAGCTCCCAGGGACTAAAGCAGCAACCTATGAGTTCATATGGAGAGACCCATGGCTCCAGGCATGTATGCAGTAAAGGCTAGCATTTTCTGGCTTCAATGGGAGGAGAGGCCATTGGTCCAGCAAAGGCTAGTTTTCCCAGTGTAGAGAAATACTAAGACACTGAAGTGGAAGAGGGTGGTTAGGAGAGGGAGCATCTTTATGGAGGCAATGGGAGGGGGAGGGAGACAGAATTGAGGGGAAAGAGGATAACATCTGAAATGTAAATACAGAGAATATCCAATACAAAAATTTTAATATTAAAAAAAATCTGTCTGATTCTTCAGAGAAATAAAAAAATATTTTAGAACTCATACATATTCTCAAGTTATTCTGAAAACCTGAACTATCCAGTGATAAAATGTTGGTAAACAGATTACCATTCCATATCTTAAGATGTATTATACAACATACTGAAAAGCTTAGCAATATTCCAAATCAACCTTTCTCAACACAGAAATTCTGAAGTACAAGAAACTTTCCATGGGTATTTAATTAATATTTTACTGTAACTGCTTTTAAGAAAGCTTATAGATATAATAATATTTCTTTAAAAAACTCCACATTTTTGTTCATTACATTTTTAAGGGCTAAATATTACAGGCAGCTAGAAGCATTTTTTTGTGTTTAATGGGCATTATCTGGGCTCATGACTCATATTGATTTAGTCAAATGTTACCTGAGCACCCGATGCCCTTCTTATAAAATCGTAAAATTGTTTTTACATGTGATGACTCTGGAAACTTTTTTACCCACAACCAAAATTAGGTTAGTGTCTTAGCAATATGATAATGAAACTTGTTCTATTAACACTGATTTCCATAGTAAACATATCCCGAAATCTGTGATATACTTTTCATTATTTTTAAAATAGACGCTGGGTTATCCATTCCTATAAGGTATTCATACTTCTCCTGTGAACATTACAGCAGGCTTTGTCCTCAAAAGCATCATGTAGAAGACATGGATAGAAGTCCTTAGTTTTGCTACCAAGTGGCAAATATTTTGTAATATTACCCTCTACAATTTTGATGTCATGGGGAGTCTGTTGAACACGTTTTTCATAGTTATTTAATTCCCTTGGTTCTAATCACAAGTTGTCCTGCATTATAATTGTAGAATAAGTATTGTTGGTAGACAGGTTGCAGAAGAAGCTGCTGACAGTGCTATACCTGGGTCTGTGAGGAGCATAAATAAGGGGACACTAGGCCTGAAACTGGCTTTGGAAACCTCAAATCTATGAAGTAATCCTGATTTGAACCACCAGAGCTACACAAATAATTGTTAATATTTGCAGATATACAATATTTTCTCATAAATGAACAACCCACTATTTTCTATAGACATGTTAAAATGGAAATACTAATTCTCAAACCTATAATTTTTCATGGAATATTGAAAATCTTAGACGAGTATGGTTATTAAATCCTATTTATGTTATTTTCCATAAGCACTTACCTTTGACACAAACAGAGAACTGGCATCAGAAGGGATGTGAAATGTGAAGAGGGATTATGGAGTCCCTACTACATGGACACTGGATTTCCAAAGTAGTTCTAAAGCAAGACAAACATAAAAGTGCAAAAGCAACCAGCAAATTTATTTCATTGGTGTAGAAAAAAATTATATCACTGGACCAACTAGAAATGTTTCCATGCCTATTTGAGTATTATTTGCACTTATATGACCTGCAATGTTGTTAATTTGCACATTTATATTTGTATATTTATCAGTTTATAAATTTTGTTTTAAGAAGCAAAATCTTCATAAAATAATAATGTTCAGGTTCACAGGTTTATTTTAATGTTTTATGAATAGTTTTGCTTGGCCTTTATGAAATTATATAATATTTATTCATGGCCCTTACAGTTTATTAAAAGTACTGTAAACAATATATATCAGAAAAGGACACATAATATTTCTATATATTTATATAAAGATTTGAAAATTTTCTCTATCTGAATTTTCAATAATTATTTAACATTTAAAAAAATATTTAATTAAAAAATCATAATCCTGAATTGAATTGCATAACGCAGGGAAGAAAATCAATCTGGAAACATTAAAATCTATCATTTTACATCCAAAGATGAATTTGTGGAAATGTTGCATATGTAAAACAAAACTTAAAGATATAAAATATAAATAATTCAAGAAACATAGACTGTAGAATGTGAAACATGACATGAAATGTCACTGTGAGTTAAAATGGCTCTTTCAGCTACCATATTAGTTTTTCAAATCTAGCAAAATTTACAAGTATAAAATGTAACAAACCCACAACAGAAACTAAGGTTTTGACAAAACTTTGAAATACCAGCGACTGGGAGTGTGCCAGTGAGAACAGTAAATTGAACTTGTAAAGCTGTAGGCTGGTACTGGAGCCTACAATATCCTCTCATGTATGTATCTCATAGATATTCTCACCTAGCACCAGCAAGAACACAGGGGTTGTTCTCTGAAAGGAGAAAGACGCTGGAGGAGAAACAATATTTATAGCTGTGGTATCATCTTTCTTCTTCAGTGAACAGGTCACATACATATAGCATTAACAAAAATTCCACTTAAAAGAAATCAAACATTCTGTTGAGGTAAATCTGGAGAATATACAGTGAATTAGAGCACTTTAGAAAAAAAAATCTTCATTTAGAGAATCCCATTTCATAACAGTGCTGAGCTCATGCATCTTAATGGCAGCCTGACCCTGTAAACTTAATCTTCTTTGATAATAAATCTGAGAAATCACATTTAAAAATAATGTGTCAGAGATAATAATACATCAGTTTCAGATTAGCAAACGAAACTCCTCTATTACCAGTACTGTGGACTACTTTCCTAAATTCTCATAGTCTCCATTTTAAAGCCTTATCCTTATATTCTCAAATTATTTATGCTTTTAAGTTTATTGAAAATATGTTTATTCATATAACATTATTAGCATGATTTTCCCTCCCCCATCCCCTGCGCAATCCTTCCTACTTAATTGTCTATTCAATTCAAGTCTTCTTTCTCGGTATTTAAAAATCAGGCAAGTAAAGCAAACAAACAAGAATGGAAAAAAATAATCAGGAAAAGGACAGAGAGAGAGAGAGAGAGAGAGAGAGAGAGAGAGAGAGAGAGAGAGAGAATATTGCTGATGCCAAAATTCTGACACAGCTTGATATAGCTGTCTCCTGAGAGGCTCTGCCAGAGCATGACAAATATAGAGGCAGATGCTCACAGCCAACCATTGAACTGAGAGTGGGGTTCCCAACAGAGGAGTTAGAGAAAGAATTGAAGGAGCTGAAGCGGTTTGCAGCCCCATAAGAGAAAACAATACCAACCAAACAGAGCTCCCACAGACTAAGCTATTATGATACAAAGAGTACACATGGACAGAGCCATGGCTCCAGATGCATATGTAGCAGAGGATGGGCTTTTAGGGCATCAATGGTAGAAGCCCTTGTTCCAAAACTCAATGCTCCAGCATGGAGGAATGTCAGGGAGGGAGACTGGAAAGTTTGGATGGGTCGGTAGGGGCATACCCTCATAGGAGTAGGAAGAGTAGGATGGGATAAGGGATTTGTGGAAGGAAAACCAGGATAGAGGATACATTTCAAATGTAAAAACAAATACATTCAATCAAAAAATTTAGAAAACAAAAGAAACAAAAATACTGGATGTAAAATGTTTATACAAAAGACTAGTTTTAAAAAACACAAGCAATCTATGCACTGGAGCTAACCCTGTGCCATAGTTCTCCTCAACCCAATCCCCGCCCCCCGGAGATAGCTTGTCTCCCAGAAGTACTAATACACCTAAGATTACAGTATCACACAGGATCACAGGAGAACAAGCTACAATCAGAAACAGCAAGACCAGCTAACACTAGAGATAACTAGATTGGTAAAGAAAAGCACAAGAACATAAGCAACAGACCAAAGGTGCATGGCATTATCATAACCCATTCTCCCACCACAGCAAGCCCTAATAACCTAGCACACTGGGAAAGCAAGATTGTGATTTAAAATCACACCTCATGATGATGATCGAGGACTTTAATAAGAACATAATTAACTCCCTTAAAGAAATACAGGAGAACACAGGAAAACAAAGAGAAGCCCTTAAAGAGGAAACACGTAAAAGTCCATTAAAGAAATAGAGAAAAACTCAAAGAACAGGTTAAGCAATTGAGCAAAACCATCCAGGATATAAAAATGGAATTAGAAACAGTAAAGAAATAATGAAGCAAGACAACCCTGGAGATAGAAAATCTAGGAAAGAGATCAGAATTCATAAATACAACCCTCACAAATGAATATAAGAGATATAAAAGAGAATCTCAGGTATAGAAGATACCATAAAAACTAACATGACAGTCAAAGAAGAGAGGAGTTTAAGGGGAAAACTGGGTGGGGGTGACAGGATCAGTTATAGGGGGGTTGGGGATCAGATAAACCACCTAAGAAATCCCATCATCCCTAAAGAAATAGAAGTTAGTCACTAAGAAATAACAAGAACACATGCTCCACCATGTTCATAGCAGCCTTATTTATAATAGCCAGAAGCTGGAAAGAACCCAGATGCCCTTCAACAGAGGAATAGATACAGAAAGTGTGGTATATTTACACAATGGAGTACTCCTCAGCTATTAGAAACAATGACATCATGAAATTTCTAGGAAAATGGATGCATCTATTGAATATCCTGAGTGAGGTAACCCAGTCACAAAAGAACACATAATATGCAGTCACTGATAATTGGATAGTAGCCCAAAAAGCTTTGAATACCCAAGAAACAATTCACAGACCTTATGTAGCTCAAAAAGAAGGAAGACTGAAGTGTGGATGCTTCAATCTTTCTTAGAAGTGGGAACAAAACACTCATGGGAGAAAGGTTTTTTTTTAATTATGAATTTATCCTCCAAGCTGCAGACAGAGTGCATCGGATGTTATAAGAGCTGGAGACAGAAATACAAAGAATTGTGCTCCACATCATTGCATTCTCTTGCTTCTCCTCTCTACCTTCTTTTTTTCCCATCTACCTTTGTTCTTTTGTGTCTTTGGTGCTCTTCATTTTCCCTTCTCGAGTCTGTGTTTTCTCTAAGCCACTTCCTACCCATCAGTTTCTTAGTGCCCAATGCATCTATATTCAGGAACATAGTTATTACTATGTTGTCCCTGAATGTGTAAGCTGGAAAAGGTCAGCTAAGAGGACAATGTCTTTTGATGCTTGGAAAGCAAAGGAAATTAGGGAAGACAACTGCTCTCTAATGGTGGTAGCCAGTAAACAACACCATGGTTTATGAAATGCCTGTGTTCCATTGCAAATGGACATGTTTCTTGACTGAAATGCAGTGTGAATACAGTGTGGGCTGAACGTTGATATATATACTATAAATAGATAGATAGATGATAGATAGATGATAGAGTGATAGAGTGATAGAGAGAAAGAGAGATAGAGAGATAGAGAGATAGAGAGATAGAGAGATAGAGAGATAGAGAGATAGAGAGATAGAGAGATAGATAGATAGATAGATAGATAGATAGATAGATAGATAGATAGATAGATAGATACTAGTTTAATGGTTAAAGCAGGAAGCTTTAAGTCTGTTTACTGAATTCCTAAACACAAACTATAACCATTATATGTACTGAGAAAGAAATAACAATGTATCCCATTGTAATTACTATGCAAAGTCAATCCCTGGGTGCCATCACCACATGAAAAGCATGTTAGTTATACATTTGGGGAGGGAAAAAAAACTAGTAAAATGGCATTTAAACTTAAAAGAAAGTGAGTTTTTTTTCATCTTAAGTGTGGTGAATGTTTCAAATACAACATTTAGCTGTTGTTAAAAATAACTTAGTGTCTTAAATATTTATTTGCCCAAGAAAAGTAAATGACTTCAATGAAGCTGAAGCCTGCATGCTTCACAGTGGGGTGAGCTGCAGAGGATGTTATGACATTACTTGTTTTTCTTGTACACTCCTCTGATAGATAACTTTAATCTAATTTCTTCCTTTTCAATGAATGTTACCACTCATTTGAAAATGTGATTTCCTGTATACTTCTAACTAATGACATAATTTACTCAGAGATGCAAATCTATGTAAATATACAAATAAGCCATTAAGAACTTATGACACCACAGACATGTACATAGGGTTCATATTCATTGGGATAGCTACATTTTAATTTCTTTAGTTTTAATATCATGTTGGCTTTTAAACTTTAGTGGCATGATATATTTTGCTTTAATTTACATGGAATATGAATTAGTGGCACTTTTACTTTGTTTAGTAGAAACAGAAAATCTCTTCCAAATTCTATTTTTATTGTTGTAATTTATCTAAAGTCTAGTTTGCATGTTTAATTAATTATCTATTTATATAATCAAGATTGTATAATAAGGATATCATGACCACTCTAAAATAATAAATTTAATAATAATAGAAATAATGAAACTAAAATTTAAAATAATACATATAAAATCTTTCATAGCCTTACAATTTTAAAAATTTCTGAACACTATTCCGTAAATATATTCAGGCCTTTTTTAATTTAAAATTTCCTTAAAACTCAAAAATATCCTCTTAAAGAAGTTTAAATTCTTGCAACTTTGACATTCTAAAATATCAAAAATGAAGTATCTTTTTTATTTCAATAGTGAAAGTATTAGGCAAAACCATAATCTGTACAAGGCAAAACCAACCTCCAAAAACAATGCAAACAACTTGATGTTCAACATCTGGGATTCATCTGGAGCTGGGGTCACTACTTTGGCCACACTCTTGAAAGCATACATAATCACTTTATCTACCCATAACCCAGGTTCTGAAAAGCCATCAAAGCTTGGGTCTTTTTAAGTTCTCCTTGGAGTCTGGAATACATGGTATTCCATGGGTCTCTCTAAACTTTCAGCTTGGCCACAAGTGTTTCTATGAGTTGAAACCCTGTTGTTGGACTCCCCATTGGTTGTTCTTTCCAATATGTTTGGTTCCCTGACTCAACTAGGCATTCTTAGGACTCTAAGGCAGAAAAGAGTGGGAAGATACCTAGGGATGCTAGCTGAATATTTAATAATAAATAAATAGTAGGGCATGGTACATCTCTTTTTGCTCTAGAAGAATTGTCATTTCTTCTCAGACCCCCTACATCCTCAGAACAAGATCCTCCAGAATCAGAATTCAAGAACCTCAGTGGATGAAAAGACAAGAAAAGTCTTGCTGTTTTTCTTTCAAATGCAACTGTTGACGTTTCACGCAATAGAAAAGAGTCCAACTTCATGAAGCTATTAAAAACAATGTTTTCATGAAATTCTTAGGCAAATGGATAGAACAGAAAATATTACTGGAGTGAGGTAATCTAATCCCAAAAGAACACACATGGTATGCACTCACTGATAAGTGGATATTTGCCCAAAAGCACAGAATACCCAACACACAATTCATAGACCACATGAAACTCTAGAAGAAGAAAGACCAAAGTGTAGATGCTTCAGTCCTTCATAGAAGGCGAAACAAAATGCTCACAGGAAAAAATACAAAGACAAAGTGTGGAGCAGAGACTAAAGGAAAGGCCATCCTGAGACTGTCCCACCTGGGGATCCATTCCATATACAGCCACCAAACCCAGACAATATTGCAGATGCCAAAAAGTGCATGCTGACAGGAGCCTTGTAGAGCTGTCTCCTGAGAGACTCTGCCAGAACCTGACAAATACATAGGCAGATGCTCACAGCCAACCACTGGAATGAACATGGAGTCCCCAAAAGGGGAGTCAGAGAAAGGAATAAAGGAGCTGAAGGGGTTTGCAAATTTCAGCATCATGCCTGATCAAACCTCATATTGCCTTAAGAGCTGTTTCTTAAAAACAAACAAACAAAACAAAACAAAAAATCCTGCATTTAGAAAACACTTCAAAATTGGTCTCATCCTTGGAGACTGTTTTAGACAGGACTTCAGGTAACCTCTGTATTTTCCCATGACACAGAGACTAAACAGTAAATGATACAACCAACTTTCTAAAGTTTGGCCAGTATCCTAATTTTTGTGGGCCCCCAAAAAGATATCACCCTCAGACTGCAGGAAGCGGTTTTAAGGGAATGACACCTCCATTCCTGAGATGTGCAGTGGGTAGATTTATCCTTCAGTGAGTGATAGATGCTTATCATTGTTTACGGCAGTTGGTTACATGTTGTCGATGGTTTGGTTAGGGAGTAAACCAAGTATAAGAGACTAAATTCAGAGATATATACATATACATATATACATATACATATACACATACACAAACACATACACATATAGATATACATACATATACATATACATCATACATATTACATATATATGCATATACACATTCATATACATTTCATATGCATATTCAAATACATATTTATATGCATCATATGCAATATGCATAATACACATCACATATATATGTATATACACATTCATATACATTTCATATACATTTTCACATACATATTCATATGCATATTCATATACAGAGTCATATACACCATATACATCATATATATGCATATACACATTCATATACATTTTTGTATACATATTCATATATATCATATAAATCATATACATATACACATATGCATATGCATATGCATGTGCATACACATACACAGACATATGCACACATTGACTGCAACACAATTCTTTCTCTTGGGCTGTTTCTACAACAGGTATTCTTGGCAGGTGATATATAGCTCTGGCATGTCTGACATCTTGGGTCCTCTAAGGTAACTTCAGTTTTACAGGTTTCTATTGCAATGTCTTGGAAACACGGTCTTCTTGGATTCTTCCTAAGTGTCACTTTTCCAGTTCTGCTCTCTATACCATTCTAGACTGTGGTCGACTTCACTCCACTTCTGCTGATGTCCTTGGTGGTTATCCCATGGGTACTAGAATTCCCAGTATGGTGGGTTTTGTGCTGCATCAAGGCTTCACCAATAGACTCTCATAGCTCCAACTTCTTTGCCTGACCCCTTGAGTCCTGTACTGTCAACTGCAAACCTAGGGTGAACCTTCACCAAGAGCCCTCCATGACTCTACAGTGTCCAGCCTCAGCTGCTCTCCATGATCCCTTCAAATTCAGTACCACCTGTGGGACACTTAGATTTTTGTCTTGTTCAGGAGCCCCAGAAAACCATAAAGAACCCAACTTCGGTATAATCACATTAGTGTATCATTTTTTTCAAGGTAGAACCGAGTCCTCCTCACTGCCAACCCTGACACAGCAGGATGATTTGGTGAAGAAGCCCTGACCTCTCATAAGAACACAATTTTATAGGAAATTGGAGCAAGTGAGGAAGTGTCTATCTTGGCACGCATCTAATTGGATGGCCATCATAGACTGGCAGATGAGTGTTCTGAAGCAAGTTATGAACAATCACAAACTGTCTGAAAGTGCATCTGAAGCAATGAAACTAATCTTTGATTAACTGTTGCTAAGAAGTAGCTAGAGATTAACTCTGGAAATGGGCTAAGGACAAGCCATGGATTCCTTCCTGGTATTTGGGTGTAGCTTGAGTTCAGCTGCAGGTCAAGTTCACTCTCAGGATGGAGTATATTTGGCCTTTCACTTACACATTACCAAGTACAGCTGCAGCATTAATTGCAACCTTGGCCATCTCTGTAACACATATTCTGTGTGCTCTCAGAAAATACATTCCACAGGATTTCACCTCAGTGTTGCTGTGTTCTTCTTAATCACCATTATTATCTCAGATCCAGCAAACCAGCATCAACTACCCCAGTAGTCTTCCTCTTTTGACTATAATGCCAGAGCTACAGGGTTGAATTTGCTTGTTATAGCCCAGATATTAGTTTTCCAACTCCTTCACTACCTAAGTTTGGCAAAGCTGGAACTTGCTCTGCAGATAAACTATGAACTCAGAGATCTGCATGCCTCTGACTTCTGGGTTTGTGATTATATTTTAGGTTTTCTATATGAAGTTGACAATTGTCCTTTCAAGGTCCATGAATAATTGTGTTGGAATTTTGATGAGCATTGCATTTAATCTGTAGATTGTTTTTGGTAAAATGACCACTTAAATATGAAATTCCTACTCATCCAGGACCTTAAGAGTTCTTTTTATCTTTTGATACATTTTTGATTTTTTAAAAAGTTGCTTTGAAATTTTTAATCATACATGTTTTTTTTTACTTGCTTGCTTAGAGTTTCTTCCAAATTTTTAATCTTATTTGAGATTATTGTAAAAGGTGTTACAGAAGGGCTACTGATTTATTTTTGGGTTGATCTTTTTTCTACCTCCTTAGCTAAAGTTGTATATCAGCTATAGGAGTTCTCTGGTGTAAAAATTTTAGAGTTACTTATATTTATTATTATATCATATGCAAAATACTTTGACTTGTTTCTTTCTAATTTGTATCCTTTTGATCTCCTTCAATTGTCTTATTGCTGTAGCTAAGACTACAGTTACTACATTGACGCTGGATGAGAATGGATGCCCTCAAATTATTTCGGATTTTAGTTTAATTGCTTTGAATTTCACTATATTTAATTTGATATTAGCTATAGGCTTAACATAAACTGCTTTTATTATGTTTTCATGTGTCTCTTATATCCCTTATTTATCTAGGAATTCTGTTATTAAAACATGTCAGATTTTGTCAAAAGTTCTTTTCTTCCTCTAAGTAGATGAATAGAAGGTATTTTCCTTTCAGTTTTTTACATGAAGGATAGGGTTTATTGATATTCACATGAGGAAATACCCCTACATCTCTGGGCTGAAGGATTCATGATCATGCTGGATACCTTTGATGTGTCATAGATTTGTATTGATTTTTGTATTTATACTAAGAAAAATTGGTATGTAATCTTCATTCCTTTTTGGATCTTTATGTGACCTCAAATATAAATTGGGCAACATTCATTCTCTTTTTATTTTGTGGACTCATTTGAGAGGTATTACCTTTAGGTCCTTGACAGTGTTTAGAACTTTGTAATAAAAGCACATGGCCCTGGGTTTGCTTGATTTTTGTTCTTATTATTTGTTTGTTCATTTGTTTGTTTAGTTTGTATGGTTGTCTAGTTTTGGTTGGAAGATTTTAGTGATTGCTTTTATTTTGTTAGGGATTATAGCGTTGCTTAAAGTTCTAATTTGAACTTCATTTAACTTTGGTAAGTGATATATTATCTAGAAAGTTATCCATTTCTTCCCAGTTTGTATAATACAGGTTCTTAAAGTAAGTCGTTAAGATGATCATCGTTTCCTTCATGTCTGATGCTATGCCCACCCCCTTTGTTTCCAATTTTGTTAACTTGGATATTCCCTCTCTACCTTTCAGTTAGTTTAAATTAAAATTTGTCATACTTTTTATTTATTTATTTATTTATTTATTTATTTATTTATTTATTTATTTAAAGAATAAACACATTCTCTTTGTTTCTACATAGTTTCAGCCCGAGTTTTATTATTTGTTACCATCTCTCTTGGTTACGGTTTTACTGCTGTGAAAAGACACCATAGCCAAAGCAACTCTTATAAAAACAATATTTACAAGGCACTGGTTTACATGTTCAGAGATTCAGGCTCATGTCTTCAAGATGGGCGTGTGACAGCCTGCGGGCAGTCAAGGTACAAGAGAACCTAGTGTTCTACATCTTTATCTTAAGTCTGGTAGCAGAATACTGACTTCCAGGCAGCTAAGATGAGGGTCTTAATTCACAATGACACACCTATTCAATAAAAACCATACCTCCTCCAGCAAGGCTGCACCTTCAAATAGTCTCTGTCC
This sequence comes from Micromys minutus, assembly GCF_963924665.1. Taxonomy (NCBI): domain Eukaryota; kingdom Metazoa; phylum Chordata; class Mammalia; order Rodentia; family Muridae; genus Micromys; species Micromys minutus. Next base: position 4,349,028 of record NC_137980.1, on the reverse strand, counting down.
CCGGGTCAAGCATATAAACCATCACATTCCACTTCCTGTCCCCATAGACTTGTTCAAACATATGAGTCGATGGGGGCCATTTCTAAACATAGCATAATGTAAAATATATTTAGTCCAATTTCAAAAGTTCCCATAGTCTATAGCAGTTTCAACAATGTTAGAAGTACAAAGTTCAAAGTTTCTTCTGAGAGCCATCCAATTAGTTAACTCTAATCTCCAAAGCAAGACAGAAAACCATCTCGGAAAACTCCAAACTGCATATCCATGTCTGATATCAAAGCAGTCTTCAGATCTCTAACTTCTTTTTCATCTTTTTTGACTATAACAAACTCTCCTGGACTGGTTTCAGACACTGTTAGCAGCTCTCCTCAGCAGATGCACTATGACTCTGGCATGTTACAGCTTCTTGTGTCAATGTCTGGGATCCACACATAATCTTCTGGGCTCATCCAATGGCCCCAGCTCTACCCTCTGTCGTTCTCTATGCTCAAGTTGATCCACTCCACTGCCCTGGCTGTTGTTGGTGATTATCCATAGTACTGGCATCTCCAATAAAATACAAATGGGTCTTCTCCTGCATCTAGATTTGACCAGTAGGCTTTCATGAGTTTTCTTTATGGTGCTAAGCCTCAAAGCCTTTGCATGATTCCTTTAATCCAAGGTTATCAATTGCACTTGAGGTGTCACCTTCACCAGTGGCCTTCCATAGCTTCCCACAGTACAAAGACTCAGTTACTCTTTGTAAACCCTTATAGATTTAGTCCAGTTTCAACAAGGTGACAACATGACAGCCTTAAGGCAGGTATGGTAAGAAAGAAACTGAGAGTTCTACATCTACATCTGAATGCAGTAAAGAGAATCCTGACTTCTAGGCACCTAGGATAAGGGTCTTTAAGCCACAGTGATACAACTATTCCATAGGACACAGTCAATAAGATAAAACGGCAACCAATATATTGGAAAACCAACTGGGAAAAAATCTTTACCAATCCTACATCCAAATATAGGGCTAAAATCCAATATATAACAAAGAACTTAAAAATCATACTCCAGAGAAACAAATGACCTTTTTAAACAATGGGCAACAGAGCTAAACAGAGAAGTCTCAACTGAGCAAACTCAGTTTGAACCAGAAGCACCTAAAGAATTGTTCATAATCCTTATTATAAACATCATCAGGGAAGTGTAAAGAAAACACCCTTAATATTTCACCTCATGCCAGTCAGAATGGCTACAATGAAAAATGCAGGTAACAGTAGATGCTGGTGAGGATGTAGAGAAAGAGGATGACTCCTTCATTCCTAGTGGTATTGTAAGTTGGTACAACTACTCTTAGAATCAGTCTGGCACTTCCTCAGCAAATCAGATATTATATACCTGAAGACCCAGCTAAACACCTCCTGGGCAAATACCCAAAATATGCTCCAACATACAAAAAGAACATCTGTTCCACTATGTTCATAGAAGCCTTATTTATTATAGCTAAAAGCTGGAAATAACCTAGATGCCCTTCAACAGAAGAATGGTTACAAAAAGTAGGGTACATTTACACAGTGGAATACTACTTAGCTATTAAAATCAATGACTTAATGAAATTCTTAAGCAATTGGATGGAACTAGAAAATATGGTCCTTAGTGAGGTGACCCAGTCACAAAAGAACACACATGATATGCAGTCACTGATAATTGGATACTAGCTCTCAGAAACCTCTGAATACCCAAGAAACAACTTACAGACCTTATGAAGCTCAAAAAGAAGGAAGTCAACCTGTGGAAACCTTAGTCCTTCTTATAAAAAAGAAAAGAAAAAAATGTGCATTCATCGTATATTATTATTTACCAAATTTATGAGCTATAATAATATTTTATAAAAAAATAAATTTTTAAAAATTAGAAAATAGAGTTATCCTGGTCATGGTGTCTTTTCACAGCAATTAAACTTGAATTCAAAACACAGCCATTTATTCTAGAAAAGCTTCTAATGATGGAATAGTCAGCATTCTCTAGTGTAGTTAGGAATCAACAGCTTAACATGATAATACCAATATTATCAAAAAGAGAACTCACTCAAGAATTCCACACAATCCACTGTAAAAAAAACAATGTCAAATACATGAAATACTCAAAATACTATTTATTCAACTCAGACTAAGTGAACTCCGGATTTGGTCCTTAAGCAGATGATCATATACTGAATAAATGTTTATGGGTAAGTTCTAATATATGGCCTGAGGATATAAAAGTAACCATAATATGACTTTATGGTGATTTATAACAGATACCTTTGATTTTTTTTGTATTTCAGTCATATTTGATGTTTTCTCAGTTTAATTCACATTCCCTTTTGATATACATCTGTATTAATTTGAGGTCCCTTTTCTGAAAGTACACTAAATTACTTATGCTTGCCCATCACTGTATAATTTTGATGAGAGAAGCACTTTAAAACACATACCACTATTTAAGCACACTTACTTTTTTAAAAAGAAGCAATGTGCCTCAAACAGTAATAAAGATCAAAAACTACACATAAATCAAATAAGATTAAAGAAGTTAGTTTTATCAATCTTATCTGTTATTATTTTTGTTTATTTTTAAATGAGGTGTCACTGGATAGCCCAGGATGCCTGCAGGCAGTTCAGGCCCATCATCCCATCCAGCTTCTCTTCTTAAATATCTAAATATCCCTAGTGTGTCTGAGTTTAAACTCTTACAGAGTTACATGGAAGGCTGGCATGGATGGAGATATTGTCACAATAAGAGTCTAGAATAGAGAGGTATAAGGCAAGCAAACAGCACCACTAGTTGCTGGTCACGTACACGTACCAGTTAGACCAGACTACCCAGGCTGTCTGGGCTCAGAGGCTGACCTGGACTTTGTAGGTCATTTTTACTTTACTGGGATTTCTTTACTCCCATGTTTGCATGTTCCAATATTTTGTAATGATGGTAAGATCAGAGATTTAGTTAGTATAAGAATGCTTAGTCACACCTCAAACTGTCTAACTCAAATGTTTTTATTCTTCGGAACATATGCCTAATTTCTATGTGCAATAATTTTAAAGATATACTACAGTAAGTCAGCTGAAAAGACAGGTGGAATATAGGCCTGAGGACTGCCACAACCCTTGAGCACAGCACTGGTTGGTGAGTGAATCAGTGGTGGTGGGTAGGACCAGCTAGTGAGTCTTCTCCAGGAAGGCCTTGCAGCAGCTAAGGCATCAAAGTCACCACCTCAAAGTCAGAGTCCTTGCCATAATAGGCATCTTCAATAATGAGCTGTTTCTGTGGAGTATAGCTCCCAAGTCGTACAATTTTAACTGGGTGGTTTTTAACTTGATTATTTTTCTTTTGAAATGTCTCTGATTCTTTCATAGTATATAATATATAATCGAATGTGACAAGATCTTTTGTGTAATCTGTCTTGCCTTATGGGCTGTGCTAATGCCGTGAGTTTTTAGGCAGCTGACAGAACTTGAGTCTGGGGCCCGGCCCACGTTTCAGTCAAAAATGGCGCTAGTGACTATAGTGCAGTTATCTGAGAACTTTTCATCCGTTACCAGTTTTCTGAAAACTGCTTTTGAAATGGGTGACTTACCAAAGTTTCTGAGACACATGAACAGCACTAACATGTACCCAACCTCTGCCAAGTTTGCAGACCCTGGCACCCACCTATGATATTTTAACATGTTCTTTCCAAAAACTAGTTTGATATAAGACTGGTCAAAGTTGAATTTATTTTAGAATTGCACTCTTTTATGTTTAATTATTTATTTATTACCCTTAGAATTCATTTTACATTTGGTATTAAATTTCTAATTATGAATATGCTATATCAGCATTTGTACAAAAGCATTTATTCTCCCAGTACAAACAGTTTTTGGAGGAATAAAAACTATATATAAGAAAAATTAGATAACCTGCAAAAAGAAAGAAAGGAAGAAAAAAAAGAAATAGAATGGTATAAATTATAGTTGTTTATATTATGAGTCTGAAAGTTGAAATCACTATGTAGATATATATAGATTGTTTTTCTCTGATTGATTTTAGGTTATTTCCCTCTAATATAACAACATAATATTAGTATAATATTTGGGCAGGATTACAATGATATTTAAATAGTAATAATAAGTTATTATTTAACTTTTCCTTCATTATATAAGGCTAGTCCACCTCACTAATATTACTGAGAAGTTCCTGGGATTTTTACCTCCTGTTAGATAAAAAACTGGGCTGCCTTTAGAATATTTTGAAATAGAAAGAACTTTAAAATGACTATTTGTGCCACTTTATCATTCTGAATTTCTAGGCCTTTACAGACAATACTGCATATCAAACATTGATGTGCAAAGGGTGAAAATGTTTTGCAGGTCAATGTCAACATTTTTAGCATTTCCATATAGTTGAGAAAATATGATACTTGGCTTTTTTTTCTGTTTGACTTATTTCACTTAATAAATTTTGGTACAATTGTTTGGAGTTCTGTTGCTCATTTTTTAAAAGGCTGAATAGCATTTCTCTGTGTGTATGCCATATGCTATGCATTTATATCTTCTTTGAATGATCAGTTGATTTTAAAGACACTTCATGCTCAAACAGAATACTTAATGCAGAAAAGATAATACTTCACAAATTTGTATATGAATTTCATAAAAATATCAAGGCTTCAGCAATATTTTATGTAGATACATACATGATTATTTTTAATTTCTAGGGAAAGACAAATCAGCTAGAATAACTAAATAGACCATTTCAAAGGACAGTATAACATTATTTTGTCCAGTTTTGTAGCTTATATAGCTACAGTAATCAAGACTGAGTATTCCCCCCCCACCGAAGGAAAGAAGAAAAACAAACAAATCAATGAAACAACAATAGAACTGAAAAACTAGCCTAAAAAAGAGAAGCAACTTTAGCTCATTTGTTAAATAGTGATTCAGCTGAGAAAAGATGGTCAGCATTTACTTTTTATTCGATATTTTCTTTACTTACATTTCAAATGTTATCACCTTTCCCGGTTTCCTGTCTGGCATCCTCTTATCTCATAGTGCCTCTATGAGAGTGTTCCCCCACCCACTCACTCACTCCCTCTCAAATCCCTGCCCTGGCATTCCACATCACTGGAGCATTAAGCCTTTATAGGACCAAGGGCCTCTCCTCCTGTTGATACCCAGTAAAGCCACCCTCTGCTGCATATGCAGTTGGAGCCATATGGATCCTGGTTTAGTCTCTGGCAGCTCTGCAGTGGTGGTGGTGGGGTGTTTGGTTGGTTGATATTGTTGTTCTTCCTATGGGGTTTCAAATCCTGTCAGCTCATTCAGTCCTTTTTCTAACTCCTCCGTTGGGGACCCCATTCTCAGTCCAATGTATTTTTGGCAAATGGTTTAGAAATATTTGTATGATCCTCTGCCATCTAATCCCCAATCAGCCAATGCCTTGCAAACACCTTTAACGGTGGTAAACTACTCCCCAAACTCTGTGCTTTATTTCATACCATACAATGCTGCCAACACCAGGTAAGCCACCAACCTCTGCAAAAAATAGCTAATAACAGATGTAGAAGAAGGAGAAGATCCAAATTGCATAAGATATTTTCAACAAAATCGTAGAAGGAAATTTCCCCAACCTAAAGAAAGAAAAATAGGGAAAGATGGAGGCTGAAGAGATGGCTCAATGGTTAAGAGCACTGACTGCTCTTACAAAGGTCCTGAGTTCAATTCTCAGCAACCACATGGTGGCTCACAACCATCTGCAATGGGATCAGATGCTCTCTTTTGATTTGTCTGAAGACTTCTACAGTGTACTTACACAAATAAAATAAATAATTTTTTTAAAAAAAGAAAACAATACCTATAAATATACAGTAAGCTTACAGAACACCAACTACAATGGACCAGGAAAGAAAATCCTCCTGTCACATACTAATCAAAATACTAAATGTACAGAACAAAAATCAGTATTAAAAGTAACAAAGGAAAAAGGCCAAGTACTATAAAAGAGCAGATCTCTCAGAATTATACCCAAGTTCTTAACAGATACTCTGAAAGCCAGGGTGACCTGGGCAGATATATTGTAGTCTTGAAGTGATCACAGATACCAAATTAGACTACTATAGTAAGCAAAATGTTTTTCTTTTTATTAGATACTCTGTATTTACATTTGAGATGCTATCCCTTTACCAAACCTTGCACCCATCTCCCCTCCCCCTCCAGTTGCCTTCACGAAGGTGCATACCCTTCTGATTCCCCTCTCCACCTCATTGCCTTGGCATTCCTCTATATTGAGTAAAGGAGCCCTATATGGAACAAAAGCTTCTTCTCACATTGATGCCAGACACTGCTATCTTCAGCTACATATGCAACAACTGGATCAATAGGTCTCTCAAAGTGAGCACAGAGGTTGGTGTTTTACTCCATTGGAGATCTGGAGTATTTGTTTGGTTGATAATGTTGTTCTTCTCATGAGGTTGCAACCCCTTTCAGCTCCTTATGTCCTTTCTTTAGCATCCTCATTGGGATCCCTGAGTTCAGACCAATGGTCAGCTGCAAGCATGCTCAGCTGTATCTATATGACTCTAACATAGTCCCTAAGGGGCATTTCTGTGGTTCCTGCCAGTAAATACTTTTTGCGATCAGCTATAGTGCTTGGATTTGGTGACTGCATAGGTGGTAGATCTCCAGGTGAGGCAGCTTCTGAGTGATCTTTTCTTTAATCCCTGCTCCTCTATTTGGCCTTGCATTTTCTCCCATGAAAGTTTTCTCCTCTTTTCTAAGGACTGGGGCCTCCCCATTTTGGTCTTCCTTTTTTGAGCTTCATCATGTCTGTGAATTGCTTTTTTGTGTAATGGGTATACTGAGCTCTCTGGGGATGGTATCCACTTATCAGTGAGTACATACCATGTGTGTTATTTTGTGACTGGGTTACCTCACTCAGGATGCTAGTCCCCAGTTCCATTCATTTGCCTACGAATTTCATAAAGACATAGTTTCTAATAGCTGAGCAGTACACCATTGTGTAAAGGTACTACATTTTCTGTATCCATTCATCTGTTGATAGACATCCGGTTTCTTTCCTGCTTCTGGCTATTATAAATAAGACTGTTTTAAACATGGTGGAGCATGTATCCTTGTTATATTTTGGAGTATCTTTGGGATATATGACCAGGTGTGGAATGGCTAGGTTTTCAGGTAGTACTATGTTCAATTTTTTGAGGAACTGCCAGATTGATTTCCAGATTGATTGTACCAGCTTACAACTCCACCAACAGTGGAGGAGTGTTCCTCTTTGTCCAGATTCTAGCCAGCATTTGCTGTCACCTAAGATTTTATCTTAGCCATTCTAACTAGTGTGAGGTGGAATCTCAGGGTTGTTTTGATTTGCATTTTTCTGATAATTAGGAATGTTGGGCATTTATTTAGGTACTTCTCAGCCATGTTGTGTTCCTCAGTTGAGAATTCTTTGTTTAGCTCTGTACCCCATTTTTTAATAGGATTCATTAATTCTCTATAGTCTAGCCTTCTGAGTTCTTTGCATATACTGGATACTAGCCCTCTATCAGATGTAGAATTGAAAAAGATCATCTCCCAATCTGTAGGCTGCTGTTTTTGTCTTCTTAACAGTGTTCTTACCCTTATTGGAGCTTTGAAATTTCATGAGGTCCTATTTGTCAATTCTTGATCTTAGAGCTTAAGCCATTGGTGTTCTGTTCAGGAAACATTCCCCTGTGCCTATGTGTTCTAAGCTCTTCCCTACTTTCTCTTCTAATAGTTTCCATGTACCTGGTTTTATGTGGAGATCTTAGATCCACCTGGACTTGAGATTTGTACAAAGGATAGGAAAGGATTCATTTTCATTCTTCTGCATGCTGACTGCCAGTGAACCAACACCCTTTGTTGAAGAGGCTGTCCTTTTTCCTTTTTCCATTGAATATTTTTAGCTCCTTTGTCAAATATCAAGTGACTATAGGTGTGTGGGTTCATATCTGGGTCCTCAATTCTGTTCCATTCATCTACCTGCCTACCTCTGTACCAATGACATGCAGTTTTAACACTATTGTTTTGTAATACAGCTTGAGATCAGGGATGGTGATTCCCTCAGAAGTACCTTTTTTTTTCCTTGAGAATACATTTTGCTCTTCAAGGTTTTTGGGTATTCCAGTTGATTTTACAAGTTTCTTTTGCCAACTCTATAAATAATTCCGTTGGAATTTTGATGGGGATTGCATTGAATCTGTAGATTACTTTTGGCAAGATGGCCATTTTTACAATGTTGATCCAGCCAATCCATGAGCATGGGAGACCTTTTCATCTTCTGAGATCTCCTTCAATTTCCTTCTTCAGAGTCTTGAAGTTCTTTCCATATAGATCCTTCACTTGCTTGGTTAGCATCACCCCAAGGTATTTTGTGACTATTGTAAAGTGTCAATTCTCTGATTTTTTCCTCAGCCTGTTTATCCTTTGAGTAGAGGAAGGTTACTGATTTGTTTGAGTTAATTTTATAGCCAGCCACTTTGCTGAAGTTGTTTATTAGTTTGTAAAAGTTCTCTGGTCAAATTTTTGGAGTCACTTAAGTATTCTATCATATCATCTGCAAATAGTGATATTTTGAATTCTTCCTTTTCAATGTGAATCCTTTGATTTCTTTTTGTTATATAATTGCTTTGGCCAGGACTTCCAGTACTATATTAAATAGGTAGGGGTCAGTGGGCAGCCTTATTTAGTCCCTGATCTTAATGGATTGCTTCAAGTTTCTCTCCATTATTTTGAGATTGGCTACTGGTTTGCTGTATATTGATTTTTCTATGTTTAGGTATGGGCCTTGGATTCCGGATCTTTCCAAGACTTTTATTATGAAGGGGTGTTCAATTATGTCGAATGCTTTCTCAGCATCTAGTGAGAGGATCATGTGTTTTTTTTTTCTTTGAGTTTATTTATATAGTGGATTATGTTGATGAATTTCCATATGTTGAACCATCCTTGGAACACTGGAATAAAGCATAATTGGTAATGGTGGATGATTGTTTTGATGTGTTCTTCTATTTGGTTTGCAAAACTTTTAATCACCACAAAGGGACAAAAAAAAAAAAAAAAAAAAAAAAAAAAAAAAAAAAAAAAAAAACTCCATGAAAAAAAAACAATAATATCTATCTACAACTCCAAACCTACTGAAAATCTTCAACATAAAGAAGTGAACTAGCCCCCCAAAACATATGAAATAATCTCACCCAAGCAAAACCAAAAGAAGGGATACATACACACACACACACACACACACACACACACACACACACACACAAACAACAACAATAAGAATAAAACAGCCGGTAGTCATTAATATATCCCAATATGAATAAACTCACGTCCCCAATAAAAAGACACAGGCTTACATATACGGTAAGTATTCCAACTTTAATTGACCTATTTAAGATAAATCCTTATGTGCCTGAATAGGGGTTAACCCAATACAGATAACCTGTCACAGGCAAGCTGAGAAGCTTCCTTGTCAGATGACTGAAGATTTAGCCAAGTAGATAGTCAATATTATCCATCATACTATTAGAGCAAAATAGGTGACATCCACAAGTTATCTCATTATAATCTTTATTTACAGTGAAACTATCCAAACACATATAATATTCTATAGCCCATAAAAGGACATTAAACTCAGTTCAGATTTCATTCACAAAAAAGGTACTCAGTATCTATATGAGGCAAACATACCCCAACTAGAGAGCACAAGGAGACAATTATTCAGTCTTGATTTCCAGGCAAAGTTCAATTCAGAGGAAGTGCCATAAAAGAATAAAATTAAATACAAATATTTACCTTCATAGTTTTGTTCTTACTTACTGTCGGTTTTATGATGAAGTATGTTAGCTATTCTCTTCACGATGTTAAATTACTGACAAAACTCAAAATTTTGATAATGTGATTGAAACCATTTTTTTTCTTTTCCATTTGTAATTCAACATGCCTGCTGCTCTGTTCTGTACTTTGCTACCAAATGACGTTAGGTAGTTGCTAATATGAGTGCAATATACATGATGCTATTCCACCACAAATGACTGAATATTAGCACATTGAAATTTTCAAATATAACAATGTTTATGAGAGAATCATAGACTTTCATAAAACAAGAATATGTACATCAATTATTCTGTTAGAAATATAGTATGAATCAAAAAAGTGTCAGAATTTAGTAAGATTCATTGGAATAAAATCACTATTTTCATTTAAGTGTACCTTGTATATATTACTCAAAGAAGGAATCATCAAACCAATCTGTGCATAATTCATAAAAGAACAGGGAAGTTTTCCAGTCTGTTGGCATGATGTCCTAACCATGTTTGTAATTAAATAATAAAATGTAGGCTAAAGAACACTAACACAGAAGTGATTCAGGAGGATTTTGGTAAAGTCTCAGATTTGTGCAGAAACAATCACAATGCTGTTTGATTGCCACACTGTCTGGCCTCACTGGTTTTAGTTAATGCTTTGCTGTACATAGAGATTGCTTCTGAGTATCTATATTTTGAAGGTAAGATATGACACATAATGCCATAGTGTTTTCAAAGTGGGCTAATATTTTTTCCCTATTTTGGCTCTGGGAATAAAGAACTAGAAATAGTATCTATTAAGGTTTATTGGCTATTCATAAAAGCTTATAATCACCAGCTGGATTCTGGAGCAGCACAGTGGGTGTTATATTATATTTATTGTCAACTCTGTAAACAATATGTATACTTTCATTTCAGGTTAATTAGTAAAACGTTATCTAAACATTGTAAGCCTCTGTTTGCTGCAATCCTGTTAAGAGAAACATAGGAGCTGGGTAAATGGGGTCTCCTTTAAAGTCTTTCAGAAAGGAAATATTTGCGTGAAAAGTCACATATTTGAAATCATTCCCATTTACATTTATTTTTTGGTTCTATAAAGGAGGGTCTCTGACTTTATCAGAGAAGCTTTCTCATTGTAATGGATGAAAGGTGAAGCATCTTTCATTTTTGAATTGTATAGACATTTGGATAAAAACTACTGAGTTCCAATAAGATAAAGTTCTCATCAAAATAGAGTATTCAAGCCCCAGATGATTGATGATGCTATGTGAGATTCCGGGAACACAACTGTTGTAGTTGTAACCTGCAGACGGCACAGTGGCCCCATGCTCCCTGCGTGGTAAGCACTGGGGCAGCCCCATGCTACGAATCAGCTCATGGTGTGATCACTATTCATGTCTTTCGTTCACTGCAGCCCCTCCGTGCTCTTCATTCACCACATCTGTAGGTTTCCATTCTCTCCTCTCCACAACTAGCTCCGTTCTGCCATCTTTCCTCCTAATTTTATGAGTCTACCTTTTAAAAAGCTTCATTCTATTGGACTTACCCTTCCATATTTGTTCCGTGGTTTCAGACATTGCCAGCTCTTGAGACTCTTTTCAGTGCCTCCTTATCTCCCCTACGAACCCCATGGGTTTTTCAGGCTCAGCAGAGCTGCTCCTCAGTCCTGGGACAAGTGCTTTGTCCCCGACATTCTCCAATACAGCCATGTTTCAAGTGTTCATCTTGGATGGTGATGACATGCACCAGCCTCTCGTTCTACAGGACCAACTCTTCCACCTTTTCCAGCACCATATATATGCAGTAAAAGTTGAGGTGGGCTGACTTGAATTTTTCTGTATTTGAGTACCTTCTGTATTTGAATACGGATGTCCAGTTCTTCTCTTTCCAGGACTTCCAGGGTTTTAGATTCCAAAAATCTTAGTATTTACAACAATACATTGATATTCTGGAAAAGAGGCAAAATAATGAACAGAAAGTGTAGTTTTTTCACACTGTCTTGTGTAAAAGTATTTTCCTATGGATAAATGCATAAAGGAATAAAAGACAAATAATTAAGGATCCAAAGAGAAAGTATAAGAGAAGCATGTTTTTCAGCTTCTGTGTAAGTATCAATTTGAATACCTTAAGACGTTCAGGTGTTAAATAAATATATTGAGATTTTTGAGTTAATCTTATCTTATGTGATGGCATTATCTACCATTCTTAAATAAAAAGATAAGGTGATTTATGAATGTTTAGATATAGTGAATTGTATTTATGTGAGAAGTTACAGATGCATACTATATTTAGACTTTTAAATAAATTTAGGTTACCACCACTTACTTTTCAATTTTCTTGTGATATATGTACATAAAAACTTTGACTATTTCCATGTTAAATTTTGTTTTACATGTACTTTATGCTCATTGTAACTAGTAAGATTTCAATGCATGCTATCAAACCATAAAAAATCAAGTGCTGACAAAAATATATTCATATAATTTATGCCAAAATGCTTTTAAAATTCAATACATATATCTCTGTCTTTTTTAAAATAATGTTGAAAAAAGAAAATCTATATACTTGAAATAAACTATTTTGCACCATTTTTTAAAAACATTAAATTAAGAGCTACCTCTATTTTCAAAGTGTTATTATTCCAATCATTTTACTTTCCTGTGTAAAATGTGTTTATTTAATAATTTCTTAGTGGATTTGTAAAAGCTGGACAGTTTCCTGAGTTCTTAACCACATAAGTATGCTTCCTAGGTGGGAAGAGGAAAGCAATGGAGAGTTGGAAGTGAAAAAATAATGGAGAGGAAAATAAGAAAACAGGAAGCTTACTTTACACAAAAGAAGGAAGCAAAGGTCTACTCTCTCTGTGTTTTCTAACAGTACATTCATAAAGACAAAAATGACAGCTCTGTAATCAGACTTATTCAACAGTTGTTTTTACATAACGATATTGAGATTAGTACTTATGAGATCTAAAATTGACAATTTGTAGGACATATTTATACTGTTCCAGATACATTTATCTGTCAAGCTTTATGGTAATATTTTACATTGTACAATTAGATTAAGCCATAACACAGAAATCCTCTTCAGATTAAAGGGACATAAAATCTGGAAAGCTATATATTACATTTATTTTTGTGAAATTATGAACCAATTATCTTTCTCTGGACGCTGATTTGTTTTTGACAATTCAAGTAGGCATAGACTAGTTTAATGATTCTAGTTGAAATGTCAACAGCTTTGGAAATAATATACTTTCTTACATTGTAAACACCAGACAAATCATAGCCAGATCCTTGAAGTTTGAATTCTGAAACACCAAGTAGTTCCATTGATTTCAAGCTTACAAGACTTTCTGCACTCCACTGCCGCCAACTTTAGTGTTTCCTCAGGCCTTAGCAGCACATCATCATGTAACCACATACCTCAATCTTATTGATTCTCAAACTAAGAGGTAAATACATGAGCATCAATCTTTGCTTCATAACCAGATTGCCTTCCATTATTCTTAGAATGACATGTCGTGATATATAGTATGTAGCTGTAAGTTATGATTCTATTTAACCTTTCCAACACTTTACCACACTACCTTCTTTCATTATACGTCCTGCTCCTGGATTACTGATTGTTTCCAAAATAGATTACATTCCATTAAAAACTACTCCAAAAATATTTGCATAATTTAGTTTTTGAGACTCAACAGTAATGAACTGATTAATTAGTAAGTGGATGGATAACACATTAGTCAAGAAAATGAAATCTCATCCTTAAGGTATAGGAGATATCTAATCAATGTACATTAAGAAGTACTGAACAGGGGCTGAAGAGATGGCTCAGCAGTTAAGAGCACTGACTGTTCTAGAAGTTCTGAGTTCAATTCCCAGCAACCATACTGTGGCTCACAACCATCTGTAATGAGATCTGATGCCCTGTTCTGGTGTGTCTGAAGACAGCTACAGTGCACTCAATAAAATAAGTAAATTAGTAAAGTATCTAAAATTCATGCATATTTTTAAAACATTTTTGAAAACACCACAAAAACATGACATTCTTCTATAAAATGCTAAATATCAATAAAAGTGGATAACCTGGTGTTTTTGATTTGTTATGTCACAAAATACAGCATAACAATAAATATTTTAGTATATGTGAAGAATGAAGAAAAATTGTTTCAAAATAATAAATTGTGAACTTTGCATATCTAAAATATGAACAAATATAAACTTTGAGCCATAACGTACAAATTTAACAATTTAAAACATATTTAGAAATACTACCAACAGATTCAGTTGTGTTTCTATTGATGTGATTAAATACAATAAACAAACACAACCTGGGAAGAGAAGCTTTTATTTCTTTTTTTTTAAACAACTTTATTTTACAAAACAAAGTTAAATGTACAGATTTTAAGCATTTTTTGCATAAAATTATACAATACATTGTTGTCAGTACTTTTTTTTCAGATTTTAAAATAATTTTTACATAAAACTGTATGAATATATTTTTAGTCAGTACTTGATATTTTTAAAGGTTTGATAGTATGCATTGAAAACTTAATAGTTACAATGAGCATAAAGTACAAGTAAAACAAAATGTAACATGGAAATAGTCAAAGTTTTCTTGTTGCATAAAGATTTTTTTGTTTTGTTTTGTTTTGTTTTGTTTTGTTTCATGGACTTCATACAGTCTGTGAGTTGTTTCTGGGGCAGTGCGAGCCTCTGGAGTTAGCATCCCATTATCAGTGACTGCATATTATGTCTGTTCTTTTGTGACTGGGTTATCTCACTCAGAATGATTTCTATAGATGCAGCCATTTTCTTAAGAATTTGGTCAAGTCATTGTTTCTGGTGGCTGAGTAGTATTCCATTGTGTAAATGTACCACAATTTTTGTATCCATTCATCTCTGAAGGACATCTGGGTTCTTTCCAGCTTCTGGCTATTATAAATAGAGCTGCTATGAACATTGTGGTGCATGTATCTTTGTTGTGTACTAAGGTGTCTCTGGAGTATATGCACAGAAGTAGAATAGCTGGGTCGTCAGGTAGTATTATGTCCAATTTTCTGAGGTATCGCCAGACTGATTTCCAGAGTGGTTGTATTAGTTTGCAACCCCACCAAGAGTGGAGAAGGGTTCCTCTTTCTCCGCAACCTCTCCAGCATCTGTTGTCATCTGAGTTTTGGATCTTGGCCAATCTGACTGGTGTGAGGTGGAATCTCAGGGTTGTTTTGATTTGCATTTCCCTGATGGCTAAGGATGTCAAGCACTTCCTCAGATATTTCTCAGCCATTCGATATTCCTCAACTAAGAACGTTTTGTTTAACTCTGTACCCCAATTTTAATAGGGTTATTAGATTCTCTGGTGTCTAGCTTTTTGAGTTCTTTGTATACCTTAGATATTAGGCCTATATCTGATGTGGAGTTGGTAAAAATATTTTCCCATTCTGTTGGCTGCCGTTTTGTTTTCTTGACAATGTCCTTAGCCTTACAGAAACTTTGCACTCTCATTAAGTTCCATTTGCTAATCTTTGACCTTAGAGATTGAGCCATTGCTGTTTTGTTCAGAAAATTTTCTCCTGTGCCTATGTGTTCTAAAGTTTTCCCTACTTTCTCATCTAATAGTTTCAGTTTATCTGGTTTAATGTGGAGATCTTTGATCTACTTACACTTGAGCTTTGTACAAGGAGATAAGAAAGGGTCTATTTTCATTCTTTTGCATGTTGAGTGCCAGTTGGACCAGCACCATTTGATGAAGAGGCTGTCCTTTTTCCATTGAATGTTACAGCTCCTTTGTCAAAAATCAGGTGACCATATATGTGAGGGCTCATTTCTGGATCTTCTATTCTATTCCATTGATCCACATGCCTATTTCTGTACCAATACCATGCAGTTTTCAGCACAATTGCCTTGTAGTATAGCTTGAGGTCAGGGATAGTGATTCCCGCAGATGTTTTCTTGTTGTTGAGGATGGATTTCGCTATTCTAGGTCTTTTGTTGTTCCATATGAAATTGCACATTGATCTTTCCAATTCCATGAAGAACTGGGTTGGAATTTTGATGGGGATTGTGTTGAATCTGTAGATTGCTTTTGGTAGGATGGCCATTTTTAAAATGTTGATCTTTCCAATCCATGAGCGTGGGAGATCTTTCCATTTTCTGAGATCCTCCTCAATTTCCTTCTTTAGAGGTTTGAAGTTCTTGTCGTACAGGTCCTTCACTTGCTTAGTTAGAGTCACACCAATGTATTTCATAGTTTTTGTGACAATTGTGAAGGGTACCTTTTCCCTAATTTCTTTCTCCACATGTTTGTCCTTTGGGTATAGGAAGGCTACTGATTTGTTTGAGTTGATTTTGTATCCAGCCACTTTGCTGAACTTGTTTATTAGCTGTAAGAGTTCTCTGGTGGAGTTTTTGGGGTCACTTAAGTACACTATCATGTCATCGGCAAAGAGTGATGTTTTTATCTCTTTTTTTCCAATTTGTATCCCCTTGATCTCCTTTTGATGTCTAATTGCTCCAGCCAGGACTTCCAGTACTATGTTGAATAGGTAGGGGAAGAGTGGGCAGCCTTTTCGAGTCCCTGATTTTAGTGGGATTGCTTCAAGTTTCCCACCATTAAGTTTGATGTTGGCTGTTGGTTTGCTGTGTATTGCTTTTATTATGTTTAAGTATGGACCTTGGATTCCTGTTCTTTCCAGGACTTTTAACATGAAGGGGTGTTGAATTTTGTCAAATGCTTTCTCAGCATCTAGGGAGAAGACCATGTGATATTGTTCTTTTAGTTTGTTTATATGGTGGATTTTGTTGATGGATTTCCTTATATTAAACCATCCCTGCATCCCAGGGATGAAGCCTACTTGGTCATGATGAATGATCGTTTTGATGTGTTCTTTGATTCGGTTTGCAAGTATTTTGTTGAGTATTTTTGCGTCAATGTTCATAAGTGTGATTGGTCTGAAGTTCTCTTTTCTTGTAGGGTCTTTATGTGGTTTAGGTACGAGGGTTAGTGTAGCCTCAAAAAATGAGTGAGGTAGTATTCCATCTGATTCTATCTTTTGGAATAGTTTGGAGAGTATTGGTGTTATGTCCGCAATAAATGTCTCATAAAATTCTGCACTGAACCCGTCTGGACCTGGGGTTTTTTTTTGGTTGGGAGGCTTTTATTGACTTCTTCTTTTTCTTTAGGTGTTAAAGGGTTATTTAGATGGTTTACTCAGTTATGGTTTAACTTTGGGATCTTGTATATGTCTAGGAATTTGTCCATTTCCTCCAGATTTTCCAATTTTGTGAAGTATAAGTTTTGTAATAGGATCTGATGATTTCTTGAATTTCCTCAGCTTCAGTTGTTATGTCTCCACTTTCCTTTCTGATTTTGTTAATTTGTATACTCTCTCTTTGCCCTCTAGTTAGTCTGGCTAGGGGTTTATCAATCTTGTTGATTTTCTCAAAGAACAAACTCTTGGTTTTGTTGATTTTTTCAATGGTTCTTTTTGTTTCTATTTGGTCTATTTCTGCCCTAATTTTGACTATTTCTTGCCGTCTACTCTTCTTGGGTATATCTGCTTCCTTTTGTTCTAGGGCTTTTAGCTGTGCTGTCAGGTTGCTGATGTAAGCTCTCTCCAGTTTCTTTTTGGAAGCACTCAGGGCTATGAGTTTTCCTCTCAGTACTCCTTTCATTGCATGCCATAGGTTTGGGTATGTTGTGTTTTCGTTTTTGCTGAATTCTAGAAAGTCCTTAATTTCTTTCTTTATTTCTTCTTTGGCCCTGCTATCGTTTAACAGAGCCTTGTTTAGTTTCCATATGTATGTAGGCTTTTTGTTTTCTTTGTTGTTGTTAAAGACCAGCCGTAGACCATGGTGATCTGAGAGGATGCATGGGAGTATTTCAATCTTCTTATATCGATTGAGACTCATTCTGTGTCCAATTATGTGGTCAATTTTCGAGAAGGTGCCATGGGGTGCTGAGAAGAAGGTGTATTCTTTTACTTTAGGATGATATGTCCTGTATATATCTATTTATTCTAGTTGGTTCAAAGTCTCTGCTAGTTTTGCAGTGTCCTTGTTCAGTTTCTGTTTCCATGATCTGTCCATTGGTGAGAGTGGGGTATTCAAGTCTCCCACTATTATTGTGTGGGGTGAAATGTATTTTTTGAGCTTTAGTAGGGTTTCTTTTACGAATATGGGTGCTTTTTTATTTGGAGCATATATGTTAAGAATTGAAAGTTTCTCCTGACAGATTTCCCCGGTAATGAGTTAAAAGTGTCCTTCCCTATCTTTTTTGATAACTTTTGTTTGGAAATTTACTTTATTCGATATTATAATAGCCACTCCAGCTTGCTTCTTGGGGCTGTTTGCTTGGAAGTTTTTTCCCACCCTTTTACTCTGAGATAGTGTCTGTCTTTGTCTCTGAAATGAGTTTCCTGTATGCTGCAAAAGGCTGGATTTTGTTTATGTATTCAGTCTGATAGCCTATGTCTCTTTATTGGGGAGTGAAGTCCATTTATGTTAATAGATATCAAGGAATAGTTGTTTCTGTTTCCTGCCATTATTGCTTTTGTGGGTTGAGTTGTGTCTGTGTCTTTTTCTTCTTTTAGTTTTCTTGTTTAGGAGTTTTCTTGTTTTCACTAGGCTGTATTTTCCCTCATTGTATTGGGTTTTCCACCTATAATTCGTTGTAGTGCTGGGTTTATGGTCAGATATTGTGTAAATTTTGATTTGTCTTGAAATATCTTCATCTCTCCATCTATGGTGATTGATAGTTTTGCTGGGTATATCAGCTTGGGCTGGCATTTGTTCTCTCTTAGGGTGTGCATGATGTCTGTCCAGGCTCTTCTAGCTTTCATAGTCTCTGTTGAGAAATCGTGTGGGGCGCCGCCCACACATTCTCCATTACAAGATGGCGCTGATATCCGGCTGGAGTTAGCAGTAAACAAGCCATGTGCGCACGTGCTGGGTAACTTTCCACTTCTTGAGCTCTGCCTCTCCCGTGGCGTCATAGGACCTGATGAGTTTCAACCAATCAGGGGGCTCCGCGTCCAAGGCAAGGACTGATCCCTTTATAAGGGGACGGGCTAATTAGTTCCGTCTCTCTCTCTCTCTCCCTCTCGTTGGTTTTGTCCGTCTCGTGGATCTTGTTCGTCTTGTTCGTCTTGTTCGTCTTCTTGGATTTCTTGGTCTTCTTCGTCTTTTCGTCACGTGGAGCAAGTACTGGTTCTCGAGAGCAATAAAGTTTACCGCAGAAGGATTCTATTTCGTGTGCCGCGTCGTTCTTGCAGGCGAGACGGTTGCGCGGGACAAAATCGGGTGTGATTCTGATTGGTCTGCCTTTATATGTTACCTGACCTTTTTCCCTTACTTCTTTTAGTATTCTTTCTTTGCTTTGCGCACTTGGTGTTTTGACTATTATGTGTCGGGAGGTATTTCTTTTCTGGTCCAACCTATTTGGTGTTCTGAAGGCTTCTTTTATGCTCGTGGTCATCTCATTCTTGAGGGTAGGGAAGTTTTCTTTTATGATTTTGTTGAAGATATTTACTGTGCCTCTTAGTTGATATTCTTCTCCCTCTTCTATTCCTATTATCCTTAGGTTAGGTCTTCTCATTGTGTCCTGAATTTCCTGGACATTTTGGGTTAGGAGCTTTTTGTTTTTTGCATCTTCTCTGGCTGTTTTGTCTATGTTTACAATGTTGTCTTCTGCCCCGAGATTCTCTCTTCCATCTTTTGCAGTCTATTGGAAATGCTTGCTTCTGCGACTCCTGATTTCTTTTTTAGGTGTTCTACATCTAGGGTTATCTCTTTTAGTGTTTTCTTTATTGTGTCAATTTCTGTTTTAAATTCCCTCATCTCTTTGGTTCTGTTTTCCTCTAGTTCTTTGAGTTCTTTGAGTGTTTTTCTTGTTTCCTCTTTAAAAGCATCTGAAGCTTTTTGCTTTTCCTCCCGTTCTTCTTTAAGTATCTCTATCAGCATCTTGAGGTATGACTTCAGGTCTGAGTCTTCTTTTTCTGGAGTGTTTGGCATTCCAATGTTTGCTATTATTGGAGAGCTGGGTTCTGGTATTGCCAGGTTGTTTTGGTTTCCTTGGGACATACTCTTTCGCTTTCCTCTCGCCATCTTGTTGTCAGTGATGTTCTTGCCTTTCCCTTGTATCTGGTCTGTGTCCCTGGATCTCCACTGGTTCAGGTGGCAGATTGGCCGAGCCCTGTTCTGCGCCCTGAAGTCACCACCGGGTGGAAACAGAAGTTCCAAAGTTGTGTTCCTGGTCCCTGGATCAAGCAGGGCTGGAGGAGCGCTTACTGTGCGCACACCGCAGAGATCTCTCTGCTCCCTGGTTGCCCAGATCTCCTACTCACCAGTCTTTAAAGCTTTAGCGAGAAGCTTTTATTTCAGTTTGCAGTTCCACAGCACAGTCCATCATCAAAGGAAGTGAGGACAAGAATTCAAGGCAAGAACCTGTCTGCAGGAGCTGATAGAAAGCTGTGGCTGAGTGCTGCATTTTGGCTTGCTCATCAAGGCTTCCTTGCACTTCTTAAACACTCTAGAAATGCCTTTCTACAGATGACACCCCCCCACAATGGTTTGGACACTCTCACATCAATCACTCTTCAAGAAAATACCTCACAAACTTGACTATAATTCAACCCTATGGACTCATTTTCTTACTTAAGAGCCCCTCTTCATAAATATGTCTAGGTTTGTATCAAGTTGACAAAAATAATTAACATGAAAAAATTTAATGTGATATATTACTAATTTTCCTGAGTAAAGTAATATTTTGGATTATATGAATAAATATTACTATGATCTAAATAAAATATTTTGAGCATTTAAAGCTATATTAAAAACATTCTTAGTTGAAATCAATAAAGTGAATTAAAACCCATTCACTAAGTCTTGATGAATACATAACTTTTTATTATATTTTATTATATTTTACTGTCACGCCCATCCTCGACCAGCAAGGAACACATGACCTGGGGAAGATATTCTTCAAGCAGTTTATTCAGGAACCTTGTACAAGATTCTTCTTCAACTTCTGCCTCTGTTTCTGCTCCCAGGGGAACGCCCGCACAGGCTTAAATCCCATTGTGCCCACCAACCCCTATAAACCACGTGGGCCCTGCAGATAGGCTACTTCAATGCGGAAGCAGGCAAGCTGAACAGGCACAGCCACATAAGGAGTTGTTTACGACTGAGCACTCACCACCAAGGAGGTGGAAGGCGGAAACCAGTGCCATCTTCGGGGCACGGCACCTCGCAGCTCTCTACAGTTCCCCCTTTTTTATTTTTGGCCGAGAGAATGCCTGTCGTAGGTTGCCCCCTGTGGCAGTGCCCCTTACCCATTTTTGGGAGATGAACAGCATTGGTTCCATCCCTGTCTTAGGTTGGTGACAAGCCCGGGGAGTCTTACCTGTCACTGACTACTTCTCTAGCATGCCAAGAGGCCTTTTATTCTTGGTGCATGACTGTAAACCATGCTTGGGAGGACTGTCCTGCCTCAGTGGCTATGAATGCCTGGACAACCATAGCTGCATGATGTTTCTGAGCAAATCTTATCCTGCAAAGGCAACACAGGCCCACAAAGGAGGCAAGCAACAAGAGCCCAGGCATGGCTCCCATTCCTGCCCACTCTTTTAGATGATTCATGGCGGCAGAAATCTAAGATGACAGAACAATGGGGAGCCCACTTAGGCTGGTGGGGTACCAGCTCCTCAAGCGTACTTTTAGCAGGCCACCATCCACTCACCCAGGAAACATTGACTTGGTAGCTGGTATTAGTAGTAGGGACATCAAACCAAGACACAGATTGATTTTACAAGGATATGCACTTACTACTATCACTAATATTCCTTACCCTACAAAAACATAAACTCCCTGCCAAACTAAAACTTCTATTTGCATTAATGCTAGCAAGCTCTCTATCTAAAGGCAAGAAGGACAAATCTAAACTCTTATTGGTACTAAAGAAGCAGGGATACACTTTTGCATTTGGTACTAAAGAATCAGGGATACACTTTTGCATTATGACGTATCAGCATGGATCTCAGGAACACTGACAGAATCCCCCATCGGGCTCCGCTTGAGTCTGCAGTTGGTTCACGCTGAGTAGCATCAGCCACAGTAGTATCTTCATTCTTGTTGCACCTCCTGGCTCTCGGGAACCCACAGTGGATCCTGTCGGTCCTGGGGAAAAACACAAACAGACCCTCTAGCCCATGTCAACACGGGGTCTGGCCCATGCCACAAACCTGTAATCACATCTTTCCGTTTGACGTAGCCTTTCAACATGCTCACTCGACATTGATGTCAATCAGCGGCAGTGAGGCCATCATCATCCAAAATTAAAAAATTCAGGGTAAACTCTGGAAATCTGTCTGGCGATACCTCAGAAAATTAGATATAGTACTACCTGAAAACCCAGCTATTCCACTTCTGGGCATATACCCCAGAGACACTTTAATACACAACAAAGATATATGCACCACAATGTTCATAGCGGCTCTATTTATAATAGCCAGAAGCTGGAAGGAACCCAGATGTCCTTCAGAAGATGAATGGATACAAAAATTGTGGTACATATACACAATGGAATACTACTCTGCCACCAGAAACAATGACCTAACCAAATTCTTAAGAAAATGGCTGCATCTAGAGAATATCATCCTGAGTGAGATAACCCAGTCACAAAAGAACAGACATAATATGCAGTCACTGATAGTGGGATGCTAACCCTAGAGGCTTGCACTCCCCCAGAAACAACTCACAGACTGTATGAAGTCCAAGAAATAAAGAAAACAAAACAAAAAAAATTTACAAAACAAGAAAACTTTAACTATTTCCATGTTACATTTTGTTTTACATGTACTTTAGCTCATTGTAACTATTAAGTTTTCATGGCATACAATCAAACCTTGAAAAAAATCAAGTACTGACTAAAAAAATATATTCATATAGTTTTATGTAAAAATTATTTTAACATCTGAAAAAAGTACTGACAAAAATGTATAATTTTAAGCAAAAATGTTTAAAATCTGTACATGTATCTTTGTTTTGTAAAATAAAGTTGTTTTATAAAAAAAAATGTTTTACATCAATTTTATGTAAGACTATATGTCAAAGCCTTTTGTAAACAACCTTTTATATTATTGTAAGGGATGGCAATGTTTGCTTAGCAAAGGCTATGTTAATAAAATCACTAGGGAAACAAACAAAAAAAAAAAAAAAAAAAAGGGAGAGAGCCCAGCCCATTGTGGGTGGTGCCATCCCTGGGCTGGTAGACCTGGGTTCTATAAGAAAGCAGACTTAGCAAGCCAGGGGAAGGAAGCCAGTGAGCAACATCACTTCATGACCTCTGCATCCGTTCCTGCTTTCTAACCTGCTTGGATGTTCTGTAGGAGCTTGGAAGATAATGTTGAGAACAGTGCAGAAGATACAGGCCTGGCTTGTGAAATTCCAGAGGTAAAATTTAAAGACTCTTGTCAGGGCTGTTGTTGTTTTGATTGTGAAGATTCTGTGATGAATCAGCTGTGATCAACAAGACACAAGAATTACTAAATATTTGCATTACTGGAACTATTGATGCTGGTCAGCTGGAGCTAAGAAATTAGTGGTGATTAAGAAGAGACTAGCATCATTGAGGTGAAATCTTTTGGGAAGTGTTTTCTGAGAGCACAAAGAGGCTGTGTTCCAGAGATAACCAATATTGTACCTTCTTCTGTCACTGGACTTGGTAATGTGTAAGAGTCACCCAGGTGGTACTGATTTTGAAGGAATGAAGGGGTTATGAAGAGCAGCTGAGACTTGGTACTGTGAGAGGCCATGGAAGGCCATTGGTGAAGGTGCAGCGTCAGTTGCAATTAGTGCCCCAGGACTGACAATAATATTTTGGAGATGCCAGTGCCATCAATCTGATGACCACCAAGAATAGCAGCAGCATCATAGAACAGGCAGTTGGACCCTAAAAGTCAAGGTGTGTGCTACAAAGGGCAGAGCTTTAGAAGAGACCCAAGCCCTTGGAGGAGCCCAGAAGTTGGTAAGTTGATTCCCAGACATTGAGTGGTTAGAGACTGATTTTTTTTTTGATTGTGACTGTGCCCTGTTATTTTTCCCTCATGAAGAAAGAAGTAGAGCCCACAGTTAAGAGACTTTGAGTTGTAAAAAGACTTTGATTTTTAAAAGAGACTGGATATTTTAAAGGGATTGAAATTTTAATATGTAAGAATTTGTAAAGACTGTGGGACTCTTAAGGTTATTTAGATCTTGGGGATGAACAAGAAAGTAAGGGTTGAGGTTTAATAGTGAGGTGTTTGTGTGTCAAGTTGACAAGGGGTCAATTGTACTGGCTGGTTTTGTGTCAACTTGACACAACTGGAGTTATCACAGAGAAAGGAGAAATGCCTCCATGAGATCCAGCTGTAAGGCATTTTCTCAACTAGTGAACAAGGTGAAGAGGACCCAGCCCATTGTTGGTGGTGCCATCCCTGGGCTGGTAGACCTGGGTTCTATAAGAAAGCAGGCTGAGCAAACCAGGGGAAGCAAGCCAGTAAGTAACATTCTTCCATGGCCTCTGCATCAGCTCCTGCTTCCTGACCTGCTTGAGTTCCAGTCCTGACTTTCTTTGGTGATGAACAGTGATATGGAAGTGTAAGCTGAATAAACCCTTTCCTCCCAAACTTGAAAAAAAAAAATTCAGGGTAAAAAGGGCTAAGGATATTCTTTCCTTGGGTGTCCTGCCTTGACCTATTCCCCCTTTTTGTTTTATTAAGCATTCTTTCAGGGTACAGTGAGCATGTTCTACAATTCCATGTCCCTGAGGGTTATAGGGTAAGCCATGATTAAGTTGAATTTCCATTTGCTTACAAAAGGAAGTGAATGACTGTGCCTTATAGGTGGGTCCATTATCAGTCTTTAGCTGCTGTGGTTTTCCCCCACGCAGCCCAGGCTTCCAAACAATGTCCAATGACATTGCAAGCTTTCTCTCTGCTCAAAAGTGTGGCATTAATAACACCCGAGCAGGTATCCACAGACACATGAACATATTTCAAGGCTCCAAATTCTGAAATGTGTGTAACATCCATCTGCCATATTTTTAATGGCATCAATCCTCTAGGATTCACCCTGACACCAGGTGAGTGACAATAAGTCACACATTGTGGACAATCCAAGACCACCTGTCTGGCATCAGCTCTAGACAGACAAAACTTCTGTTGAAGGGTCCTAGCATTTACATGAAATTGCTGATGAAACTGTCTAGCTTGATCTAGGGATAAGCTTAGGAAAACACACTCCCTCCTAGTCCAATGATCCCCAACATCATTTCCTTCACTCAAATGTCTGGGCAAGCTGGTATGTGCTCTAATATGCTGTATATAAAAACATTCTTTTCTTAACCAAATTAATTTTTGCAATTCCTGTAATAAGGTACATATAGTACTAGTCAATTTAATAGGTCCCGCCAACTCTAAAATCTTAACCTTAACCCTGAGAAACCTAACTGTGCAATGGTATCACACTCATTCACAAACCTTTCTAGGGTGCTCTTCTTCATTTTGAGGTTTTTCTTTGACAAGAGTAGCTCTTGAAGAGCCAGAAAAATTGGATGAGACTGAGAAGTTCCCATCCTAAATCTTTTACTTTTAGTTTACTGCTGCCTTGAGAGCCCTTTCACTTTCGGTTTGCTACTGTTGCACACTTCCTCGCTCAAATACCTGAGCCCTTACTGCCGCTTTTCTCCGTGGTTTTTATTGTCCCAACTTACCTTGGGAGCTTTCCAGTGCTACCCTGACTGCAAGAAGTTCTGATCTTGAGCAGAGATTCCCTGGTTTCGGAACCACTTGTTGCGCCCAACCTGGACCAGCAAGGAAGACACGATCCGGGGAAAATCTTCTTCAAGCAGTTTATTCAGGAACCTTGTACAAGCTTCTTCTTCAGCTTCTCTGGGAGATGCTACTCTTTCCCTGTGGGGAAAAAAAAAGCCAATGATATAATATTGTAATGAAACAAAAGCCAGTTTTTTGATATATGTTGTCCATGCACCAGTTGCAAAGAATTTTTTCCTCTGACCCTGTTCATTAAGTCAAAACTTGTTCCTTCCTCTTTGATTCTGGATCTACTTATGAGACATATGATTTCTAGAAGGAATATAGAACCCAGACACAAGGATGTCACAAAATATGTCATAAGGAAGGATTGCCATTTATTTGCCTCATGAGACACAAAGGACACATGCCTGAAGAGTTGGTGAAATAGTAAAAGTTGACAATGGAGATGTTAGCTGAGTGGATGTCTGTACAGCTTACTGGGAGCTTTTCTACTTGTCCTAAACCAGCCAAGACATGTACCCTCTGTGAACTTCAGGTTGTGGCTTTGTCTCTTGGGATGTAAAGATTGCTAGCCATTAAAGAATAAGCTCACATATTCCTTATTAATATTGCAAATGAAGCCATGAAGAAAATATGTTGAGGAAGATAAGGGAAGTTGGGGGAAATATGAGAAAAAAATATAAAATAATTTGCTATATATGTACTTGTATGGAATTCTCAGAGATAAAGAAAATTTTAAAATATTCAAACAAGAACAACTAATGAATATTGATTGTTATTTTGTTTAAAGTATTAATATTTTTAATGTTTTCTTGCTTGGTTCCACTGCATAATCTAATGATGCAGCAATTAGAAGAATTACACTTACTCTTTCTAATTAGAACAGGATTACTTTCACTATATCTCTAACCAAGAATGGTTTAAACGATTGCCTATCTTGCCATGAAAGTAGCTGTTTTTCTTTTTTACCCTAAATGTGTGGGCAAGAAGAATATTCGTTTAAGGATTTTACAGCAATGGTATTCCTGAGATACACTTGTATCAAAAATCAACTTATATTATTAAAGCTTTTATACAATGTTCAAGTAGAATAAATTATACACATTATAGTGAATAAGATAGCAAAAGAAAAATATAAAAATATGTTTTTAACCTTTAATATTTACAAAGCTTTTATATCCACATTTTAAATGATAGTTACACAAATGTCTACTATGTAAATTAAGAATTCACTGTCACATTTTTGCAATGGTGTTCTATAATCTTAAAGGTATACATCATTTAATTCTGTTTATGGTCTGTGCATTCACTATGACCAGCTGCAATCACAATTCTACATGTTTCTTTCTTACCATGATGGACTGTACCATCAAGCTTAATAATAATAATTCACTGGAACACTATAACATCATAATGTCAATCTCCTGGGTGAAAAGTTGACACTTCCAATCTGTCCATGAAAAAACTTCAAAAGAAGTATTAGCTAGAAAAAAAAATGTAAAATAGTATTAAACCTCAAAAGCACAGTCAACATATAAGTTATCTCTGAGAATTTTATGTCATTATGTATTAGAACCTAAAATAAGTAGGACATTCCCTTGGAGCTTCTGCTTCAACTAAAGATAATGTGGTGATTTTTACAGACAAGTTATCTCTACTTTTTAACTAGTCAAATTGAACAGACTTCAATTAAGAGATCTGAACACGTGGTCATGTTTAACTCTATATAAATGTAACATGGGGTAGAAAGAATGATATAAATGGGGAGATGTTAAGAATAGTGTGAAGTGGCCGTCGCCAGAAGGCTGCAGTAAATGCATACTGTTGTAGAAGGAGAATCTTAATAGAAGATCATTGATTAAACTTTGCTTTTAAACAACATACTAAGAAGAAAACAAAAAAAATGGTCTCATTACTAGTGAAATTAGATTATGGTAGCTAGCATCTAAGGTGAGTCACATAGTTCTTTAAGGTATTTATAACTAGTCAGAATAGCCTATGTTACCAAAAGGATAAGAATCGCTGTGTAATTTCCATAACAAAGCAGTTACAGAGTATTGAATTGTTTACCTTTCTCATAAGCTTATATAACTAACTTCACAATAATGAGGCACCTTAATACTGGCAATGTATATAAATCTAGAGTCAACTTTAAAATAAACTTTCATGTCTATAAGGTTGTTTCTAGACTGTGTTTATTGAGATGAACAAACTCAACCTAAATGGATAGAATGGAAAAAAAAGGTAGGAAGACCAGCATTTACCTCTCTGCTCCTTGATTAGATGTAGTGTACTCAGGTACCTTTCTCTACTGCAGCTGTGCCCACAAGCTGTAGGCCAGAACAGACCTTTTAAAAAGTGTCCTTCTTGTTTTTGACCTTAACAAAAATGGTGGATTATAAGACATAGTGTTGCCTGTGGTTGACATATAGGTGAGGGCATGCAAAGATAAGGCAAGGCCAGCAACTGGACAGTGAAAAAGTAAGGTGGAGACAGAGTTTGAAAAAGGAGAGAAAAGTAAAGAGAAGGGGAGAAGTCAAGATGGAGGAGAATGAGGGTGACCCATGTCTGTGTGGCTTTGAATAGCCACAGGTAGCTGTGATTATCTTATAGGAGATGGATTGTTATAGGACAACTTATCTTATCTAGGTGGGCAGAGTATATCATATTAATTGTATCTGAGTTTACTGTGTGGATGTTTTGTGGAGTGAGAATTTATTGCTGTAAGTCTGATTGTTATATAATAAGGTTATAGAGTTTTGATTCTGTCAGGCTAGCAGGAATTGTAACAATAAGCACAGGGGACAGCTGCTGAGAATGTGAGCAAAGCCAACTAAGAGGGCTGCCATGGCTTATAGTTAGCAATGGGCCAGAGACCACAAAACACAGACAATAGCTTGGGAAAGTGTGGCATGGTGCCATGGAACAGCACACCACCTACTAAGTCTTCAACACAACAGTTGCCAATATTTTTTGTGCACTATATGCTTTATTTATTTATTTCATGAATCTAGAATTTTGAAATATCTGCCTACCCAACTATATCTGTAAACTATTTTCTATCCATAAAAACTAAACATATCACCACTTATACAATTGTTTAAAAATATAGTTATAATTACAAGTTGGCATAATTCAATTTAAAACATAGATACCACCATTTTAGTCTACTATATGAGCTTATGCTCAATTTTCATCAAATGTATTTAAAATCTATGTAAGAAGTTAGGGACCATTAAAAAATAGTTCCTTGGCCTTATTTATTAAGCCTAAATCCATCTTCAGCTTGTGTTGCAGACTCAATACAGGAAAAGGTTGGATGTGATATTGTAGGAACTGGTTATTCATAACTTTTCATCATGATAGAGAGAAATATTCTATCTTCTAGTCAATGAATTCATAAGCCAATCTTGATTATTTGACATTACCCAGGTGTGTTCTGAATTTATATATATATATAAATATATATATATATACACATTGGCCTGTCTTCTTTCAGTCCACTTCTGTATGAAAACGGTGCTAACATGTAATTAGGAGGAACATCTCCATTCTCTTACACATTTGACTGCTATGGGTCAAGACTCAGTTCAAGATGGTGGCACTGTAGCTCCTCTCGTTTCTTTTCCTAGACTGAAGTATGTCACACAGTTATGAAGATAGAGTTGTCCTCATATTCTTTACTTAACCTATACTATCATTTCCATTGGAGTTAGGGCTTTTACTTCAATGTCACTACATATTTTATTACAGAATTATTTAAGCCCAGGAATAAACTGTTTTATATTTTAAGGTTTTGAAATATTTTAAAAAATTTGATTGGCTTATAAAGTGACTTAAGGATGAGTAAAAAATACAGGACCAGTAAGACAAAACTGTAGAGAAAACTGGCTGTTCTTGTAGTACATCAGTTTGCTTTTTAATCCTAAAACTGCATTTTGTTGCTTCTGAAACATGCTACTTCATTCTGAAACATTTCTCTGGGAAGAAGTTGTTCTCTTTGGTACCTGGAATAAGGACAAAATCCTATTGTGATTTTTGGGTAGAACCCGTGACTCTCTTGGCTGTGTTACTGTGAATTAAAGCAGCCCCTCCATGGTAAATGAGCAGAAGCAAGCCATATAGAGGTATTTCTCTTGAAGCAAAGGTGAAGTTAAGTGTTATTGTGCCATACCAGGGACCCAGCATATTCTGATAGACGAGCCACTTACCTGAGGAAGCAAACTCTTAAACATCAGTGTTTTCCTCATGTTTACTGTCTATTTAGAACCATGTAGTCACCTTACATTGGTTTGCATTCAGAGGTATCCAAAGCCCAAAATGAAAGCATTTAACGAGGCGATATTTTACATTAACTCAACTATAAGAGGAGATACCAAATATGAACAAAAATTAAAGAAAGAATAATCGTCTTATGCATATTATCCTTTACCTTATGTAAGAAATTCATAAGCTCATGATTAGTAGATGACTGTTTCCTTTTAAGCAAGAAAGCACACAGAACGCAGAACATTTACAGAACAGAACTTGGCATGTGTATGCATTTCTTGTACGACTTGAATGAATTACATGATTTTTATTTCTTTCAATCCTTTTCACCTTCCTTCTGTCTCTCCCCCATGGGTTCCTTTCTCATACTCTGATTTGGAGAAATTTCATGCTCATGTTGAAAGTTATCCTCAAAAGAAGTAGGTTAATACTCTACTGGTCACGTTTGCCCTGGCAGCAGTAACCTGGTTTCAGACCTTATTCCCAGTCTTTTTGTGCTGTGAGAATATCATGTAAACACTAAGAACCTTGGCAAAAGATTAGTTTGCTCTCATAAAAGTGGATTTTATACTCAGAACTGGTCAACTGACTTTAACAGTGCCTCCACCTGTACACAAGATTGGTTATAAGTAGATACTGCTTTCTAGTTCTGAGTACTTTGGGAGATCATTGGTTAACAACATATGGAAACAGTTACTGCTCTGTTTATCTGAATATTTAGCAATTATACAATTATAGAAATTATTATAAAAGAACTCATATCCAAACAAAGAAATCCAAATTTCATATTGTGCTCAAGTGTAAATATATTGTACTATATGTACTCTGTGTGTGTTTGTCGTGTGTGTGTGTGTGTGTGTGTGTGTGTGTGTGTGTGTGTGTGTGTGTGTGTGTTTTAATGTTGTGATCTTTTCAAGTAATGGGAAATCTTAGAAATTGTAACCCACAGCCGATTTATCTGAAACAGCAGCATGAAACTCTGGTTTAGAAAAAAATTAAAAGCATATGTTCCATAAGTCAGCTCTAATTTGCAATGAATTGCTTCAGTAAACCACTTGTATCAGTATTGTTAATCTTAATGGCTACAAGTGACCCATGCTTTAAAAATCCAGACCATCAGTTGGGGACAAATCTTTTTTCCCTAATTAAGAATGTTTGACCACAAGAGGGAGTTCCTTGCCAACTGTTTACATATCCTTAACAGATATCACAGGCATAAATTTACAAAGAAAAATACCTTCAAATATATTTAGTCCCATAGGTGATTTAATGCGGAGAAAGTGACGACAATTTACTTAAATTTAGATCTTCACAAAGTTCTAAATGAAGCATAATATATCATGAAATTCTAATTCTAACAAACTAAAAGTTGCTCAGGATTGAAACAATGCCTCAAAGTACTTCCCAGAATTTGTGCTTGGAAAACAAAATAGCAGCTAGATTGTGCTTGGCAAATAAAATCACAGCTTGCTATCTTTGGGTTGACAGATTTTGGGTTGACAGATCCAATGCTAACACACAAAAATGCATTAAGGTCAAAGAATATGAAATTATAGAGTGACTTATTGGAGTGGAATGAGTAAAAGCTAACTGTTCATATAAATTGATGCACATATTTGTTGAATTTTTCATGACTAATGGGTAAAGTGCAATGCGACTTTGAGCGTACAAACTTAATCAGCATTTTTAAGAACTCAAAAGTAGTAGACTTTTAAAATATAAGTTAAATCACTTTTCCCTTTGATTAGGTACATAATATATTCAATAACTCAAGAATATATTACATCACTAAATGAATTTTCTATTTCAGAATTTCCACATAAAGTTGTGTTTAAGTTAGAGCATTCCAATAAATTGTGTACTAATCACAACCTTAAAAGTATCAGCATAATTATGATGTTTTTGTTACATAATCGTTCTCAGTGACTTTGTGTATTAAAGACATTTTCATTTAAAATGCCTATTTCTTTCGAATATGAATTGTCCAGGTTTTATTTCTTAAATGTTACATCTGAGTCCTGAACCCCTACTCAATAGCATCCTTCATCAGCTTACAATCAAATCAAAATTGTCTCCCTGGAAATGTGCCTTGTTTTAGAGGTAGGCACTCTGGTAGTACATATTGTGAAAATTAATCATTGTAATGTAGTAAATGTAGTTATTTTAGCACAGCTTATTTGAAGACGATGAATGCATCTCTCATGTGTTCCTGGTGGGTCTCAATGGCACTGACTATGAATATGCGGCACAGAAAGAGAAAATACTAGTGATTCTTCTGGCCGTTCCCGCCCACCTCCTATGGTTCTTAAAATTGTATTATTTTACACCGCCTTTGACATATTTTGCTGCATGAAGTCATGCATTTTTAAGAGCTTTTCTTTCACAATAACTGGAAATGACAAGTAAAGAAAGCAGAATTCTTTGGTGAGCCAAGTACTGCAAAGTTCACTAAAAGGATTTCCAACAGATTTCCAACACACACACACACACACACAAACAGTGATGAAAAGTGCAACATATCTCCATATTTCTTTAAGAATAAGACAATAAATAGGAAGAAATACTGAGAAATATGGCAAGACATTGAAAACACTCATTCATTGAACAATGGAAAAATGGGTTTAACATAAACATTATATGTGAAGATACATAATAATAAATCTCTCTTATAAATCCAAGACTATATTACTATAAAAGTATCCTGGATAAACAGATATTTATGCTAATTTCTTCAACAAATAAATGAGGGATGTGCTGTGCTATATTTTATGGTAATGAAAAATAGCTCATTTTCTTTTCAAACTTCATTTCCTTCTTTCTCTTGCATCTTTACTTGATACATGCTTGCTTAAATGTTCTCTCCCCTCACATTTTTTCTTTTTACTTTTAAATTTGTATGCTAAAATGTTTATTTTCTATCTCACAAATATGACTACATAAATTATAACAGTATATATTTTGAGATCAGGATGGAACAACTATACAGTCAATAAGAGCTTCAATTAAATGAAAAAAAAAAGAAAGAAGTTTCTTCTTTTTTTAATGGATATTTCTGTATTTACACTTCAACTGTTATTCCTTTTTCACCAATTCCATCCCCATCCCAGTCCCCTTGCTTCCATGAAAGTGCTCCCTCCCTCATCCACCCTACTCACCTCAGCATCCTGGCATTCCCCTACAGTGAGAAAACGCACCTTAGCTGGACCAAAGACCTCTTATCCCATTGATATAAGACAATATTATCCTCTGCTACATATGCAACTGGAGCCATGGATTTCTCCATTGGTATTTATTTGTTTGCGTTTTAGTCTCAGAAATCACTGGAGGGTTTGGTTATAATAATATTAATGTTGTTCTTCCCATGGGGTTGCAAACCCTTTCAGCTCCTTCAATTCTTTCTCTAGCTCTTTCATTGGGGTTGCCTTGTTGAGACCAATGGTTATCTGCAAGCATCCTCAGTTGTATCAGTAAGACTCTGGCAGAGCCTCTGATATCCATATCAAACTCCTGTAAGTGTTTCTTGGTACCAGCAATAGTACTTGAGTTTGGTGGCTGAACATGGGATGGATCCCCAAGTGAGATAGTCACAGAATGGTCTTTTCTTCAATTCCTGATCATCTATTTGGCCCTGTAATTCATCCTGTGAGTGTTTTGTTTTTCCTTCTAAGAAGGACTGAGGCATTCCAATTCTGGTCTTCCTTCTTTTTGAGCTTGATAGGTCTGTGAATTGATTCTTGCATATTCCAAGCTTTCGGGGCTAGTATTCCCTATCAGTGAGTGTATACCATGTGTAATCATTTGTGATTCAGTTACCACACTCAGGGCGATAGCTTCTACTTCCTTCTATTTGCATAGGACTTTTATGAAGTCATTGTATTATTAAATTGATTAGTACTCCATTGTGTAAATGTATCACAATTTCTGGATCCTTTCTTTGATGAAGGAAATCTGGGTTCTTTCCAGGTCCTGGCTATAATAAATAAGGCTAGTATGAATATGGTGGAGCATTGTGTCTCTGTGATATGTTGAAACATTTTGGGTGGGTGTATATGCCCAGGAGTAGTATGGGTGGGTACTAGAGTAGGAAGTCCTAAGTCCAATTTTCTGAGGTACCACCATAATGATTTCCAGAGTGGTTTTACCAGCTTTCAATCCCAAGAATGTGGAGGAGTGTTCCTCTTTCTCCACATTCTCACCAGCATATGCTGTCACCTGAGTATTTTTTATTTTAGCCTTTCTTACTGTTTTGAAGTGGAATTTCAGAGTAGTTTTGATTTGCATTTCCCTGATGACTAAGGATCCTGAACATTTCTTTAGGTGTTTCTTAGCCATTTGATATTCCAATTGAGAATTATTTGTTTACCTCTATAAATCATTTTTAAACAGAATTATTTGATTCCTTGTAGTTGAACTCTTGACTTCTTTCTATATAACTGATATTAGCCTGTTATCAGATGTAGTATTGATAAAGATTTTAACCCAATTGGCTGGTTGCCTTATTGTTCTTTTGACAGTGTCCTTTGTCTTGTAGAAGCTTTGCAATTTTATGAAGTCCCATTTGTCTTGTCAATTCTAGATCTCAGAGCATAAGCCATTTGTGTTTTAAGGAAATATTCTCCTGTGCCTGTGTTCTAAGCTCTTCCCCAATTTCTCTTATAGTAGTTTCCTTGTACCTGGTTCTATGTGAAAAATTTTGATTTATTTGAACTTGAGCTTTATACAATGAGATAACAATGGATCTATTTGGATTCTTTTACATAGTGTCTGCCAGTTGAACCAGCACCATTTGTTGAAGATGCTGTGTTTTTTTAAACTGAATGTTTTTAACTCAAGTGACCATAGCTATTTGGGTTCATTTCTGGGTCTTCAATTCTATTCCATTGATCTATCTGCCTGTTTTTGTACCAATGCCATGTGTTTGTTGTTGTTGTTGTTGGATTTTTTTTTTATGATTGATGTGTAATACAGTACAGCTTAAGGTCAGTGACAGTGATTATCCTGGAAGTTCTTTTGTTGTCCAGAATAGTTTTAACTATCTTGGGTTTCTTTGTTATTCCAAATGAATTTAAAATTGCTCTTTCTAACTCTATGAAGACTTATGTAGTAATTTTGATGGGGATTGCATTGAATCTGTAGATAGCTTTTGGTATGATGGCCATTTTTACTTTGTTGAACCTTAAAATCCATAACCATGTGAGATCTTTCCATCTTCTGAGATCTTTTTCAATTCCCTTCTTCAGAGACTTGAAGTTCTTGTCATATAGATTTTTCAATTGCTTGGTTAGGGTCACACCATGGTATTTTCTAATATTTGTGACTATTTGGACGGGTGTTCATTCTCTAATTTTATTCTCAGCATGTTTTTCATTTGTATAGAGGAAGACTACTAATTTGTTTGAGTTAACTTTATATCCAACCACTTTGCAGACATTGTTTATCAGCTTTAGGGATTCTTTGGTAAAGTTTTTGGGGTCACTTAAGTATACTATCATATAAACTGAAAATAGTGATATTTTGACTTCTTCCTTTCCAATTTGTATTCTTTTGAATTCCTTTTGCTAACTAATTGCTTTAGTTAGGACGTTCAATACTATATTTAGTAGGTAGTAGAAGTGTAGGCATCTTTATCTCGTCCCTACTCTTAGTGGAATTGTTTCAAGTGTCTCATCATCTAGTTTGATGTTGATTACTGGTTTGCTATATATCGTTTTTACTATGTTTATATAGGGACATATAATTCCTGATATTTTCAAGACTTTTAACATGAAGGGGTGTTGAATTTTGTCAAATGCTTTCTCAGCCTCTAATGAAATGATTATTTGTTTTTTCCTTTGAGTTTGTTTTATGTACTGGAATCTGCTGATGGATTTCTGTATATTGAACCATCTCTGAATCCCTGGAAGGAAGCCTACTTGATCACGGTGAGTGATTCCTTTGATGTGTTGTATATTTGCTTGGCAAGAATTTTACTGAATATTTTCACATTGATGTTCATGAAAGAAATGGTCTGAAGTTCTCTTTCTTTGTAGGATCTTCATATGGGTTAGAGATGAGTGTAATTGTGGCTTTGAAGAATGACTTTTGTAATGTTCCTTCTGTTTATATTTTTTGAAATAGTTTGGAGAGTGTTGGTATTAGGTCCTCTATGAAGGTCTGAAAAAATTCTACACTAAACCCATCTTGTTCTGTGCCTTTTTAGTTTGGAAGGCTTTTGATGACTGCTTCTATTTCCTTAGGGTTTATGAGACTATTGAGATGGTTTATATGCTTCTGGTTTAAATTTGGTACCTGGTAGTATCTGTCTAGAAAAATGTCCATTTTCTCTAGATTTTCAAGTTTTGCTGAATATATGTTTTGATAGTAGGATCTGATAATTTCCTGAATTTGCTCAGTTTCAGTTGTTATGTCTCCCCTTTCATTTCTGATTTTATTAATTTGGACTCTCTGCCACTCTCTCCCTCCCTCCTTCCCTCCCTCCCTCCCTTTCTCCCTCCCTTCCTTTCTCCCTCCCTCCCTTCCTCCTCCTCCTCCTCTTCCTCCTCTTCCTCCTCCTTCTTCTCCTCTTCCTCCTCCTCCTTCTCCTCTTCCTCCTCCTCCTCCTCCTCCTCCTCCTCCTTCTTCTTCTTCTTCTTCTTCTCCTCTCTCTCTCTCTCTCTCTCTCTCTCTCTCTCTCTCTCTCTCTCTCTCTCTCTCTCTCTCTCTCTCTCTCTCTCTCTCTCTCTCTCTCTCTCTCTCTCTCTCTCTCTCTCTCTCTCTCTCTCATTCTCTCTCTCTGCCCTCTAGTTAGTATGACTAATTGTTTATCAATCTTGTTGATTTTCTCAAAGAACCAGCTCCTGGTTTTGTTGATCATTTGTACAGCTCTTTTTCTTACTACTTGGTTGATTTCAGCTCTGAGCATGATTCTTTCATGCTGTTTACTGCTCTTTTGTGTGACTTATTTTTTTTTTCTTCTAGAGCTTTCAGGTGTGGTATCAAGCAGTTAATATATATGCACACTCCACATTTTCCCCCCTCTTAGTACTGCTTTGATTGTATACCATGAGTTTGGATATGTTGTGCCTTAATTTTCATTAAATTCTAAAAAGTCTTTAGTTTCTTTATTCATTTCTTCATTGACCTAGTTATCATTGAGTAGATCATTGTTCAGCTTCCATGTGTATGTGGGCTTCCTGTTGTTTTTGTTGTTATTGAAGATCAGTCTTAGTCTGATAGGATGCATGGGATTATTTCAATCTTCTTGTATCTGTTGAGGCCTATTTTGTGACTGACTATATGGTCAGTTTTGTACAGGGTGCATTGAGGTGCTGAGATAAAGGTATATATATATGTGTGTGTGTGTGTGTGTGTGTATGTATGTATGTATGTATGTATAATGATAAATTATTCTTTAAAAAATTAAAACTTTTTATTTGGATATTCCATGTATTTACATTTCAGATGTTATCCCATTCCATCAGTCCAGACCCCCCCATCCCTACCATTGCTACCATAAAAGTGATCTCTCTTCCTACCACCCTCTCTCACCTCAGCATATTGGCATTTCCCTACACTGGGAAAACAAGCCTTCAATGGACCAAAGGCCAATCTTCCCATTGATTCCAGAAAATACTATCTTCTGCTGCATAAGCATCTAGGGCCATGGATCACTATGTGCGAACTCATTGGTTGGTGTTTAGTCCCTGGGGGCTGTGGTGGGTTTGGTTAGCTGATCATTTTGTTCTTCCCATGGGATTGCCAACCCTTTCAGCTCCTTCAGTTCTTTCTCTAGCTTCTTCACTGTGGTCCTCTTATTCAGTCTGAAGGTTAACATCTTCCTGCTATCAGTTTGGTTCTGGCAGAATATCTAAGGAGGCATCCATATCAAGTTCTTGCCAGTAAGTACTACTTGTCATCAAGAATAGTGCTTGAATTTAGTCACTGCATGTGTGGAGTATCCCCAGGTGAGGCAGTCCCTGGATGATCATTTCTTCAATCCCTGCTCCTCTATTTGTCATATTATTTTCTCCCATGAGTGTTTGGTTCTCCCTTCTTAGAAGGACTGAGGGATCTACCATCTCTCATTCCTTCTTTCATATATGTTGAGGCCTGTTTTGTGGCTGATTATATGATCAGTTCTGAGGGTGCCCATGAGGTGCTTAGAAGAAGACATATTCTCTTGTTTTGGGATGGCATGTTCCATGGGTGTCTGTTAAAGCCATCTGCTTCACAACTTCTTTTAGTTTCACTGTGGCTCTATACAGTTTTTGCTTCCATGATCTGTCCATTGATGAAAATAGGGTGTAAAAGTCTCCCACTGTTATTGTGTTTGGTGCAATGTGTGCTTTGAGCTTATTAGAGTTTCTTTTATGAATGTGGGTGGAGCATAGATGTCACAGATTTAGAGTTTATCTTGACAGATTTTTTTCTTTGATGAATAAAAAGTGTTCTTCCTTATCTTTTTTCCTTATTTTTTTAAATTGAACAACTTTATTTTAAAAAACAAAGATAAATGTACATATTTTAGGCATTTTTTGCATAAAAGTATACAAATACATTTTTTGTCAGTACTTGTTTTTTTTTTTTAAAGGTTTGATCGTATGCATTAAAATCTTACTAGTTACAATGAGCATAAAGTACATGTAAAACAAGATGTAACCTGGAAATAGTCAAAGTTTTCTTGGTGTGTAAAGATTAAGCATAATAGATTTTCATTTTCTTTTTCTTTTTTTTTTGATAACTTTTGGTTGAAAAATCTATTTTATTTGATATTAGAATGTTATTCCAGCTTGTTTCTTGTGACCATTTGCTTGGAACATTTTTTTGTCCCCAACCTTTTACTCTGAGGTAGACAGACTCTGTCTGTCTCTGTTGCTGAGATGAATTTTCTGGATTCTGGATACTGTTTATATATCCAGTCTGATAGTCTGATAGTTTATATCTTTTGATTGGGGGAATTGAGTCCATTGCTGTTAAGAGATACTAAAGGATAGTGATTGCTGTTTCCTGTTATTTTTGTTGTTAGAGGAAATTTTATGTTTGTGTGATTTTCTTCTTTTGGGTTTATTTCAAGAAGATCATTTTATTGCTCTTCCTAGAGTGCACGTTCCCTCCTTGTGTTGAAGTTTTCCATTTATTATACTTTGTAGGGCTGGATTTGTGGGCTGATATTGTGTAAATTTTGTTTTGTCTTTGAATATCTTCGTTTCTCCATCTATAGTAACTTGCTTTTGCTGGATATAGTAACCTGGGGTGGTTTTTGTATTCTCTTAAGGTCTGTATAACATCTATCTAGGATATTCTATCTTTCATAGTCTCTGTTGAGAAGTCTGGTGTAATTCTACAAGGGCTGATTTTATATGTTACTTGACCTTTTTCCTTTGTGCTTTTAGTATATATATATATATATATATATATATATATATATATATATATATATATATATATATTTTTTTTTTTTTTTTTGACCATTTGGTGTTTTGTAGGGAAGTTTTCTTCTATAATTTTGTAGAAGATATTTTCTCATCCTTTTAGTTGAAAGTCTTTGCTCTCTCCTACACCTATTATCCTTAGGTTTGGTCTTCTCATTGTGTCATGGATTTCTTAGATGTTTTGGTTTAGTACCTTTTTGCTTTTTGCATTTTCTGACTGTTGGGTCAAGTTTTATATGACATCGTCTGTTTCTGAGATTCTCTCTTTTATGTTTTATATTCTTTTGGTGATGCTTGTGTCTATGACTCCTGATCTCTTTCATAGGCTTTCTATATCCAGAGTTGTCTCCTTTTGTGATTTTTTTTTATATTTCTTTTTTTAGAACCTGAGTGGTTTTGTTCAATTCTTTCAGCTGTTTGGTTCTCTCTCTCTCTCTCTCTCTCTCTCTCTCTCTCTCTCTCTCTCTCTGTAGCTCTTTAAGTCATTGTTGTATTTCCTCTTTAAAGGCTTCTACTTGTTTACCTGTGTACTCCTGTATTTCTTTAATGGAGTTATTCATGCTCTTCTCAAAGCCCTCCATCATCAACATGAGGTATGATTTAAAGTCCAAATTTTGTTTTTTCTGGTGTGTTGGGATATACACTTCTTGTGTGGTGGGAGAACTGGGTTCTGATGTTGCCAGTTTGTCTTGGTTTCTGTTGCTTATGTTCTTGCACTTGCCTCCTGCTGTCTTGTCCTCTGTGATGGTAGATGATCTTGTTGTCTCTGACTGGAGCTTCTGTTGCCTGTGGGCCTGTAGGAACAAACTGCTGCGGACTCTTCTCCTTTTCTATCTCTTTGTGTACATGTGTGTGTGTGTGTGTGTGTGTGTTGTGTGTGTGTGTGCGCGCGCATGGGTGCAATAAAGTGTCTCTTTCTTCCCTCCTCTCCTTCCTCTGTCTCCTAATCCCTCCTTTTCTCCTCCTACTCCCCCATCTTTAAATTTCATCTCTCTAATATGCAATATATTCACACAAATACATAAAAATACCCTTCTTTGTGGTTAATAACATTGAGATTCTCCGAGGCTGTCTTAAAAATATGCCTAGAGGTAATACTTAGTAATGATTTGGTTCTTATGATATAAAATATCCAGATTTTTGAAACTATGTATGGTAACTGACATGTATATTTAAGCATGCATGTGCCAATATATGTGCATAGTGTATATAACCTTATGGAGATGTTTATGTACAGGTGTATATAACCATTTTAATGTTATTCAGATAAGACTTTTATCTCTATATATTCTCATTTTGACATATAACAACTTTTAAAAAGTTAGTTTACAAAGTTATAGCTGATTTACATTTTAGACATTTTATTTCTAAAAGTATCTCTTGCTATTGGCATAGAGTATTCAAAACAGAATTAAGCACATCAATTAGAAGAAGCGAACCAAGTGACCAGCTCATGGGATTACTTCCTTCGCTCTTTAAAAATCAGGCCAAAGCTCAGTCTCAGTTTTTAGATCCAAGAATGGTAGTGTGTGTCATAAGTAATTATACACATGAAAGAGTAAACGTGAAAAAGGAATTTAGCCTGACTGATTATACTAAATTCGTGGTTTTCTTTTAAAAAGATCATGATTCATAATAATATATTGGTAATGTCATGGCTTTGCTTTTACCTACAAGTGTTACATTGAACCAGATCTGCTACTGTCTTTATCATTATTATTATGACATCAACAATTTCTAACATTAAAACTAATTTACACCGAGAAATAAAAATTGTTCTTCTTATTCAATGTGAATCTGAAAACAAAACATTCAGCTTCAAGCCTATTATGATGAATGCTTTTATATCAAAAGTATGTTAAATAATTTTTGGTCAGCCCTTCTAACCGTGTGTTTTAAAAAAACACCAAATATCCACATGCTGCTGCTGGACTGAGAGATTCAGTTAATACTGCAAAAAGCCATCTTTAATAGCTATTGGTTGCCCAGCAGGACGAGCAAGCCTGGGATTAGAGATAATGATACTTGTTGGAACTGCAGGGAGTCGGAGGAGAAAGTGATAGGCCTCCCTTGGCTTTGTAAAAGCATATTGCAGGAAATGTACATTCAGAAGAACATGATACTAGGTGCCAATACACCTTAACATCTAAACGTGTCTTTTTTCTTTATGTTGGACTGAGACAGTTACCTTTTATATTTTGGTTTGAATCTTTTTTTTTTAACTTTATTTTAAAAAGAACAGAGAGTTATGTGCAGATTTTTAAAAGCATTTTTGCATAAAACTATATAAATATATTTTTGTCAGTACTTGATTTTTCTAAAGGTTTGTTAGTATGCATTGAAATTTTACTAGTTACAATGAGTATAAAGTATGCGTAAAACAAAATGTAACATGGAAATAGTCAAAGTTTTCTTGGGGTGTAAAGATTTAACAGTGATCTTAAATTAAATGCAATGTTGGACTACTTAAACGTCAGGGATCCAATTGAAAATCACTCATGTTTTAGTGCCTATCTGCTACATCAATGTCTCCAT
Organism: Micromys minutus; assembly: GCF_963924665.1. NCBI lineage: Eukaryota > Metazoa > Chordata > Mammalia > Rodentia > Muridae > Micromys > Micromys minutus. The sequence goes on along the minus strand of NC_137980.1, from coordinate 4,307,165 downwards.
TCCATTTAAATCCCTGTCACAATAGCCAGTATCAGTGTAATCATTCTGTTTCTAGTGATTGTCCCCCTCCAAGTGCCTATCAAAACTAGTCTTAAGTAATTATACTAAAATAATTAGAAGTCATCTGACTTTTTGCTGCTCTGCTGTGTTGTTGTTACCTCTTATTCTGAAACTTCTAGAGCATTCTGACACATTCAACATAAATGCATTCATTATCATGACATTAAGATCGCTTTAGTTCCTTTCTGAAGATTTCAGCTTGCTTGATTTTTTTTTTCCCTAAGTTGACTGTTCTCATAGGAAACATTCCTTGACAGTCTTTGTTTCATTTCCTAAAGGTGGGAGAGTGTGTGTTGTATTTGTGGAAGCTGCTGACCTTTTAAAGAATAATGACATTTATATCGTATGATAGGTGACTTCTCCCTCTATTTTAAGTGCACCTCTTACTGTTCATCTCTTAATTGGAGTTAATTCAGAGTTTGGAGAATGCCATTAGGCAAAACTGAAATATATTTATTCATGTGTAGCATCTCCTCACCACATTTTTTTCAGGTACTCAACAAAGGTCATATTTTACCAATTTTACTGAAAGACTACTCCTGTGTTCATAGCAAGCTCTACAGAAGTTATTTCTGAAATGAAGAGGTGGTAAAAATTACAAGCTGTTAACATGGACATTAGTGCAAATAACTAAACACTGGAATGTGCATCAAACAAATTCAGAAAAGCTGTGTTGGTTGTGTTCCCTCATCCTGCTAATGCCCAGCATGAGCATGCCAGCAACATGGAGAACATAAGAGCTTGTGTAAGCCACTCACCCACTGCACTTTGTGAGACATAACCTTAGAAAGACCATTTATTTTGTTCATAGGTCACAGGTATGTTCAAAAGAGTTAGTGCTAAGCATTTTCTTAGCATTGCAATAATCCACCTTTAGTTGTCTGTTGCTTGATAGTGTGGCAGCCCCTTTGTTGCTAACCCAAAGGACTTCTCCATTTCTTATAGCCTGACTCTAACCCATTAGTGCCAAAAAAAGTAATCTGTCAAACACTGCCCTGTTTGGTGATATTTTCTACTTCTGACTGGATCCAATTAAAACATCTATAAATATATGTGGATTTTGCATACTTGTTATATAAAGAATGTAAATCTTCAAGTGTCTCCAGAATAGTTTACTTGGCTATCTTCTCTCAGAGATAGTATGGTTTAGATAAGAAATGACCTATAGGCACTCATTTATTGAAGTATTAAGTCACCAGCTGGTAGACACTATCTGGAGGTAGTTGTGCCGTGAGGATGTTAACCTCATCAGAGGCTTATGTTATTGAAATATTGGCTGTTGAATGAGATAGAAGTAGATAGGTCACTGAGGGTTGGCTTTTACAGACAATTCCTTATCCAAGGTTTTCTTTGTGTTTCTGATATTTGTTTGCTGTGAGTGGTGCTGAAAGCAATTCTCTTTCATACTATGTTGTTGTGAATTGCCACAGAACCAGAAACGATGAAGGCGCATGTCATGATAGAATGAATTCTCAGAAACTGTAAGCTAAAATAAATTATTTCTTTTTTTAGATTTACTACTTCAAGCCTTAAGTCCCAGTAATGTAAAACAAAAAACATAATTATTACAATCACCGATTTTTGTATTATTTTAGTTCATTTTCTTAACCATTATTCTATTACAAAAACCATACAAATAATTATGTAACATATGTACTTACATAATGATCAAAAATTCTTTTTTTAGAATAGAAATTTTCTCACAGTTTTTAATGTGTGTGAAGTCAACTTTCTTTAACAACCAATGTCTCGTGCACCATTGTTATTTTTAAATGGGTCTTTGATCATAAGCATTCTGTTAAATTCCTAACTGCCTGTCAAAATTTCATATTGCTGAAGTTATTGACTATTAATGTGCACATTGGAAAATTTGATTTTGGTCCTTCTCTAACATCTACACATTGCCATTTCTCCTTAACAATCTAATAAGACTCAATGTTTAAAAAATATAAAATTTATTTTGAATTCATATGATAAAACCTCTTAAAAAGAGACTTATTTCAAATAAGTTTAGAAAGTTTTTCAGAAACTAAAACCAACATTTCTTTTTTTTTACAGTATTCATCTCCTATGAAGACTTTACAAGTTGTTAAATAAACCTAATTTTCCACATTAATCATCACATTCCACTCTATATGCTGAGGCTAAGATATTAAATTTCAGAAGGAAACCACATTTTTGTTTATGCTCTCAAATGCCTTTCTCTAGCTGAAGTCTAGCTGTACCAATCTGAATCCAATTTTGTAATTAAAAATCGCTCCCCTTCTGTGAACTTGGAGTAATGTTTCATCAAAAAGCAGATTATTCCAACCAAATTATAAACTCCTAAAAAAGAAGGGGGGCATTATAAATGGAAACACCCACCCAACCTTAAGTACCATATAGCAGTGAAAACAGCATCATGCTAATGACACTAATCCCACTTGTCTCTGCTGCATTCATGCAAATGACAATTTAGTACAGATGTGGCACACATTTGCATGGTTAATGGCACCATTTTTTTGTCCTTTTCTTCTCCTCTATAGTATGATCAGCTGTTGTGCTTAACATTACAAATTCTACGTGCTGTTCCTAACATTAGTGGAAACATAAGGCTGGTAGTTTCCTTGTCAGTGACTTAACTAAAGCATGCATATGTACAAAAAAGCAGAAGGCGTGGGAGGCACGTGAGCATGGGTGGAGACGGGTAGGTCCTGGCTGGCTTCTCCTTTTTACTGAAGCTTTTTTTCAAGATTACTTCTAAATCAGTCAAGTTTAACATCTGAAAAATGTCAGTGATTTTGCTGCTTCTACGAACTGTACAGTTTTTATTGTTTTATGTATTTATTTTTTCAGTTAGAAGGCCTGCTGACGGGACTCCATGGTTAACAAAGTCTCTCATATTTGGAGGTCTTGTGTTTGACTCCAAATCCTGAACAACATATGTGAGCAGAATATCCCATGTGCAACTTGAGCTCACACAAAAGTTTCATGTTAGATGCACGTGAATATCTCTCTCTATCCCACTGTTTAGAGCTTGATGTATTTGTTGCATTTGAAGTCATGGAAGAAATTGATCTATATTTGGAAATTGTTAGAGTAATAAATGTGTGAAATGACTTTAAAAGATAAATTTAAAACACACCTAATCCAAACATAACATAATACACTTATAAAAAATCAGCCAATGCTAATACTAATGGCCACATTAAGGAACAGATAGATTTCTGGCCAAGGCACGGAATTTATATGCATATATGCATATATGTATATGTATATATATACATATATGTACACACACACACACACACACACACACACACATATATATATATATATATATACATATATATATATATATATATATATATATAATATTCTGATGCTGCAGGAAGTTTAATGCCTGTCATCTGTTAGAGTGAGAAAGACAAAAACAGGGTGGAGAAATGGAATGAGGAACTCTTGGAGGGCAAAACAAGAGGGCAACAATGATTGGACTGTAAGAAAAGTTTTTTAATAAATAAAAATGTTAGCAAAAAACAGTTACATTGTATTCAATAGTGAGCAAAAGATCTCACTGTCTTTACAAAAACTAAAAACATAATACAATTTACTGATTTTCCAAAATTTGAGGGGACTTTTCCCCTTTCCTGTATGAAAATTTAAATGTTGTATTCATACCATTATACTAACTATCAGAATTTCATCAACTATTAAACCTACATCAGAATCAAAAGAACATTCTTTGGTTAATTTTCCTCCTTTGTGTTCTTTCCTCCTATCTATATTTTGGGCCAGTGAAGACTCATTTTCCCTGTGTAGGGGTATGCCAAAATGCTGAGGTGGGAGTGTGTAGTTGGGAAAGGGTGCATTTTGAGGGAAGGAAGGGAAGAAGGAGGGGAATGGGAGTGGGGGTGGAATATAACATTCGAAATGTAAATACAGAAAATATTCAATAAAAATGAAAAACAGAATGCATTAAGCTCCAAAACCCAAACAACAACAATAACAAAAACAACAAAAAAACAAAACTTTCCAATAACCCTCAAAACCTTTTATGAGGAATTTACTGTAAGTTGTCCCCCTGTTCCCAAACAGAACACCTCCATGACTCAAATATAATTACAAATACCTAGACCATAGTCTTTGGGTGCTCTCTGACCAGATCATAAGTTATTCTATCATCTGATTTTTCTATTTCAAGTTCTGCCACATGATAGTTTACCTCTGCTTAGCACTAATGCATCTGTCCTCCTTCATGTCCCCATTTAAATCCTTTGGTCTTCCTGCATTTCCCTCCTCCTATTCCATCTCCTGTAGGCCATAGGATTTTGTTTGTTTGTTTGACAAATGTTGTGTCTGTACAATACACAACACCCAATATATGAGATATTTTCTTTATAAAGAGTGGCTTTTCTTTCTACATCTGATGCCACATGTCAGATGATCTATGAATTGCAATTTTTCTCACTCATCCTGTGGTGTTTTGAAAAATTTTGAACAACTTCTCAAATTCCAAGATGGTTTTGTTTTTCTGATGTGTTTACTATAGCAATACTCAAATTTAATATTGTATCAATTAATACTTATATCATATTATTTCATTTATTTGTTTAATCTTTATCAATTTGTGTGGTATATATGTTCATCTGTATGGGGGAGGTGCATATTTCAATATATGTCAACATGACGAGTCTAGAAGAGGATGCAGCCAACAACCCTCAGTGATTCACATTTCTCGATGCACCTGCTATAAACACACACATACACACACATGCACACATACCCATGCACAAGCACACATACATACTTATGCAAACACACATATGCACTGGGAATACAGGCAGTTTTACTTTATCCTGCGATGCTATGTCATGCAAAACTGACTGAGGAAGATTTGGGGATAAAGAAATGACAGACATTGAAGTGGTGACAAAAAATCTGGGCTTGGATCCATGGTGCTATCTCTGAGAGAGGATGCCAAAAAAGTAACCAGGAAACTCTGTGGGATTATTATGTACATCACAAGGAGACATGGTTAGCTCCTCTCTGTGGAAGTCTGCATAGGGTAGCTATCTCATGATATAAGCTTTTAAAAAAAAGAGAAAAAGCTGCAGTTTCTGCATTTTACATATTACCAGCATTCCAACTCTACCAGGTGAAGAATTTGCCATTTCCCTGAGGCTGACCACATGAAGATTGAGCAATGCTTATGGGTTTGAGTAACTGGGGTGTTTGAAATGGCTTTGGTACCATTAGCAAGGAGGTAGATATGCACAGTTAGTAATAACCAATTATATATTTTGATATGGTGAGTGTCATCAGATAAGGCTCACACTCCAAATTCCTAATTATGGTCCTAAGCCTGTCTCCTCAGGTTGTTCTACTATTGTCAATCCGTTAATCCAACAATGGCTGCCTATGAGTGGAAGGACCAAGAATCTAGTAGTTGTTTAGTTCAAGAGTGTGAATGTCCCATCAGGTCTTCAATATACATTGGGATTATGGAGTATGTAGTGGAACTTTCCCCTAATTAATTGACTGTATAATAAAGACTAAAATAACCCAGTCATTGGGTGAGGAGGAGGTAGGGCTTCCAGGTCCAAAAGAACAAGAGGGAATGCAGAAGAAATGAAGGCCACTTTATTAGACGAAAGCAGAAGCAATAGGAGGCACTATGTAAACTCTAAACTATGTAGACTGGAAATCCACCAGAATCTGTCACCAGATTTCCTCACATACAATAGTTGATGAGTTTACGATGATAGATCCCATGCTCAGCAGTTGTGTTATTTGTTGATTCTAAACTAAGACTGTCTGGTGTTTTCCATTTGAGGTGTCTCAGAGGGGCCAGAGGGAAAGGACATAATTCAGGGCAGAATTCAAACAGGCTTTGGGATGGGAAGACTGGGCATGGACTGAGGACTTGGGGAAAGAGAAGCCTGGATTAGTGAGAGTGCACGCCCGGCTAGTCATGGAAATTTAAGAGTGCATAGCAATTTGACAGCATCTTGTCTGGAGAGGCAGAGCCTGTATTGGTGGCAAAGATGCAGTCATCTTACCAGGCTGGTAACAGACCAAGACCTCGGGTCGCAGGCCTGTGCCTAGCTGGCAATTGCATGGATGATATTTAATAGTTACACACTACAGGAGTAGGCTCTAATGCCAGGGAACACATGGACTTGGGAGGGCAAGGAAACAGGGACAGAGCAAAATCAACTCTCTTTCATGTCTTCATACAGGCTTCCAGCAGAAGGGTGGCTCAGATCACAGGTATATATTTCCAGCCCAAAAGATCTGGATTAAGATCTGTTGATAAAATTAAAGATTTTTTTTTTCATCAAAGACCCAATGTAGAAGTGGATCTTCCAGCTTCAAATGATTGAGCAAAAAGTCCCTCATGGGTGTTCTTAGCCATTTTAGAGTTTTAGTTAATTCCAGATAGAATTAAGTTGACTGCCAAGAATGGCCACCACAGGAAAGGAAAAGGCGCATTTCTGCTGACGCGTGGAGGCAGCACTGATGTGACAGGTCCCGTCTGCCTTTTCACTGGGTGAAAATCTAAACTCAAACCATTCAGAGAAAATCTGATGTTTGTAATTAAATCAAGTCTAGATTTCGGACTGTAAGAGTCTCTGAAAGTTAAGAATTGTAATTTCTCAGCCTTTGTATACAGAAAAATACAATAAATAGAAATTGCAACGATACTAAATAAACTACTTTATGGTTCTCTTATATAAACCATGAAAGTTAGTGCATTCTGGAGTCAGTTTGATACATTTAAAATGACTTGTCTGTTATTACTGTCCTTATTGAAAATATTATTTATTCTATAGTACTAAATTTTTAAATCTCTCCACATACTATGGCAAATAAATGACTTAAATTACAAAAAGAAAATAATTTTTATACTAAATTGCATGGGAGAACACATTAATATGTACCCAATTTTAATTTAATATTACATAATAATATATTTCTTTTCATAGATGGAGTCTTATTGTTCTCAGACTTGCTTGAGACTTTTGTGTCAGACCAAGAGTCCTAGCATTCTCAGAAAAAGATCAAATTATGAACACACAGTACATTAGCACAGGACATTAAGAAACCATAAGGTATACATACACATTAGTTCCTTAAATGTATTATATGTGAAATTAAAAAAATATTCAATTATTTTTAAGTATGTTTAACATGATTATGAATCAACCAAAACCTCATTGAAAATAGTAAAATTTCTATTTTGTCATTTAAGTTTTGGAATTCACTCTTTGTACAATCTTGAGTTTATTGTATCCCATGTATTTTTTTCTTTAGTATATTTTCCACTCCACCTCTACCTGCCAGGCATTTCCTCAGAAAACTAGACATAGTACTGTCTGAGATTCCAGGTATACTACTTTTGGGCATATACCCAAAAAATGCTCTGACATATAGCAATAACACATGCTACACTATGTTCCTAGCAGCTTTTTTTCATAATAGCAAGAAGCTGATAGAACCCAGTTGTCCTAGAGGAATTGAAACAGAAAATGTGGTACATTTACACAGTGGAATATTACTGAGTTATTAAAAATAATGACTTCATGAAATTCTTAGGCAAATGAATGGAACTAGAAAATATGATCTTGAGTGAGGTAACCCAATCACAAAAGAACATACATGGAACACACTCACTGATAAGTGGATATTAGCCCCAAAGCTCGGATTACCGAAGATACAATTCACAGACCACATGAAGCAAAAAAGGAAGACGGAAGTGTGGATGCTTTAGTTATACTTAGAAAGGGGAACAAAATACTCACAGGAGGAAATATGGAGACAAATTTTGTAGCAGAAATTGAAAAAAAAAAAAAAAAGGCCATCCAGAGATTGCCCCACTTGTGAGTCCATCCGATATACAGTCACCAAACCAAGATAACGTTGCAGATGTCAAAAAAAAAAAAAAAAAAAAAAAAAAAAACATACTGAGAGGAGCCTGATATAGATGTCATCTGAGAGTCTCTGTCAGAGCATATCAAACACAGAGGTGTATATTTTCTGCCAACCTTTGGACTGATAACAGGGGTCCACAATGGAGAAGTTAGACAAAGGACTGAAGGAGTTAAATGAGTTTGCCAGCCTATAGGAAGAACAATAATATCAAATACCAGACATGCCCCCAGAGCTCTTAGAACTAAACCACCAACCAAACCATACCCATAGCGTTAACCACTGAGCTGCTGCATATGTAGCACAGGGTTGCCTTATTGGGTATCAAAGGGAGGAGAGGTCCTTGTTCCTGTGTAGGCTTGATGCCCCAGTGCAGTGGAATGCAAAGGTGGGGAGGTGGTCCTGTGTGGGTGTGTTAGAGGTAGAACACTCTTATGGTGGTAGAAGTATGAGGGATGGGATAAGGGGATTCCAGAGGGGAAACCGTGAAAGGGATAACATTTGAAATGTAAGTAAAAAAATGTCAAAGAAGAAGAAGAAGAAGGAGAAGGAGAAGGAGAAGGAGAAGAAAGAAGAAGAAGAAGAAGAAGAAGAAGAAGAAGAAGAAGAAGAAGAAGAAGAAGAAGAAGAAGAAGAAGAAGAAGGAAGAAGAAGAAGAAGAAGAAAAAGAAGAAGAAAAAGAAGAAGAACCTTTAAAATTTTCAAAATTTGAATTTAGTATTTAGTCATTTTTATGATCTTGGGAAAAGTAGATGTTGTAGGTTTATATTAAGTCAATTCTTAGAACATGCCAAGAAAGAGAAGATACCGATTATGTGTGAATTACAAGAGGAAGAACAAGTCAAAATAACAATCTGGGCTTCAGCTAAGGACATAATTAAAGAGGAGAACAAAAGACACAATATAGAAATAAATCACATTCTTATATTATATATAACTAAAACTACAAATGAAGTAAACTGTCCATAAAATTTGGGCTGTTTACAACTAAATACCATTAACTTTTATTTTCTAAAAGAAAAATTTGAAGAGTTTCTTTAAATAGTCAGTAATTTATTTGTTGTTAATGACTGATTTGTAATATAGTTATGCTAATTTCACATTTATTGTATAGTATATATGTTCATAACTATGTTTGCATTATTGAAATGATTGTTGTTTAGAGTAACTGAATTTGTTAGTGGATATATAATGCAAAATAATTTTTATTAAATCTTAATTTGGGTATGACATTATATCATTATTACCAAGTGTGACACTGCATATAAGCCTATTATTATATATGCTGTTTACTTTTGAGAAATTTCATAGTGTAAACTCTTAAAAATATACCCCAGGTTATAATATAAATATGATGAACATAGAGAAAGAAGGGCCTGGCATGTCTGATTATAGAATAAAACTAAAGAAAATATTCCAGAAATTTTTATTATTATATTCATATGTCTTTCCACATTCTATAAATATATTTTCTAGTCTCCTTATATAAATTGTCTCCCCAAAAATTTCCATCATGTTCTTTGACATTCATAATATTCAACAGATTTTTAAACATCATTGAAAACAAACTGCTCTGGATAATATGCTAACTGTTTTTCATTTTCTTTACATGTCACTCAGTGATTGCTACTTAGTTAAACACTTAACCTAAATTTGTTGGATGAACACATGGTAATTTTCCATGTAAGAATTATTTTAATATATCAATGAGAATTATGCAATTTATTGGTCTTTAAATATTTTATTAGAGGAATAAATTTTTCCTGAGGATTTTAGTAATCACAGTTTTATTATCTTCTGTTTATTATATGCATTACACAGCAAGTAGACACCAGAATATTGTTTAGTAAGCAGTTATAACCGCTGTGGCTTTTTTCATGTTAATATAATGAGTTAAACAAAGAAATTTATACAAAATATCAAGAAGTGCCTTAGTAAATCAACAAGTAATGCATTCTAATTATGACTTAAATTTTTGCAATAAAGAAAAGCTATATTCTAGGAAACTCTTGTAAATATAAAAAGCTATGTAAACTGTGAACTGACTTTTAACACTAGGCAGCATGTCTCATCTTCTCTAGGAAGATGTAATAATTGAGGAATTATTATCTGTGCACTTCGCATTTCAGACTATTGATGGCATCACCAGTAAAATGGAAGCACTTTACTAAAATCTCATGAGAATGTTGGTTACTGGAATAGCTGTAATTTTGCAGATGTGGTCCTTGATGCTATAATTTAATTAGTATTTGGACGGAGGTAAGCAGTAGCTGGGGTGTTCTGTGAAGGAAAATTCCTGGCTAGATTGCTCACATTTGATTTGGAAGTTCTTTGCTAACTCTGCTTCTGGAACTACAGTGAAGCCTGAGGCCACATTGAATGGTGATTCTATGACTTGATACTTGTTAGTAAATTGCCTAAATTAAGGAAGAAGTTCCCACACTGTTTACTGACACCATGAAATCTGTGAATGTCATTAAAAGACCTGCATCAGAAAGATAGTAAAATATTATGGCTGACTTGTGTATTGTGCTTTTGAACACATAGAACTGTCAGTTCTGGGGGTCTTTTCATCTATCTGTTCATTTATTCAATAAACATATATTGAGTCCCTCTTTTTTTCTTTTTTTAAAAATTACATTTTTATTAGATATTCTCTGTTTACATTTCACATGTTATCCCCTTTTCCCCCACTCTCATCTTTCCCCAAATGCTTCCCATGAGGGTGCTCCATCTCCCAAACACCCTCTCCACCTCAGCACCTTCACATTCCCATACACTGGGAAAACCTCACCTTCACTGGACCAAAGGCCTCTTCTTTCATTGATGCCAGACAATGCTATTCTCTAGAACATATGCAACTGGAGACATGGGTCTCTCCATGTGTGCTCAATGGTTGTTATTTTAGTCCCTGGGAGTGCTGGAAGATTTGGTTGTTGGTAATGTTCTTTCCATAGGGTTGCAAACCCTTTGATCTCCTTCAGTATTTTTTTTTGTCTAGCTCTTTCATTGTGGTCCCCTTGTACAGTCTAATGGTTAGCTGCAAGTATCAATATTATTTATTCTAGCAGAGCCTCTGAAAAGGCATCTACATCTGGCTCCTGCCAATACGCACTACTCGGCATCAACAACAGGGCTTGGGTTTGGTGGCTGTGTAAGGAGTGGATCACCAGGTGAGGCCGTCTGATTGATCTTTTCTTCAATCTCTGCTGCTCTATTTGTCCCTGTATTTACGCTCATGTGTGTTTTGTTCTCCTTTCTTAAAAGAACTGAGGCATCCACTTTCTGGCCTTTTTTTTTTTTTTTTTTTTTTTTTTTTTTTTGTGAGCTTCATAAGATCTATGAATTTTGTCCTGGCTATTCAGAGCTTTATGGGGCCAGTATCTGCTTATCAGTGAGTGCATAACATTTGTGTTCTTTTGTGATTGGGTCTCCTCATCAGGATGATATTTCCTAGTTTTATCCATTTGCCTAAAGATTTCATAAAACCATTACTTCTGATAGTGGGTAGTCCTCTATTATGTAAATGTACCACAATTTCTTTATCGATTCTTGGGTTGTTTCCACCTTCTGGCTGCTATGCAGATAGCCGAGCATGTGTCCTTGATATATATTGGAGAATATTTTTGGTATATGTCCAGAAGTGGAAAATTGAGGAAGATCTCAGAAGATGGAAAGATTTCCTTTGCTCATGAACTGGAAAGATCAACATAGTGAAAATGGTCATCTCACCAAAATTATTCTACAAATTTAATACAATCCTCATCAAAATTCTAAGTCAATTTTTCATAGAGGTAGAAAGAGAAATTTGCAAACTTATTCGGAATAACCAAGGATAGTGAAAACTTTTCTCAACAATAAAAGAAATGCTGGGGAAATCACCATCCCGAACCTCAGCTGTATTATAGATCAACTATTATTTTTTAAAAAATGCATGGTATTGGTATTAGTACAGAGACAGGAAGGTAGATCAATGAAACAGAATTGTAAATCCAGAAATGAACACTCACACTTATGCTCACTTGATCTTTGACAAATAAACTAAAAATATTCAACAAATTGTGCTGGTTCAACTGATAGCCTGCAGAAAAATGGTCTTTTTCCTCTAACTAGCCTGCTAAGCATTTATCTATCTTGTTGATTTTCTCAAAAATCCAGATTTTGGTTTGTTGATTCTTTGGATAGTTTTCTTTGTTTCTATGGGGTTGATTTCAGCCCTGAGTTTGGTTATTTTCTACCAAACTGCTCCTCTTGCGTGTATTGTTCTAGAGTTTTCAGATGTTCTGTTAAGCTGCTAGTGTATGATTTGTCCAATTTGTATATCGAGGCACTCAGGGATATTAGTTTTTCTCTTAGCACTAATTCTATTGTGTCCCATAACTTTGGGTATTTTGTATCTTCATATTTTTAAATTCTAAAAAGTATTAATTTCTTTCTTTATTTTCTCCTTCACGAAGTTATCATTGGGTAAAGAGATGTTCAGGCTTTCATGTGTTTATGGACTTTCTGTTGTTTATGAGGTAGTGTCTGTCTTTGTTATGAAAATATGTTTCCTGTACCAGGCAAAATGCTGGGTCCTGTTTATGTATCCAGTTTTTTGGCCTATGGTTTTTTTTTTTTTTTTTTTAATCAGAGAATTAAGTTCTTCGAAGTTGAGGACTATTAAGGCCTAATAATTGTTGCTTCATGTTATTTTTGTTGTTAGAGGTGGAATTGTATATTTGTGTTTCTCTTCCTTTTAGTTTGTGTGAGAAGATTAATTTCTTGCTTTTTCTTCTGTATAGTTTCCCTCCATGTGTTGGAGTTTCCATTCTAATCCTCCATAGGATTTGATTAGTGGGAAGTTATTTGTTAAATTTGTTTTTGTCATGGAAAATCGTGGGCTCCAAATCTATGGTAATTGAGTGTTTTGCTGATTATAGAAGCCTGGGCTGTTATTTGTGTTCTCATAGATTTGTATAACATCTGCCCAACAGCTTCTGACTCAGGGGCTCTGTTGTGAAGTCTGGTGTAAATCCCACAGTTCTGCCTTTATATGTTTCTTGAACTATTTCTGCTTTTAGTATTTCATTTGTTCTGTGCATTTTGTGTTTAGATTATTATGAAACAAGAGTGATTTCTTTTTTGGTCTACTTGGTTTGGTATTCTGTAGGATGCTTATATGTTTATAGGCACCTCTTTCTTTAAATTATCTAAGTTTTCTTCTATAATTTTATTGAAAATGTTCACTAGCCCTTTAGTTTGACATCTTCGCTCTCTTCTACACCTATTATTCTTAGTCTTGGTCTTTTCATTGTGTCCTGCATTTCTTGAATGTCTTGAGTCAGGAGATTTTTTGCTTTTTGGACTTTCTTTGATTGCTGTGTCAGTATCTCCTATGGAGCCTTCTATGCCTGAGAGTCTGTTGTACTTTTTTTTTTTTTTTTTTTTTTTTTTTTGGTGGTGCTTTCATCTTTGACTCTTCTCTCTTTCTTAGGTTTCCTGTCTTGTTTTTCTCTCTTTGTTTTTTCTTTTTTTTTTAAACTTTATTTTAAAAAACAAAGATGAAAGAAAAAAATTAAACATTTTTGCATAAATGTATACAAATACAATTGTGTCAGTGCTTGGCTTTTTTTTTTTTCTTTTTTTTTTTAAGGTTTGATACTCTGCATTAAGGTCTTACTAGTTACAATGAGCAAAAAGTATATGTAAAACAGGATGTAACCCGGAATTAGTCAAAATTTTTTTGGTGTGTAAGGATTGAGCATGACTTTTTTTTTGTTTGTTTTTGTTTTTGTTTTGTTTTTTTTTTTTCTTGAACTTCACACAGTCTGTGAGTTGTTTCTGGGGCAGTCTGAGCCTCTGGGATTAGCATCCCACTATCAGTGACTGCATATTATGTTTGTTCGTTTGTGACTGGGTTATATCACTCAGAATGATATTCTCTAGATGCAACCATTTTTTTAACAATTTGGTTAAGTCATGGTTTCTGATGGCTGAGTAGTACTCCATTGTGTAAATGTACCACAATTTTTGTATCCATTCATCTACTGAAGTACATCTGGGTTCTTTCCAACTTCTGGCTATTATAAATAGAGCTGCTATGAACATTGTGGTGCATGTATCTTTGTTGTCTCTGAGGTATATGCCCAGAAATGGAATAGTTGGATGTTCAGGTAGTACTATGTCGAATTTTCTGAGGAATAGCCAGACTGATTTCCAGAGTAAAAACATCACTCTTTGCAGGTGACATGATAGTGTACTTGAGTGACCCCACAAATTTTACCAGAGAACTCCTACAGCTGATAAACAAGTTTAGCAAAGTGGCTGGATACAAAATTAACTCAAACAAATCAGTAGCCTTCCTATATTCAAAGGACAAACATGTGGAGAAAGAAATTAGGAAAAAGATACCCTGCACAATAGTCATAAAAACTATGAAATACCTTTGTGTGACTCTAACTAAGCAAGTGAAGGACCTGTATGACAAGAACTTCTAACCTCTAAAGAAGGAAATCGAGGAAGATCTCAGAAAATGGAAAGATCTCCAATGCTCATGGATTGGAAGGATCAACATGGTAAAAATGGCCATCCTACCAAAAGCAATCTACAGATTCAATGCAATCCCCATCAAAATTCCTATCCAGTTCTTCATTGAGTTGGAAAGATCAATGTGAAATTTTATCTGAAATAAGAAAATACCTAGAAAAGCAAAATCCATCCTCAACAACAAGAAAACATCTGCGGGAATCACTATCCCTGACCTCAAACTATATTACAAGGCAATTGTGCTGAAAACTGCCTGGTACTGTTACAGAAATAGGCATGTGGATCAATGGAATAGAATAGAAGATCCAGAAATGAACCCTCACATATATGGTCACTTCATTTTTGACAAAGGAGCAGTAAACATTCAATGGAAAAAGGATAGCCCATTCAACAAATGGTTTTGGTCCAACTGGCACTCAGCATTCAAAATAATGAAAATAGACCCTTTCTTATCTCCTTGTCCAAAGCTCAAGTGTAAGTGGATCAAAGATCTCCACATTAAACCAGATACACTGAAACTATTAGATGAGAAAGTAGGGAAAACCTTAGAACACATAGGCACAGGAGAAAATTTTCTGAACAAAACAGCAATGGCTCAAGCTCTAAGGTCAAAGATTAACAAATGGGACTTAATGAGATTGCAAAGTTTCTGTAAGGCCAAGGACATTGTCAAGAAAAGAAAACAGCAGACAACAGAATGGGAAAAGACCTTTACCAACCCTACATCAAATAGAGTCCTAATATCCAAGGTATACAAAGAACTCAAAAAGCTAGACACCAGAGAATCAAACAACCCTATTAAAAATGGGGTACAGAACTAAACAAAATGTTCTCAATTGAGGAATATGGAATGGCTGAGCAACATCTAAGTAAGTGCTCGACATCCTTAGTCATCAGGGAAATGCAAATCAAAACAACCCTGAGATTCCACCTCACACCAGATTGGCCAAGATCCAAAACTCAGATGACAGCAGAGGCTGGCGAGGTTGTGGAGAAAGAGGAACACTTCTCCACTGTTGGTGGGGTTGTAAACTGATACAATCACCCTGGAAATCAGTCTCTTTTTTTCATTATTGGTTCTATATCCATTTTTAGTTCCTGGAATATTTTGTTCAATTCTTTTACATGTTTGGTTACATTTTTCTTTATTTCTTTAGGAGATTTATTTGTCTCCAGTTGAAAGGCTTCTACTTATTTTCTATTATTTATGTGTTTTCTTATATTTCTTTAGGGGGTTATTTATGTCCTTAAAGTCCTCTATCATCTTCATGAGAGAGATTTTTAGATAAGAATCTTGCTTTTCAATTGTGTTAGGGTATCCAGGGCTTGCTGTGGTGGGAGAAGTGGGTTCTGATATTCTAAAGTAGCATTGGTTTATGTTGCTTAAGTTATTTTTCTTACCTATTGCCATCTGGTTATCTCTTGTACTAACTGGCCTTGCTGTCTCTGACTGTGAACCTGTGATTCTGGCATAGAATGAATTTTAAAATGGGTAATTTTAATTATTTTTCAGAAATTTGTATCTTGAATTATTATCACTTTTGTAATTTACTTTGATCCTTGGTATAAACATTTTTTCATTTATTTATAACCCTTTTTATTTTGTGTTAGTATTTATGAATATGATGCTTACAATGTTAATCATAAGGGTTGCTTAGTACAGAAGAAAATAACTACACTTTGTAAAAGTGATGAAATAAAGGGTGATGGTTTTAGGGTGGAGCACCCTTCCTCGAGCAAAAGGGTTGGTGGATTGGGTGAAGAACTTATGAAGAAAGTGAATGGAAGGGGGACACCATTTGGAATGTAAATAAATAATCAAAAAATAGTCCTGTGATGATGTCAAAAAGTGTCTTGCTACTATGTCTTCTGTGTAATATTGCGAGTGTAATCCTAATTAAGAAGACTTGGTTGATTTGATTGGTCCTTATAATTTATTGTAACCTCTAATGTCTATCTGTCATATTACGGATCCCCCAGAGAAACCTAATTTTTTAAATGTAATATAAAGGTAAAAAATATTCTCCATTGCAGCTTATAACCTGTTCAACTACTTCAGGTGTCTTATTTCTATAGCTAGAGCCTAAAATATTATATCTAATAGATATGGAGAATTTGGAGAGCCATGTCATGGTCCTGTTGGTTTAAATTTCTCCTCATTTAATTTGATGTTGGCTTTAGATATTCAGTAAATTAGCTTTATTATGTTTAATTTTGTCTCTTGTATGCTTGATCTCTCTATGATTTTTATCATGATCAGGCATTTGGGGTTTTAAAAGGGTTTTCTGTATCTAATTAGATAATCTCGTATTTTTTCACTTTATGTAGTATATTACATTAACAGATTTTCATATGCAAGTCACTTATACATCTCTGGAATAAAGCCTACTTGGTAATAGTGGGTGATATTTTGATGTTACTGGAGTCTATGTACATGGATTTTATTGAATATGTATATATATATATATATATATTGATGAAGGTCACTGGTCTATAATTCTTTCCTTGTTGAACCTCTGTGTAGTTTGGATGGCTGTGTCCTCATAAAGTAAATTAGGTAATATATCTTCTGTTTCTAGTTTTTAATATAATTTGAGGAGTATTGGCACTAGCTCTGCTTGAATGTTGATTACAATTTTGTGCTACAGCCATCTGATCCTTGCCTTTTCTAATTTTATAGATTTTATTGACTGCTACTATTCCCTTGGGAGTCACACGTCTTTTTACGTTGTTCATTCATCTTGATTTAACATTAGCAAGTAGTGTCTATTGAGAAAATTGTCCATTTATTTTAGATTTCCCAATTTTAGAGAGTATAGATGTTTAAAATGCGACCTAATGAACCTTTGGATTTCCTCAGTGCTTATGGCTATTTTACCCCCTTTCCTTTCTAACTTTTAAAATTCAGATATTCTTTCTGAATTTTACAGTTAGTTTGTCTAAACTCTTTCTACCATGTGGATTTTTTTTTTCTAAAAACCAACTCTTTCTTTTGTTGATTCTTCATATTATTCCTTTTGTGTTTATTTTTATTGATTTTAGCTCTCAATATAATTATTTCATATGTCATGCATACAGTTGCTTCTTTCTATTCTAGATGATTTAGATGTGCTGTTAAGCTGTTTGTATGAGTACAAGCGCCAACTTGTTTATGTAGGCAGTTAGTGTTATGAATTTCCCTCTTGCTTCAGCTTCCATTGTCTCCCATAAGTGTGGTTATGCTATACATTTATGTTTATTGAGTTTTAGGAGGTCTTTAATTTCCTTTGCTCTGCTTTACCCCAGTAGTCCTTGTGTTGCTTACTGTCATTGTTGAAATTCTACTTTAATGTACGATAGTGTGTTAGTGTACTGGGTACTATTTTAGTTTTCTTGTATCTGTTGAGACTTACACAATGATGGAGTATGTGACCATTTTGAGAGGAAGCACCTCACATTATTTGGTTTGGTGAAATATTTTGTGGAATCTGTTAAGTTCATTTGATAATGTTTGTAGGCACCCTTAATTCTGTTTAGATTACATGTGAGTGAGCTTTATCGAGGTCTCCAACTATCAGTGTGTGGTGTTTGATTTGTAATTAAGGTTTAATAATGTTTCTATGTAAAGCTACACTTGCATTTGAAGCATAAATATTAAGGATTAAAATGTTGCCTCGGTGGACTTTGATGAGTGTGAAGTATCCTTCTCTATCTCTTTTGATTGGTTTTGGTTTAAAGTCTATTTTGTTAGATATTAGAATAGCTGCACCTACTTTTCCTTTGGGGATATTTGTCTGTAAGATTGTTTGCAACCTTTATTCTAATGTACTGCCCATATTTTATGTTAAGGTCTGCTTCTTGCACACAGCAGAAGGATGGCTCCTGTATTTGCATTGATTTTGCTAGCCTAAGTATTTTTATTTTGAAAATGAGGCTGTTGATATTGAAATATAACAATGACCAATGATGGTTAATTCCTGTTATTATTTTTGTAGGTGATGGCAGTTATGGTGATGCACATGTGTGTGTTTGTGCATGTTTGTGTGAGTGTGTATATGTGTGTGTATGTGTGTTTCTTCTTTAAGTTTTCCTGGTGTAAGATTATTTATTGCCTATATTTTTTGTGAATGTATTCAGTCTCCTTAGGTTGGAGTTATTTTAGTACCATCTGTAGGCCTGGATCTGTGGATAGCTATTGTTTAAATTTCATTTTTTCATAAATTATCTTATTTTATTCATTTTGATTATTTAAAGTTTCTTTGTTCTGTATATATAATATTTTGATTATTATGTGGCCAACAAACGTTCCTTTCTGTCATAAACTATTTGATATTCTGTAAGCCTCTTGTACCTTTATAGGCATTCTCTTCTTTAGGGTACAACCATATTTTCTAAAATTTGTCAAAATATTTTCTTTGCCTTTGAGATTAGAATGGCCTTCTCTTCCTTTTATTCTTAAAGTTGGTCATTTCATTGTGTCCCAGATTTCCTGGCTGTTTTGTGTTAGGAATACTTTTTGTAATTAACATTTTCTTCGACCAATATATCTATCATATATTCAATGCCAAAGAGTCTTTCTCTCTTCCATCCTTCGCACGCTCTTGTTGATGTTTGCATCTGTAGTTCTTGTTCAGTCACCTATATTTTATAATACCAGGATTCTTTGTTTGTCTTCTCTTTATTGCTTTAATTTCCATTTTCACATTTTGAGTACCTTTTTTTGTTTTCTTTATCTATTAGGTTTGTTTTATTAGCGTTTTTGACATTCTTTATGGGACTTACTGTTTTTCTCAAATTTTCTGATTATCATTTTTAAAATTTCTTTAAGATATGTACTCATTTATTTCATAAAGACTTCAACCATCTCCATAAATTAGGTTTTAAAGTCATGTGTGTGTGTGTGTGTGTTTCAATTTTGTTGAAATATTTAGGGCTTCTTATAATGGAATAACTGGTTTCTGGTGGTAAAATGATGATCTATTTGTTGTTGACTGTGTTTTTGCAATGATTTTGAGGTTCTGAGTTGGGGGCAGTTATAATGGTAGGTGCTGATTGCTGGCTTTATTTTTGTTGGGTAGACAGGTGTTTTCATCTTTCTTTTCTATTTCTGCTCTAGTCTTTTGGATAGTAGTTGAGTAAAGGGTCTCCTTCTGAGTTGGATATTTTTTTCTGGGTGTCTGGAAGGCCTCTGGTCCATCAGGAATTTTTTTTTTTTTTTTTTTTTTTTTTTTTTTTTTTTTTTTTTTTTGCCTACACTAGGGACTGCAGTTCTGGTGATGTGTTTGACCTTTGATCTCAATGATGTACCTCTGGAGTTTAGGAGAACGGCTTGACTTCTGATAGTATAGGAGTTTTTTGAATAATTTTCAGGAAAATTGCCTGGTCTCTGGTTTTCCAGAATGCTGGCCTGAACTCTAAAATTTAAGAGTCTTCTGCCAGAGTTGTTGGCTCTAAAATGGTGAATAGAGGAGGAGAGGAAATTGGGGTTATGCTGGTCAGAAATGGCCATGGCTGATAAGCCTTTTTAAAAAATAAATTTTGTGACATAGCTCAAAAGATTTCTCACAAAATACTAAGTAAGACAGCACTAAAAATTATTTTCATTTTTGGCAAAGATGGCAGACAATAGAAAAATAAAGGGATACATAATATAATTGTAGATATTGGTTAGTGAGAAGAGTAGCAAAGTAAAGCTGTAAAGAGTAAAGGAGATGGGGCTGAAGAAGTCCTTGAAATTACAATTCATGAAGAAAGGCAAACCTTACAAACAAGAAGTTAGAGTCACAAGAAACAATTGAAGACTTTGAACTCTTTGTGCTAGACATACCAACAAATATTTACACATTCAGAAAAGCTGCTCCAGGCAGCCCATCTATCCCTTTGAAATACTATTCTCCTAAGAATATACAATATACTTGAGATTTTTGTCTTAATAAATTACTATCATATTTTACACATATGTCCAAGTATTTAGATACTCTTACTCTTTATTTTCTATTTCCTTGCTAATTTGTGGTTTCAATTCATTAGTTTCCCAAGTTTGTTAAGAGAGTGGGGAGTAACTCTCTTTTATGTCATGTACTTTGTTTACTTCTAGTAATCCAGGCTCTAAACTATCCCAAATTAATGAGGTTTGGGGTTCTTTATATTTAACATTTTAATGTAGCAACTTCACTTAATAAATGCCTCATTTCTTAAATAAATATTTAAATCACTAAAAAATATTTCAGAGTGGGTATTAAAGACAGACACAGTAGTTGTCTAGAGCAATGGTATTCAACCTTCCTAATGCTTAGATCCTTTACTACAGTGCCTTAGGTCGTACTGATGACCAATCATAAAACATTTTGTTGTTATTTCATAACTGTAATTTTGCTAATGTTATTAATTTTAATGTTAATGTTTTAGAGATAAGTTTGAAAATTTATCAAAATATATAGGCTAAAAATCAATGCTTTAAGGTATACTGGACTGCAAATCTGTACATGATTTAGACTTCTTGCTGCCTTCTAGACTTCATTATTCTCTTAGATTTTCCTTTTTTCACACACACATTCTTTCTATATGTGTTACTAACAAATATGCTCTTTCATACCTGCTAATTTCATGACTTTTGCATTATATCTCCTAATAAATTGATTATTCCTATGAATTAAGGTCACTTTTTCCTACACTTAAGTAAGGAACTCTTGTTTTATGTTTTCTTGAGACACTCTCACTAATGTAAACTTTACCTTTGTGCCTCTTTGCAAGGTTATCAGTTTTTACCACTTTTTCTTTCCTATGATTGAAAATGAGAGTCAGATTCTTGCCAAACAGTGTATCTGAGTATCTTCAATTTGATTGAGGATTGGTCAAATCTTAGTAAACTGTGCTAAATTTGCTGAATGACTTGCCACTCAGAAAACTGAGAAAGTTTAAATGTATGATTTTTTCCTCTTTCTTATTTAAACTACTCTAACTTTGATACAAGAAATGGTGATAGTAAAACATGTACACACAACACACACACATACACACACACACACACACACACACACACACACTATAAACAAAATGTCTCCTGTATTCAGAACAAAATATTCTCCAAGTCTTTTCTCCAGCTATATGGGAGAACTACTGGGGGAATTGTCTCTGATCACCCAAGCTACAGTGAGAAATGTTTCTGGGCTTGAGAAGCTGTATAAGAATCACCAAGTTTGCAGCTCTCAATTGTTTTTCCCCAAATATAGGTGTCTTTTGAATACTTTTCAGGAAGATTGCCTGGTCTCTTGTTTTCCAGAAACAAAGCTACTTTTCCCAACCAGAGCTCCCAGGGACTGAACCACCATCCAAAGCATACACATGGATGGACCCAGGTTCCAGCTGCATATGTAGCAAAGTATGGCCTTGTTAAGCATCAATGGTAGTAGAAGCCTTTGGTCCTGCCAATACTCAATGCCCCAGTGTAGGAGAATGTCATGGTGGGAAGCAGAAGAGGGTGGGGGTAAGTTGAGAAGCATTCTTACAGAATCAGGGGGAGGGATGATGGGATAGGGGGTTTTTGGAGGGAAAACTGTGAAAGGGAATCACATTTGAATTATAAATAAAAAATATCCAATAAAAATATAAAGCTACTTTTCTTTGTCCAGCCAAATCCCTGTTAATAATATCAGTAACAGCCATGAGTTCACCATGTTGCCATTAGTACAGATGTTAGTTTGGTCTATTGTGAAATCTTTCTGGTGTTTATAAGTCTACGTTTGTGTGTGCGTGTGTGTGTGTGTGTGTGTGTGTGTGTGTGTGTGTTTATATGTGAGATTTATTAGAGTTTCTCATAGCTGTGGTTCAACTAGTCCACTTTCATTCCTGCTAACTGAAAGAAAGATCAAAAATTGGTTTTAGGAAAGTGATTTAGCCCACAGGGTTGGATATCTCAGCTGGTCTTTAGTATATGCTAGACCTCTGAAGAAGCAGGTTCTAATACCAGCAAATGTCATCAGAAAGACATAAAATTGCAGGTAAAAAGAGAAAGCTTTCCTTTTCCGTGTTCTTCCACGTGGCTACCACCAGAAGCTCTGGCCCAGATTTAACATCAGTCTTATGATCTCAAATGAGGCAATAAAGAACAATTCCTTAGAGTTGTGTCTAACTGCTAGGGTTTTATCTTATTTCAGATGTGGTAATGTTGACAAATAAGATTTGTCACAGACTTTGTCAGGTTGTCAAGCACAGAGCTGTGGTGATTAGTGATAATAATAGGTAAGACAAGGTCAAGAATCCTCGGAAAGATGACTATCTTGACATGCCAGTTGAAGATTAAATTGATTATGTTAATTGGAGTTTAAACACTCACCCCATTAGTAATTCTGTTTTATTCTGGAATGTATATAGGGGGAGTATCATATACACATTCTTCCCTGGTTACTGGTTAAATGTTCAGCACCTCCAGCTTCTCCCATGTTAATTTTCTTATAACAGCTAAAGCATATTGTAAATGTGAACTTAAGAGCTAAAGTAACCCCTCCCTCATTTAAGTTCATTTGCTTTTATTTTGTGACAATAAATTGAATAATATTGGAAAAGGTTGATATGTGCAGAATAAACCTCAATTTGCTGATTTGGGGAGGTATTTATTATTATGTCCAAGGTTTCCTCACCAATTTTGGAAGCCTCCCCCAACAGTATATTCATCAGTATGCAGTTGAGAACTTGTGGTAAAACATGCCTCTACCTCTTTCCTCTGCACTTTCTTTTCAAGTTTCCCAGGACTCTTCCAGGTTTTTATCGACTATTTTATTTAAATTTCAAATATTTCCCTCTTTACTGGTTTTCCCTAGCACCCCCCCATTCCACCTGCTTCCCCTTTGTTTCTAAGAAGATACTCCTCTACCTACCCATCCATTCCTGCCTCACTGTTCTATCACCTACCCCCAGTCTAGGAATCAAGCCTCCTCAGGACAAGTGCCTCCCCTTCCACTGATGCCTGATGAGGCAGTTCTCTTTTACATATCTTGCTGTAGCTAGAGCCATGGACTCATGCATGCATACTCTCTGGTTGATGGTTCAGTTTCTAGGAGCCCTAAGTTAATTGATATTGTTGTTCTTCTGAAGGTTGCAAAGTAGGGGCTATGCCTATCTAATGGGGGGTGGTTTCTACAGGATCTGTCTCTCCTCTATTAGGTATTTCAGCTAATGTGATCCCCAGTGGATCCTGGGAACTTTTTGCTTCCCTAGCATCTGGAACTTTCTAGTTGTTCCCTCCTTCTGTTCTCCACCCTCCACTACTACATATTTCTATTCATTTTTCTGGATCTTTCTACCTTCCAGGTTCCTCCTGCTATACCTCATTTCTTGATTGTTTGGTTTTTTTTTAATTTTTTTTGGAGGTAAGGTTTTTACATTCTTTATCTATTTCCTATATTAACCCTTTATTGGATCTGGAATTAGTGAAAATTTTTTCTCAATCTGTAGGTTGCCAATAGTCAGAAATAATATTAAATATCATGGTGTGACACTATCCAAACAAGTGAAAGATCAGTATGACCAGAATTTCAAGTCTATCAACAAAGAAAAGGAAGAAGTTCTCAGAAAATGGAGAGATCTCCCATGTTCATGGATTGCTAGGGTTTACATAATAAAAATGGCCATCCTACCAAGAGCAATCTACAGATTCAATGCAATCCCAAAAAATTCTAACTTAATTGTTTATGGAAGCAGCATGTAAAAGAACAATTTTCAATTTCATATGGAGAAACAAAAATTCCAGGATAGAAAAAACAATTTTTAACAATAAAAGAACTTCTGGGGGAATCACCATTCCTTATCCCAAGTTGTAATACAAAGGAATAGTGATAAAAAAAACAAACACACAAATAAACAACAACAACAACAACAGCAGCTAAAAAACTACATGGTATTGGTATGTTTGCAGACAGGATGATCAGTGCAATAGAACTGAAGACCCAGAAGTAAATCCACACACATATGGACACTTGATCCTTGACAAAGAAGCAAAAACTCTACATTTGAGAAAAGAAATTATCTTCAATAAATGTTGATACTGCAAATGGCAGTCTGTATAAAAATAAAAAGAAAAAAAAGGAAAATAAAATCATAATTATCGCCTTGCACAAATCTCAAGTCCAAGTGGATCAAGGACTTCAACATAAACCAGATACACTGAATCTAATAGAAGACAAAGTGGGCAAGGGCCTCAAAACCATTGCCACAGTAGGGCGGGGGCAGGGGAGGGATGTGTTCCTAAACAGAATGACAATTGGTCTTATCTAAGATTACGAATTAATTTGCATTTCCCTGATAACTAAGAACTTTGAACATTTTTTTTCATGTGCTTCTCAGATCTTTTACATTTTTTTTGTTGCAAATTATCTGTTTATTTGTAACCCTTATATTTTAATTGCTTTTTTTGGTGGTTTCATTGGTTTTTTAGTTGTTAGCTTTTTTATATCTTTCAGGTATTAAGCTTCAGCTAGTTGTGGGGTTAGTGAAGATTTCTTTTCCCAGTTTCTAGGTTTCCAGTTTACCCTATGGAGTAACAGCTTAACAGTACATCTGAAAGCTCTAGGACAAAAAGAAGCAAAAATACACAAGAGGAGAAAATGGTAAAAATAATCAAACTGAAGCCAGAAATGAACCATATAGAAACAAAGAAAACTATACAATAAATAAATAAATAAATAAAAAACTAGGAGCTGGTTCACTGAGAAAGTCAACAAGATAGATGAACCCTTAGCCAAACTAACTAGAGATACAGAGAGGTTTCAAATTAATGAGATCAGAAATGAAAAGGGAGACACAACAACAGAGACTGAGGAGATGCAGAAAATCATCAGCTCTTACTATAAAAGCCTATACTAAACAAAGCTAGGATATCTAGATGAAATGGTTGATTTTCTAGACAGATACAAGGTAGAAAGTTAAATCAGGATTAGATAAGCTATCTAACAGTCCCATAACCCCTAAGAAAATAGAAGCAGACACTAAAATCTCCCAACTTAAAAACAAAACAAAACAAACAAACAAAAAAAAAAAAACAAAACTCAGAGACAAATGGTTTTAGTGCAGAATTCTATCAGACCTTCAGAAATGACCTAGAACCAATACTTCTTAAATATTCCGCAACATAGAGTCAGAAGGAACAGTACCCAATTTGTGAAGCCATGGTTATGCTGATACCTAAAGGACAAAAAGTCCCTGCAAAGAAAGAAAACTTTGGGGGGGGGGGTGGGTATGTGTGATGTGGAAGAGTAGGAGGGTAGACTGGGAGGAGAATAAAATCTTGAGTGTAAACATAAAATAAAATAAAATAAAATAGAAAGAAAGCAAACTTTAGAACAATTTCCCTTATGAACACTAATGCAAAAATACTCATTAAAAGCACACAAACCAAGTTTAATAACACATCAAGATGATCATTCCCCTTGATCAAGTAGGCTTCATCCGAGGAATACAAGGATGGTTCACCATAAATAAATCCATCAACATAATCCACTATATAAACAAATTCAAAGAAAAACAATCATATTATCATCTCCTTATTAGATGCTGAAAAGCCTTTGAAAAAATACTACACCCCTTCATGATAAAAGCCCCAGTTTCTTTACTCAAAAAAAAAAAAAAAGTATATGATTGGACTATTCTGCAATTCAATAGGCTCTCATTTATTTTCCCAATTATTTAAAATATTTTACAGGAAGTAAATGTCTTTAAACTTCATTGTTATTTGATTACATCGTTTTCTTTTTCTTTTCTTTTTCTTCTTTTTTACTCTATAAAAAGGTTTATGTTTTTCACATTGAGTGTTGGGTAGGGGGGATATATTAGAATTTGAGAGCAGGTGCATGGCCTCAGATCCCTGAGTTAAAGGTTATTTATTGTGAAGCTGTCTCCATGGATGCTGGTGACCAACTTCAGGTCATCTGCAAGAGAGGCACTCTGGTTGTCGAACAGCAGACACATTCCTCAGTTTGAAAATTACATATTTCCCCAACAATGACTTTGCAGAGAAAGAGATGTAAACTTTCAGTGGGTTGGAGGCAGAGTTGAGTTGCCTCTCAAGTCTGACAGTCAGGGCAGGGTAGTAATGCTATGGTGTAATCTTTGACCTTGGTCACTGGGAAAAAAATTAAGGCTTGTGGAAACGTGAGGATTCCACATGAACTTAGGAAAACATCTACACATAAAGGATTGGATGAAACTTTGAAGGTGCCAGCAGAATATGAAAGGGATGACATACTGTATTTGTGACGGTGGCAGCCAGAAGCAATGAACTAGGCCCAGTGATGTCTGAAAGTACTGCAGACCCACTCATTTCAATATATCTTAATGAACTACTTTTTTTCTTAGACCTACTTACGTTTACAAACTATTTTAAATGTCAACATTCATTAATTTTAAAAAATCTGCTTCTGAATAATTTTTAATCCATAGGTAAGCTTAATGAAATGAAAAACTGTTTGCCTTTCTGTTTCAAAATGGTACAATAATTAATTTTTATATCATAATAATGGATAAATAACAAATTATATACATTATATCTCTAGGCTAGCAAATATATAAACAATGTATTAAAGGACAAATATTCAAATAAAGAATTTGGAAATCAGTTGCTTTCTGGTTTATTGTTGAATAACTGTTTAAAGGTTTAAGAGTACCTTTTTAGTGTGCTTGTTAATTGGACTATAGGTTTTGTCCTTTTCTGTCCTTAGTTTCTGCCCTACCCAATTTATCAAATTATTAACAGGCTGCACCCAAAGAAGGTCATACTAGTCA
Organism: Micromys minutus; assembly: GCF_963924665.1. Classification (NCBI taxonomy): domain Eukaryota; kingdom Metazoa; phylum Chordata; class Mammalia; order Rodentia; family Muridae; genus Micromys; species Micromys minutus. Next base: position 4,279,913 of record NC_137980.1, on the reverse strand, counting down.
AGGTACTGAAAATATTTCTGCTGCCATTTTGATGTTCTTAATTAAAATTTTATTAAAATTTAAAAAATCTACAAAAAATTCTCTATCTGCTTTTCCAAGAATCTCATAAATAATCAAATATCAGGCAATAACAATAATTAATTTTTCATCATGATATTTGTAGTTTCACTAAAAGACTTTTATAGAGAATAAAATCTGCATTTGTTTTATTTAAATACTCAACTTACCAAATTCCTCCTCATTTTCATCAAAAACAGAGTTATAGTTTCATAAACAGCATTGCTGTGAAATGTCAGTAACATCTGATAGAACTTATGAGTTGCATGAAACAAAGTTTACTAAGAACTTGTTACAAATGTTATAGAACATTGCAATATATGAAGCTTCTCAACTCTAACATTACTAATATAGCTCAAAGTTTTTATAATAGTGATTTGTCTGAGTAGGAGCTATTCAGACTATTGAAAAAAATATCCTCAGCTTCACAATGCTTCTAAAAATTAGGAATTATGTGCAGTGTTCAAAAATAAATAAAATTTCAGCATTGCTTTAATTTAATGGCACATGAATTAAAATTACATTATATTGAAATTGTTGCTGAACATTCCCATTAATATCAAATGGATTCATTATGACCAGCACAGTTACAATGAATACTAAATAAATTAATAATAATGAGCCACTTAAATTGTTGCCTAATTGTTTTATTTCATTTTATGTATCTTTTCTGTTCTATTTTAACTGCTAGGTTAATAGATAATGACATTAAATAATTCATTTTCTTGCCCACACTATTTTCAGGATCTTTGTGTTCCCCCTCTTTGTTTCACATCAATCTTTCTATCTGTTGGCTCTTTCTCTAATACTATTCCTGACACTCAATTAGCAAATACAGACCTTAATTGAAAATGAAAATAAAATAAAATGAGAAGACACTTTGACTACCTTTCCCCCATGAACCAACATACTGGACATAGTCAAATTAAATTGTTTAAGTTGGCACTATTGATGTTATAAAATACTAAGTATATTTTCTCCTTTTAAATTTTTGTAATGCAGAATCAATTAAATGAAATTGCTATTTGCTTTAAAATTATTTGTTTTGCAATACAAATTTAATCTAGTCAATTTTTTTTTTCAGGGAGGAAAGGTTTTATTTCATCTTATAGTTTAAATTCATCATGAAGGAAATTCAGAGCAGCAGAACAAGCAAGAACAGAAGCAGGAACAATAAAGTAAAGCTGCCTACTGCTTTCCCTCCATGGCTTGCTCAACTTGTTTTCTAAGACAACCATGTACCATGACCTGTGTCAGTGCTCCTTCCTCATTCACTAAGTCAGAAATGCTCCACAAAGTTGCATATAATCCAATCTGTTGATCACTTTTTCAGTCAGTTATTATTATTAAAACAATTTAATTTTCTTGAGCTTAAAACAGGCTCTATTCTTTTTTTCTTTTTTTTTTTAAATTGGAATATTTGCATTTACATTTAAGATGTTATCTCTTTCTCACAATCCCATCTCCCCTCCCCTTCCCATTGCCTCCATGAAGGTGCTCCCTCTCCCAACCACCCTCTCTCACCTCAGCACCTTGGCCCTTTGTGTTCCCCTGCACTTGGAAACCAAAGACCTCTCCTCCCATTGATGTCAGTCAATGCTATCTTCTGCTGCATATGTTCCTCGGCCATGGGTCTCTCCCTGCGAACTCATTGGTTGGTGTTTAGTGCCTGGGAGCTGTGGTGGGTTTGGATAGTTGATCATTTTGATCTTCCCATGGGGTTGCAGACACTTTCAGCTTCTTCAGTTCTTTCTCTAGCCCTTGGGGTCTTCGTGTTCAGACTGATGGTTAATTTTTAGTAGCCATTTACCTTTGCATGTCTTTTGTGTTGTGCTATGTCCAATGCTATATGTCTGCATGGCATTTCCACTTATATTTGTGTATGCACTCATGTGCAATCCTCAGGTTGATATCTTGTCTTTCCTCAATTACTTTCTGTGTTTATATTTTAAGAAAAAAAAATCTCTCTTGAATGTAGATCTAATAGTTTAACCTAAGCAAGATATTTGATGACATTTAAGGATCCGTTTCCATCCTCCCCCTGTATTTACAGGAATGTACCACCAAGTAATATTTTACATGGGTTCTGTGTATTCAAAGAGATTCTCATGTGTGTATGTTATGAGAGCTTTACTGATTGAACTGTAATAATCTCTAATTTTTCAGTTTTGCAGTCTTTTGAGAGCTACAGTACAGGCATAATAAAATTGCATTGAAGGAGGGAAGATGTATTATGCTCACAGTTTCAGACTTCTCAGGCCTAGAAGGACATGGTGCAAAATTACAGCTCATATCATGGTAACTGGAAGGAGAAAAATCAGGAAGGGACCACGGTAGCATATGCCCTTCAGAGGCATGTCCCTAATGACCTACCTCTCCCAACAAGGTGTCCCTTTCACAGTTACTACCACCCCTTGATAGGCTATTTAATTTTTAACCTGTAGATGACACTATACAGTTAATTTGATAAGCGTTCTAATAAAATAATCATTTCTGGGAAGTTTATTCATATACATCTAGAGATGTGTAATTGCTAATCCCCTGGGAATTCTTTAAGCCAATAAAATTGATAATATTATCTATTGAATCTGCTAAATTAATTAAATATTGCTAGAATTTTTAAATTTAATCTAACTTTGCATAAATTTATCCTGGTTTCCTTAAAAATTGACCTTAGAGGCACTTTTTAAAATGATCCTTATACTCGTCCAAGAAATGTCTTCCATATGGACATCTTCTTTACAAAACAATGATAATAGTTTGTATTCACCTTCAGATGTATTTGGATCAAATACAGAACAATTTTGAACATGTTATTAAAAAACTGGAAATTTTAATTAAGAATCTAGATTCCTTAGTTTTTTTGATGAACAAAATTGCATTTTACTCACTTTCTATAATTTTGTGAGGTAGTGATCAGGCAAAATTAAATCTCAACAACAGTAATTTTATATAGTGTTGGTTTCTAACACCCCATATCCCCATCACTTGTTGTTGACTAGTTTGATCAGAGAACGTACACAATGTATTGCATGTTTAGGTCATGAGTGTAAGAGATGACTCCCTGGTATGTTTAGGCTCAAAATACACAGATTCAGCTCTCACATATTCAAAATATCAAAAACAGATGTTATGTATGTGTAGAGTTTATATCCACATAGCAATTCTATAAGCAGTGAAAGGTAGCACAGAGTTATTTATAAATTATACTATAAAAAGCATTTTTGTGGTTGTTTTTATTTTTATTGGATATTTTCTCTACTTATATTTTAAATGGTATCCCTTTTCCCGTTTTTCCCTTCAGAATTCCTCTATTCTATTGCCCCTCCATCTGCCTCCATGAAAGTGCTCACCCACCCACCCAATCCCTCTCATCCCCCTGCCCTGGTATTCCCCCACACTGGGTTACTGAGCTCCCACAGGGTCTAGGACCCCTCCTCACACCTATGCTCAACAAGGCCTTTCTCTGCTACACATGCTACTGGAACCATGGGTCTCCCTATGTGCATTTGGCAGTCAAGTCCCTGTGATCGAAATGGGTACAAGTTGGTTGATAATGTTGTTCCTCATGTGGGGTTGCAAACCCCCTCATCTCCTCCAGTCTTTCCTCTGACTCTACCACCAGAGACCCCATTCTCATTCCAGTGGTTGGTTGAGGGCAGCCAACCCTGTTTCTCAGGCTCTGGCAGAGCCTATCAGGATAGAACTATGTCAGGCACCTGCCAGCATGCACTTCTAGGCATCCACAATATTGGCTGGCCTTGCTGGCATTATATAGAATGAGTCCCCACAGTCTCTGGATAGTCCCTCCCTCAGTCCCCCTTCAAACTCTGCCTCTGCATTTTCTCCTGTCTATAACCCGTTTCCCCTTCCGAAAAGGACTAAAGCATCCCCCCTTTGGTATTCCAACTTCTTGAACTTCATGTGGTCTGTGAACTCTGTCTTAGGTAACTGAAGGTTTTGAGCAATTATTCACTTATCAGTGAGTGAATACCATGTGTGTTTTTTTGTGACTGGGTTACCTCACTCAGACAGTATTTTCTAGTTCCATCCATTTGCTGAAGAATTTCATAAAGTCATTGTTTTTAATAGTTGAGTAGTTACCCCATTGTGTAAATGTACCATACTTTTCTGTATTCATTCTTCTGTTGAAGGACATCTGGGTTCTTTCCAGCTTCTGGCTATTATAAACAAGGCTGCTATGAATATAGTGGAGCATGTGTATCTATTATATATTGGAGTATCTTTTGGATGTATGGCCAGGAGTGGTATAGCTGGGTCCTCAGCTAGTACTTTGTCCAATTATCTGAGGAAATGCCCCACTGATTTACAGAGTGATTGTGCCAGTTTGCAATCCCACCAACAATGGAGGAGTGTTCCTCTTTCTCCATATCTACTATAGCATCTGCTGTCACCTGAGTTTTGCTCTTGGCCAGTCTGATTGGTGTGAGGGTTGTTTTCATTTGCATTTCCCTGGTGACTAGGGATCTTGAATATTTCATTAGGTGCTTCTCAGCCATACAATGTTCTTCAGTTGAGAATTCTTTTTCTAGTTCTGTCCCCCATTTTTAATATGGTTATTTGATTCTCTGTAGTCTAACTTCTTGAGTTCTTTATATATCTTGGATATTAATGCTCTATCAGATGTAGGGTTGATAAAGATCTTTCCCAAATCTGTTGGTAGCTGTATTGTCCTATTTATTGGCAGTGTCCTTTGCCTCTCAGAAACTCTGAAGTTTTATGAGGTCCCATTTTTTCAATTCTTGATCTTAGAGCATAAGCCATTGGTATTCTGCTCAGGAAATTTCCCCTGTGCCTATGTGTTGGAAGCTCTTTCCTATTTTCTCTTCTAATAGTTTCATTGTACCTGGTTTTATGTAGAGGTCTTTGATCCACTTGGACTTGAGATTTATACAGGGTGATAAGAAGGGATCAATTTGCATTCTTCTGCATGCTGACCCCCAGTTGAACCAGCACCATTTGTTGAAAATACTGTCTTTTTTTTTCAGCTGGATGGTTATAGATCCTTTGTCAAAAATCACATGACTATAGGTATGTGGGTCCATTTCTGGTTCTTTCATTACTATTTCACTGATCTGCCTGCCTTTTTCTGTACCAATATGGTATGGTTTTTTTATCATGATTTCTCTGTAGTACCACTTGAGGTTGAGGATTGTGATTCCCCCAGATTTTCTTATATTGTTGAGAATATTTTTTTTGCTAAACTACGTTTTTTTTTTTTTTTATTTCAAATGAATTTGCAAATTTCTCTTTCTAACTCTATGAAGAATTGCGTTAGAATTTGGATGGGGATTACATCAATCTGTAATTGCTTTTGGCAAGATGGACATTTTTACTATATTAATCCTGCCAATCCATGGATATGGGATTTCTATCCATCTTTTGAGATATTCCTATATTTTTTTCTTTATAGACTTGAAGTTTGTGTCATACAGATCTTTCACTTGCTTGCCTAGAGTCATACAAAGGTATTTTATATTGTTTATAACTATTGTAAAGGGTGTGGTTTTCCTAATTTCTTTCCCACACTGTTTATCCTTTGAGTAGAGTAGAAAAAGAGAAATTTGCAAATTGAAATAACCAAAAATTCAGGATAAAAAAAAAAAACTATTCTCAACAATAAAAAAAAAAAAAAAATCCTCTGGAGGAAAACACCATCCCTAAAGTCAAGCTGTATTGAAGAGTAATAGTGATTAAAAATTTTCAAATAAACAAACAAACAAAAGCTACATGTATTGGTACAGACAGGTGCATAGATCAGTTTATTAGAATTGAAGCCCTAAAATTAGCCCACTCACCTAGTCAAAGGAGATAAAACCATCCGGTTGAAAAAGACAACATTTTAAATAAATGTTGCTGGGTCAACTGGCTGTGAACATATAGAAGAACGCTAATTGACCCATTCTTCTCTCCTTGTACAAAGCTCAAGTTCAAGCAAATCAAAGACTTCCATGTTAAGCCAAATATGCTGAGTCTAATAGAAGAAAAAATAGTGATGTGCCCCAAATACTTGGGCACAGGTAAAGCTTCCTTAACAGAACTCCACAATTAAAAATTATGGCTTCATATTATTCATAGACAAAGGGATGGCACTTAAAAATATCATCCTGAATGAGATAACCAATCACCAAACAAACAACAAAAAAAAAAACACATGGTATTTTTACTGAAGTGTAGATATTAGCCCCAAAGATGGGAATACCCAAGATACAATTCACCGACCACATGTAGCTCATGAAGAAGGAAGACCATAATATGGATGCTTCAGTCTTTCTTAGAAAGGAGAAGAAAGTACTCATAGGAGGAAACATGAAGACAGCATGTAGAACAGAGACTAAAGGAAAGGCCATCCAAAGACTGCTGTACCTGGGTAGCCATCCCATATACAATTTTAAAACCCAGACAATATCTTGGATTCCTGTTACATACTTTTAGGAGCCTATTATAGCTGTCTTTTGAGAGGCTGGCTCTACCAGAGCCTGACAAATACAGAGGTAGATGCTTACAGCCAACCATTGAATTGAAAAAGGGTTCTTAATGGATAAGTTAGAGAAAGAACTAAAGGAGATAAAGATAAAGAAAGAACTAAAGGAGATAAAGGGGTTTGTAAACCCATAAGAACAATATCAACCATCCAGAGTTCCCAGGGACTAAACAACTATCCAAAGAGTACACATAGATAAACCCATGGTTCTAGCTGTATATGTATCAGAGGACAGCGTTGTTAGGTATCAATGAGAGGGAAAGCACTTGGTCCTGCCAAGGCTCAATGACCTAATGCAGGGGAATGTCAGGGTGGGGAGCCAGTAGGAAGTGGTTGGGTGGGTGAAAACCTTCATAGAAGCAGGGAGGGTGGGGATGGGATGTGGGTGTTGAGGGGAATCCAGGATAGGGGATAAAATTTGAAATATAAATAAAATATAGCCAATAAGAAAATAAACTTAAAAAGTAGGTTGCAAATAAATAAATAAATAAATAAATAAATAAATAAATAAATAAATAAATAAATGAATAAATAATGGATTCTCCAATGGAGGAATTAGATTGAATGAACTGACAAGGTTTGCAACCCCATAGAAAGAACAACAATATCAATCAGCCAGACCCCTCCCCCAGAGCTCCCAGGGACTAAACTACCAATTAAAGAGTGTACATGGAACATTCCACGGATCCAGATACATGTGTAGCAGCAGATGATTTTGTTGGGTATCAATTGGAGGAGAGGTTCTTGGTCCTGTAAAGACTCAATGCCTCAGTGTAATGGATTGCCAAGGCAGGGAGGTGGGAGGGAGTTTGTGGGAGGGAGGGAGAGTACCTTCATAGAAGCAGTAGGGTCAGGATGTGATGGGGTTTCTGGAAGGGAAATTTGGAAAAGGGAATAACATTTCAAATGTAAATAAAGAAAATATAGAAGAAAAGAAAAAATAAAAAAGACAAGAGTGATAATGACCTGCACTTTACACACTAGAAAAACTTTATCCAATAACATCATCTAAAAGAGTCATCATTTTTATGTTCGTGCTGCTGATCTTCTGCCTACATCATGAGATAATGGCCCCAGGCCAGGGCTACCTTCTCCTTTCACTTCATTCTCCACAGGATTTCAGTTGCTTACATTTCCCCCATAACCTCTTTTTCTTTTTGGGTAACATCATCTTTCTAAACAGTTTTTTAAAATAGACTTTTCTGACCTGTCTTCTTTTCCTAACCTAAATGAAGAAAGAGAAGGTTAAAAAGTTTCTAAAAAATCATCAAAGGGATAGCTGCCCAAACTCTGAGTATTGCATCTCAAAACTTTTTATCATGGAGGCTCTGACAATGTTTGGCACCATCTGTGCCTTGGTTTTCTTTTCTTCTGATTCACCCCCCCTTTTTTTTATCCTTGAGCTGAGGTGCCAGCCGCACCAGCCTGTGCTTCTGTTTTCTGCCAAAAAGACAAAAAGAAAAAAAAAAAGAGAGACAGAGAAATAAAAATGACATGAATAAAAAAATGCTCAAGGCTTCTGGTGTAAGCAGTGTACATTTCTACTGAGTTTTCTTTAAGAATCTGTTTTTGTAATCCTTTACAATAGAATACGCACAAGAAAACTTGTGGTCTATTAGCAGAAAACAGAGGCCCTGGCAGGCTCCAGAGCAGAACAATCTTACAGTTGGGGAGGCTGGGCAAGAACCCAAGTTTGTCCACGCCTAAGAACAACACTGTCTGCTAAAATTACAGTTTTCCCTTTTCACAAACCTCAAAGTTGTGAAACTTTACTAACTTTAAGAAAAGAACAGTTGGCCATACAAAAGATAACTTCCAAATCTTGAAGCAACTTACTTATACTTGCAAATGAGCTGCTTGGCCTGAGTCTGAAAATGTATTTGTTCCAATTATTCTGCTAAGGTAGCAAGTGAAAAGTAATCATTTTTCTATGTTACTGGGATTAAAAGACTCCAAATGTTGGTTCCAAAGAAAGAATTTGACCAATACTTGTAAGTGGATGTATAAAAATGGATGTCATAGAAATGATACCCACAATTTAAATAGCAAAACTTTTTACTCACTCTTTATATCCTCAGGATGATATAATAAAATTAAATATAAGGGGGAACGACTTTTAAAGTGTTGAATCTAACAGATTCCATAATTTTTTTTTACAAAGACAGACACTGCTAATTCGGCTTTGCCATTTCTCATCAAGCCATGCATATATGACTAAAGAATTACAGGGAACAGAGCAACCTGATATTTCCTTCTTAAATCAAGTTTCACTACAGCAAATTATAGCAAGCTTGACCACTTTTATTGGCCATCAGTTAGGGGATAGACTGGCTTTAGGATCAGGGTAAATTCAGCATAAAGCAATTAACTGGTAAAAGAAGCTTTGAAGAGAAGGATGTCAGGAAGTCCAGATGTAGTACATAGTAAACAACTTTATTAACTTCTTGTTAGAAAGAGAAAATAAAATCTAGGATCAACATCTAAAATGGAACACTACCTATGTCTTTTTCAAATTGGGAATGGCACTCCCAGGAGAGGTACCCTTTGCCAGCGATGCTTTACTTATGGGTTATAAGCAACTTGGCCAGCTGGAGAAGCACATTGTTCATCTATTTGGATAGGGTGGAGAGGGCCAGTATCTAGCTGGATCATGCCAATGCCAAGCACAAGTTTCTCATGTTGCACCATGATAACTGAGGGACTGCATGAAAGTAACTCTTCTTGCAGTGATTTCCCTACTGACTTAACAGAGGCTAGACTAGGAGGATATCCTAGGTTTCAACAGAGGCAACAGGTTGTTTTCTCTTATTATTACTATTTTTAAATCAAAAAATGATATTGTTGCTTTTTGATGGCAAATATATCTTTATTATGAATAAAGATTAATTCAGAATTTGTTTTGATGGGATTTATAATGTATAATTAGAAATGTTCAGAAAATTCTATTCATGTAACTAATGTCATTTTCGCCAAGTGAAAATTCTAAAATTTTGCATTAATTGTATGAGAAATAAATAGGTCAATTCTTTTTTTTTTCAGAACATATGAATCTGTTTTTTAATTTTAAAAATAACTTGACATTGCTAATTCTTTTAAAAAAGGGGGTTAATTTTGTGAAGAAATTTTCTGTAAAGTGTCCATAATTTTCCTAATTTCTTGAAAAAGGATCTAAGTAATGCCAATTAAGGAGGTTTGAATAGACTATTTATCAGCACAATGACTTCTGAATGAGAGAAGCAAAGTTCTAAAATTATTAACTCCTCAATTCCAATAATTTTTTTCTATTGTATGAGAAAATCTTTTTTTAAACAACTTTATTTTAGAAAACAAAGATAAATGTACAGATTATAAGCATTTTTTGCATAAAATTATACAATACATTTTTGTTAGTACTTTTTTTCAGATTTTAAACTAACTTTTACATAAAACTGTATGAATATATTTTTTAGTCAGTACTTCATTTTTTTTAAAGGTTTGACAGTATGCACTGAAAACTTAATAGTTACAATGAGCATAAAGTACATGTAAAACAAAATTTAACATGGAAATAGTCAAAGTTTTCTTGTTGTATAAAGATTTTTTTGTTTTGTTTTGTTTTCTTTTCTTTATTTCTTGGACTTCATACAGTCTGTGAGTTGTTTCTGGGGCAGTCCAAGCCTCTGGGGTTAGCATCCCATTATCAGTGACTGCATATTATGTCTGTTCTTTTGTGACTGGGTTATCTCACTCAGGATGATATTCTCTAGATGCAGCCTTTTCTTAAGAATTTGGTCAAGTCATTGTTTCTGGTGGCTGAGTAGTATTCCATTGTGTAAATGTACCACAATTTTTGTATCCATTCATCTTCCGAAGGACATCTGGGTTCTTTCCAGCTTCTGGCTATTATAAATAGAGCTGCTATGAACATTGTAGTGCATATATCTTTGTTGTGTACTAAGGTGTCTCTGGGGTATATGCCCAGAAGTAGAATAGTTGGGTCTTCAGGTAGTACTATGTCCAATTATCTGAGGTATCGCCAGACAGATTTCCAGAGTGGTTGTATTAGTTTGCAACCCCACCAACAGTGGAGAAGGGTTCCTCTTTCTCCGCAACCACGCCAGCATCTGTTGTCCTCTGAGTTTTGGATCTTGGCCAATCTAACTGGTGTGAGGTGGAATCTCAGGGTTGTTTTGATTTGCATTTCCCTGATGGCTAAGGATGTCGAGCACTTCCTCAGATATTTCTCAGCCATTCGATATTCCTCAACTGAGAACGTTTTGTTTAGCTCTGTACCCCATTTTTAATAGGGTTATTTGATTCTCTGGTGTCTAGCTTTTTGAGTTCTTTGTATAACTTAGATATTAGACCTCTATCTGATGTGGAGTTGGTAAAAATCTTTTCCCATTCTGTTGGTTGACGTTTTGTTTTCTTGACTATGTCCTTAGCCTTACAGAAACTTTGCAATCTCATTAAGTCCCATTTGTTAAACTTTGACCTTAGAGCTTGAGCCATTGGTATTTTGTTCAGAAAATTTTCTCCTGTGCCTATATGTTCTAAAGTTTTCCCTACTTTCTCATCTAATAGTTTCAGTGTATCTGGTTTAATGTGGAAATCTTTGATCCACATACACTTGAGCTTTGTACAAGGAGATAAGAAAGGGTCTATTTTCATTCTTTTGCATGTTGAGTGCCAGTTGGACCAGCACCATTTGTTGAATAGGCTGTCCTTTTTCCATTGAATGTTTACGGCTCCTTTGTCAAAAATCAGGTGACTATATATGTGAGGACTCATTTCTGGATCTTCTATTCTATTCCATTGATCCACATGCCAAATAGGTCAAGTCTTAGCACAACTACATTTCAGCACAATAGAATAATTTAATTAATGAACATATATTCACTGAATATTGTCACAAAAATTTATTTTGAGACAATGAATTGGCAAATACGAGACTGTTTTAATAATGTAGAATTTATATGAATATTTTTGAAAATGAGTATTGATCAGTATCAGATGTCTATCTATCTATCTACCAATAAACATTTATAAAGACATAAATACACATACTCACATATATAAAATGAAATTGGTTATTGAATCTTATTGCCTAATGAAAGTGTAACTTCGCTTTTGTCTGTTTCTCAGGCATCGAATCTTTTGCGAGTATGTACTTCATAAGGAAAACCTTAGAAATTGGATCCCACTGTATTTTTATTGATTATTGTTACTTATCTGTATTTTATGATGTAAAGAATGCAACCTGTATTGGTATCAAACTACTAATAAAGTCATCTGTCTACTGTAGCCACAGAAGTGTTTACATTTTATAAATTCATGAGTCTTCTGAAGTAATTATCAAGGAGTTTGATTTTCAAAGCAAAATCATAATTAAAAATAAAAATTGAACCTCGAGGTATATTACATATGTTATTTTACTCTCTATTTGCAAATCTGAAACAGAAAAAGCATCAATTGTTTGTGTTATAAGAAACTTTCTGCCTAAAAACTACAGTTAGTCATACAAAAAGTTTTACCGAATATATTTTGTACAAATCCAAAATTGTTTAAATTTAGAATTTATAACTATATACACTTGAATCAGTATTTTAGTCAGGATTAAAAATTAGGTTTATTTTTCTGTCCTATTTTTTGCTTAGTAATGGTTTAGTGTAGTTGATTTTCTATACTCTTAAATGTACAAGAGCTAGCTAACTTTTCAATTAGAAAAAAGAAAGTTAGTTCAATTAAAACTAAAGTATGTTACATGTATTATAAAGAACATTGCAATTTTTTAACTTTACATTATGTGTTACTTTTCAACGTTAATTGAGAAATGGTTCAAAAAATAAACTATAATTCTCAACATTAGGGGAAATTTTGTATTAGCTCTTCTTCACCACAACTTTGTAGGACAATAGAATCTACACAGAACATAATCTTACCACGTAGCTTCATTGATTTTTAAAGATATAAATGTTTTATATCACTGCTCTTTTGTTCGATCCCATCACGTGAGAGATTTAACAGACATTTACTCAGAATCTTGACTATGTTCATAACTGTAAGTTAAGGGAGATATGAATGATGCAATGATTGTGAAGCTAGGGAAGTCATGCTTAGCAAAGTAAACTGTTGGAATTAAGAGGCTGCTTTAATAGTGTTAAATGATAATTCCAAGAGCTAGTAAGAATCCAAAGAGCGTTAAGAACCCTTGTGGAAAGATCATAAGGGATTGGAAGTTGCTTAACTTCTGTTTCAAATTTCAAGAAGATAGTAAAATTGGCCTAGAAGGAAAATGCCGAGTTAATCAAAGTGAGCTAGAATTGGCTTGTAGAGAATTATCAACATGGAATCCTAGTATAGTTTCAGGATATATTGTAATTGGCCTTTTGTTGCCATATTACTTCCTGGATAGTGTCTTAAGGTTTGTATTGCTGTGGTGAAACAACATTACCTAAAGCAACTTGGTAAGAAAATTATTTATTTGGCCTACATATCATGAATTTCAATTCACTAAAGGAAACCAAGGCAGGAACTCAAACCTTGCAGGAATCTAGAGGTAGGAACTGATGTAGAACTATTGAGGAATGCTGCTTACTGGCTTGTTCCTCATGATTTGATTACTCACATTACTTCTAAAAGAATCCAGATGGTTATTACAGATGCTTCCACAACCATAACAATCTGTGCCTACTCCATTTAGTCATTAAATAAGAAATTTTCTACAGGCATTACTTCTTATAGCTAAATCTTCTAGGTGCATTTTCTCTGTTCAGATTGCCTCCTCTCTGTAAAGTTGGTAAGCATAGATAGCACCTCCTAGGCTATGGGTACCTATAGACAGCTTTTTTAAAAAATGATCCTTCATAAGGATCATATTTTAGAAAGTTTCCACTGTACTAAGTTTTTATAAGATACCTCAAATGGCCCTCAATTCCATCTGTCTCTCCTTGCATGTCCTCCCTCAATTCTATTTTCTCTCCTCCTACCCATCTGATCTTCTTACTCCTGTCCTTACTTGTCCACAGTCCACTTATAAGATCTGTTCTATTGACCCCTTCCATAGAGCTCCATAACTCCTCAAAAATCGCTTTCTCTATACCTAGTCTCTCTGAGCCTATGAATTATATCTTGGTTATTATTTATTTAATGGCTAATATTCTCAAATAAGTTGATGTATATCATATTTATTTTCCTGGGTCTCTTTTATCTCAGTGAGGCTCATTTGTTTCTAGTCAAACCCTTGTGCCTACACATTTCATGATGACATCATTTTAACATTGTGCAAACATACTATATATTCTTTATTAAGTCTTCAGAAGATAGACAACTAAGTTGTTTCCAGTACCTAAATATCATGAATAGAGAAGCAGTAAACATGGTTGAGCAACTGTGTTTATGGTAGGATGACCTATGCTTTGACCTTTCCCCCATAGTGGTAAAACTAGATTTGTGGTATATCTATTTTCAACTTTCTGGGAAAATTCTATTCTGATTTCCAGAGTGATCTTTCAAGTTTTCACTTACCAATGGATGACAGTTTTCTTTACTATGCAGCCCTACCAGCATGGGTTGTCCCTTGTGTTACTAACCTTAACCATTCTGACATATCTAAGATGGAATCTCAGAGTAGTTTTAATTTATAGTTCTTGATGGCTAAGGGTGTTGAACATTATTCATGTATTTCTGGATCATTTGAGTTTCCTGTATAAAGAGTTCACTGGTTAGATTTTGTAGTGGCTTGTATATATTTGACACATAAGGAATGGCACTGGGGGAGGTATGGCCTTGGTGGAGGAAGTGTGCCACTGTGGGGGTGGACCTCGGAGGTCTCCTATGCTCAGACCCCATCCAGTGCAGAAGAGAGCTTCCTCCTAGCTGTTTTGTGATGTGAGTCACCTTTTGGATGCCTATGGATTAAGATGAAGAATTTTCAGGCCCTCCAGAACCATGCCAGCCTAGAAGTTGGCATGCTTCCAACTTGATAATAATGGACACAACCTTTGAAACTATACGCCAGTTTCAATTAAATGTTTACCTTTATATGAGTTGCCTTTGTCATGGTGTCTCATCACACCAATTAAATCCTACCAGGGAAAGATCTGTACACGTATATAATGACAGTGTGTCCTTTGCCTTAAAGAAGCTTTCCAGATTCATGAGGTCCTGCAGAAAGCATATATTATAAACATTACTTATCAATAAAAAAGCCAATGGTCAGTGCACTGAGGCAGGAAATGAGAGGTGATACTCTGGCAAGAAGAGAGAAGATTCTAGCAAACAGTATGTGATAAAAGAAGAAACTCAAGAGAGCCCAGAGATAGACATGGACTCAAGACACAGATGTAAACCAACAGGTAGATGAAGGAAAAAGTGAACCAGGATTGAGGAGAGGTAACTAACCAAGTGGTAGGCATAAAATAGTTTAAATAGTTAAATAAGTTAAGAGGAAGTCAAGAGAGAGGCAAAGCTTATTGTCTAGGCACTTAATAATATATAATTAGTTTCTGAGTCATTATTCCAGGACTCAGGACTAGAAAGCAAGAATGTAGGGGGAGGCACTGATACTAAAATGTAATTCCTTAATTGGTTCTTCATTGTGTTGATAAAGAAGGCAGAAGCTAATTACTGAGTGAAATAAAAAAGGTGGGACTTCTGTGTCTCAGGGGGTAAGGAAAGGAGACAGGTAAAGGCTTTCTGTCAGGCTTTGGAATGTAGAGGATGTAACAACCTTGTAATGTATGACAGCAATCAGAACCAGTGGTCTTTGCTACTGGTAGTTGGCTGAAACAGGTTAGCTGATAAGAACCCAGCAATTGTGCAATCTGAGTAGTTTTAAAATGGTAAAAGTGTCTTGTGTTTCCCATCCATGAAGCATAGGTAAGAAAAAAAAGGGAGAGACAGTATCCAGGGTGATAGCTTGACTTAATAAAGATTGCCAAGAGGGGCTAGTGGAGTGCTATCAGCAGATCCCAGATTTCCCAGGTTGGGGGATGGCTGCACTCAAGTTGGAGCTAGTGGAACCTGGGAAGGTCAGAGCACTGGGCACAAAGGGAGCATGTCTTTAACTTTACATGCAACAGAAAAACAAATTAAGATTTATTTTAACAAAGTTTATTTATTTACTGTTAATCGTGGTTCCTGTGGTTTTGGTGATCTGTTTGGATCCTCTTCCAATATAATCAGGGATATTGTCTACTTTCTCTTCTATCAGGGTTCAGTGTATTTGGTTTTATGTTTGAAGTCTTTGATTCATTTGGAATTGAGACTTTTTGCATGTTGTTAAGTATAGATCTATTAGCATTTTCTACATGCAGACTTGCTGTTTTACCTGCATCATTTGCTAACGATTCTGTCTTTGCCCAGTGTGTATTTTGGAATCTTCACAAAAAAAATCAGGTGTTCATGGATGTGCATGAAGATTTATGTCTGGATCTTCAAGATAACTGCACTGAACAACATTTCTGTTTTGATGTCAGTATCATGTATTTTTGTTAGTGTAGCTTTGTAGTACAACTGAAATCAGGAATAATGAGATCCCAGAAGTTCTTTAATTGTTAGGTATTGTTTTAGTTACTGTGTGTGTGTGTGTGTGTGTGTGTGTGTGTGTGTGTGTGTGTGTGTGTGTAGGCATATGAAGTTGAGAATTATTTTTTCAAAGTCTCTGAAGAACTGTTCTGGAACATTTTGTGGATTGCAGTACTTGTGACAGGATGGCCACGTTCATTATGTTAATTCTACTGATCCATGAACCCATGCGATCTTTTTATCTTCTGAAATCTTCAATTTCTTTCTTCAAAGACTTGACATTGTTAATGATGTAAGTCTTTCACTTGCTTATTAGAGTTATTCAGATATGCTTTATATTATTGGAGAAAGGTGTTGTTTTGCTGATTCATTTTGTAAGCTATTTACCAATTGTATATAGGAGCACTATTGGTTTTTGTAAGTTATTTTAAGTTCAGCTACTTCGATGAAAGTGTTTAGCAGGCACAATTGTTCCCCAGCTCAAGTTTCAGTATTGCTTATGTATACTGTCATATTGTCTCAAAATAAAAATAGTTTGATTTCTTCCTTCCCAATTTGTATCTCCTTGGTCGTCTTCTGTTGGATTATTCTCTTATTTTTCTTGTAAGACTTCAAATGCGACATTAAATAGGTGTGGAGAGAGTAGACAGCATTGTCTTGTTTTATAGATATCACTTTGAGTTTTGGTTCATTTAATATGAAGTTGGCTACAGGGTTGTTGCAAATTGCATTTATTGTGTCTAGTTATTTCCATTATTTCTCTAATCTTTGTAGGAATTTTATCATAAATCTATTATAGATTTTTGCACAGGATTTTTGTGTATATAATGAGATAAAATATTTTTTTCTTTCAGTTTCTTTATATAGTGGATTACCTGTATTGATTTCTGTATAATAAACCATTTCTCCATTTCTGGACAAAAAAACCCTACATCAACATGGTAGATTATTTTTTTATCTTTCTTGTATTTGGTTTGCAAGTATATTATTAAGTATGTTTGCATCTATGCTCGCGTGAGAAATTGATCTATTCTTTTTCTTCTTTGTTTTTTATGATAAATTATTTAGGTATCATTTTAACTACAGCCTCATTGAATGAATCGAACAAAGTTTCCTAGAATGAAAAGAAGCAAAATGAGCAAGAATATACACAGAAGTACAGATTGAGGGGAAAATGTGTACTGGGGAATGTATTGCTGAAGCTAAATCCAGTGTTCAAAGACATAAAGAGATAAAGAGTTAAGTTGAATAAAGGGAGTGGTGGCAATTGGGCAATGCCCCATTCAACTAAACTTCATTTTTATGGAAAGGTGCCATTTTAATTACGCTCCCCCTCCATCAATGTGATAGGATTTTTTATTAGAATGATGGCCAGAGGGGTAAACTAAGACAAGAATATACAGGGTGATGATACCTCAGGTAGACAGGAAGCACATTACTCAGAAAACAGGCTTCACTGAGTAGCTAGTTTACCAGGAGGAATAAAAAGTTGTTTAAAGATTTGGGCTTGAGTTTTGGGATGAGTTACATTATTAGCTTAGGCTAAGTAGCTGAGAATGCTTCATTTGCATGAAAAGGAGTTTTGGGTGTTTGCTAGACATGACTTTATAAAAAAGAGAGGGAGTTTATCTGATAGCCTGGTCACCAGGTTATGTGACCACTTCCAGAGTAGCAGAGGTATGCATCATAAGGCTTTGGGCACTGGGACATGCAGGCCCAGAAAAAGAAAGAGATGGTCTTACTCCTGCAGGTTTCAAGAAGTGATTTGTGATGTTTAGGATTTCCATACTCCTCAACCTCATTCTCGCTCCAGGTCAGCATTTCTCCCCAGTTGCATAGCCTCTTGAACCCAAAAGAGGAATTATAGAAACGCTGAAACAGTAGAGGAAACCATCGACAACAGAAAATAGTTAAAAGTATAGTTGAACAAAGGGTCTTGTTTTCTTCCCAAGAAGCAGCAGAACTTGTCTGTTTTTTTGCCATGTGGTGCTGGCTTTGTAGTGAAGGGTACAGGAAAGTGGTGGTGGAATCTCCCTTTGTGGTTATAAAAAAAGGTGCTTAAGTGCCTTAGGTGTCAGGATTGTTCTGTCATGTAAGATCAGAGATGCTGTCTTGTGAGACTGAATAGGGAAACTCTAGATTTATTTGAGAACCCAAGATATTTGAGTCAGCAGAGGCATGAAATACTTAGTGAGGAAATCTGTAGATTGTGTGTGGAACCACCTCAACAGAGAGAAAAGTGTTGTAGACAACAAAGGTAGAAGGAGTTAAGGATCTGAAGAATGTTTTGATATCAACAGGGAGATCCAAAAAACCCAGAGGAAGTCCATCACCCAAGTTCTCTAGCATACCTAGAATCACAGGTGAGGAGGCCACAACATCTGCCACAACACCTGGAGTAACTTGGTTCTCCAGGTTCAAGGGACAACTAACAGGTTCAGGATCACAGTATCACAGGGTCACAGAGGAAGCTCTAATCTGAGAAGATCAAATACAACCAGAAGCACCGGAGCTCTGATATACTCAAGATAACAGTTGAGGGCACAATATCTTTCCCAACACCAAGCGTAACTAGGACTCCCACAGGAACCAGGGAAACACAAACCCCAGCCCAACCAGATTCATGGGTTCCTTCCAGTTTGAATTGGTGCACTAAGCACACTCAGAGCTTGGCTCCCCACCCACTCCTACAACACCCAGAGAAATCTTGATTCCCAAGAGTTCTGAAATAACAGGATCTCAGGAGCTTGATCACACCAGGATTTCAGTATCTCAGAGGAATTTTGACTCCCAAAAATCTGAGTCACCTAAGATCTTAGGATCACGAGATCCCAGAATCCCAGAATCACAGAGACAGATGGATTTTGGGGAGTACTGACACAACCAGGATCACAAGTGGAGCAAGCTCCAGTCAGAGAGTGCAAAAGCACATAGCACTGAACATAAGCAGATGGCAAGAGGAAAACACAAGAACATAAGCAAGAGAAACCAAGGCTACTTGGCATCATCAGAACCCAGTTCTCCAACTACAGCAAGTCCTGAACCCTACATTACCCTGAAACAGCAAGAACTGAATTTAAAATCACATCTCATGATGATGATAGAGGATTGTTGGAAGGATATAAATAACTCTCAAAGAAATACAGCAGAAGACAGGTAAACAGGTAGAAGCCCTTAAAGTGGAAACACAAAAATCCCTTACTACTACTACTACTACTACTACTACTACTACTACTACTACTACTACTAATAATAATAATAATAATAATAATAATAATAATAATAATAACAATGAGGAGAAGAAGAAGAAGAAGAAGAAGAAGAAGAAGAAGAAGAAGAAGAAGAAGAAGAAGAAGAAGGAGAAATAAGGAAAGAAAGAAAGAAACAGAAACATATCCAAACAGGTGAAGTATTTGAACAAAACCGTCCAGGATCTTAAAATGGAAATACAAACAATAAGAAAATCGAAAAGGGAGACAAACCCAGAGATAAAAATCCTATTAAAATATAAGGAGTCATAGATGCAAGCATCACCAACATAATATGAGAAAGAGAAGATAAAATGAAAAAAGCGCCTACAGCAAAATATCTAGAAAATTCAGGATACAATTAATTATTAAGACAAAAATCTAAGAATAATAATTATATAAAAAATCAAAGATTCGCAACTTAAAGGGCTGGTAAATATCTTCAACAAAATTATAAAAGAATCATTTTCTAAACTAAGGAAAGAGATGCCCATGAACATACAAGAAGTCCAGAAAACTCCAAATGGACTATTTCTCCTGTCACATAATAGTCAAAATACCAAATACACAAAATAAAGACTATTAAAAGCAGTAAGAAAAAGGTGTTCAGTAACATATAAAGACAGGCCTATCAAAATTATTCCAGACTTCTTGACAGAGACTCTAAAGGCCAGAAGATCCTGGGAAGATGCCATGCATACCCTAAGGGAATAGAAATGCCAGCCCATGCTACTATACCCAGAAAAATTCTCAATTATTATATATAGGAAAAAAGATATTCAATGACAAAAACAAATTTACACAATAGGTTTCCACAAATAAAGCCCCACAAATGTTATGAGATTAAAAACTCCAACACAAGGACAAAAAGTACATCCTAGAAAAAGCAGGAAAATAATCTTTCAACAAACCCAAAAGAAGATAGCCACACAAACAAAATTCCATCTCTAACAACAAAAATAGCAATAAGCAACAATCACTTTTTCTTGATATCTCTTAGCATCAGTGGAGTCAATTTCCCCATAAAAAGATATAGACTAACAGACTGAATACATAAACAGGACCTAGCATTTTGCTGCATGAAGAAAACACACCTCAGTTAAAAAGACAGACACTATCTCAGAGCAAAAGAATGGAAAATTTTCCAAGTAAATGGTCCCAATAAACAAGTTGGAGTAGCCATTGTAATATGGAATGATATCAACTTTCATCCAAGAGTTATCAAAAATGATAAGGATTGGGGCTTCATGCTCATTAAAAGAAAAATCTACTCCTACAGCTGATAAACAAGTTCAGCAAAGTGGCCGGATACAAAATTAACTCAAACAAATCAGTAGCCTTCCTATACTCAAAGGACAACCATGTGGAGAAAGAAATTAGGGAAAAGGTACCCTTCACAATAGTTACAAAAACTATGAAATACCTTGGTGTGACTCTAACTAAGGAAGTGAAGGACCTGTATGACAAGAACTTCAAACCTCTAAAGAAAGAAATTGAGGAGGATCTCAGAAAATGGAAAAATCTCCCATGCTCATGGATTGGAAAGATCAACATCTTAAAAATGGCCATCCTACCAAAAGCAATCTACAGATTCAATGCAATCCCCATCAAAATTCCAACCCAGTTCTTCATGGAATTGGAAAGATGAATGTGCAATTTCATATGGAATAACAAAAGACCTAGAATAGCGAAATCCATCTTCAACAACAAAAAAACATCTGCGGGAATCACTATCCCTGACCTCAAGCTATATTACAAGGCAATTGTGCTGAAAACTGCATGGTACTGGTACAGAAATAGGCAAGTGGATCAATGGAATAGAATAGAAGATCCAGAAATGAGCCCTCGTGTATATGGTCACCTGATTTTTGACAAAGGAGCAGTAAACTTTCAATGGAAAAAGGACAGCCTATTCAACAAATGGTGCTGGTCCAACTGGCACTCAACATGCAAAAGAATGAAAATAGACCCGTTCTTATCTCCTTGTACAAAGCTCAAGTGTAAGTGGATTAAAGATCTCCACATTAAACCAGATACACTGGAACTATTAGATGAGAAAGTAGGGAAAACCTTAGAACACATAGGCACAGGAGAAAATTTCCTGAACAAAACACCACTGGCTCAAGCTCTAAGGTCAAAGATTAACAAATGGGACTTAATGAGATTACAAAGTTTCTGTAAGGCTAAGGACATTGTCAAGAAAACAAAACGGCAACCAACAGAATGGGAAAAGATCTTTACCAACACCACATCAGATAGAGGCCTAATATCCAAGGTGTACAAGGAACTCAAAAAGCTAGACACCAGAGAATCAAATAACCCTATTAAAAAATGGGGTACAGAGCTAAACAAATCATTTTCAGTTGAGGAACACGAATGCCGAAAAACATCTGAGGAAGTGCTCCACATCCTTAGCCATCAGGGAAATGCAAATCAAAACAACCCTAAGATTCCACCTCACACCAGTCAGATTGGCCAAGATCCAAAACTCAGATGACAGCAGATGCTGGCGAGGCTGCGGAGAAATAGTAACACTTCTTCACTGTTGGTGGGGTTGCAAGCTAATACAACCACTCTGGAAATCTGTCTGGCGATACCTCAGAAAATTGGATATAGTACTACCTGAAGACCCAGCTATTCCACTTCTGGGCATATACCCCAGAGACACTTCAATACACAACAAAGGTATATGCACCACAATGTTCATAGCGGCTCTATTTATAATAGCTAGAAGCTGGAAGGAACCCAGATGTCCTTCAGAAGACGAATGGATACAAAAATTGTGGTACATATACACAATGGAATACTACTCAGCCACCAGAAACAATGACTTAACCAAATTCTTAAGAAAATGGCTGCATCTAGAGAAGATCATCCTGAGTGAGATAACCCAGTCACAAAAGAACAGACATAATATGCAGTCACTGATAGTGGGATGCTAACCCCAGAGGCTTGCACTCCCCCAGAAACAACTCACAGACTGTATGAAGTCCAAGAAATAAAGAAAACAAAAACTATACATATATTCACAAAACAAGAAGACTTTGACTATTTCCATGTTGCGTTTTGTTTTGCATGTACTTTACGCTTATTGCAACTAGTACGTTTTCAATGCATACTTTCAAGCCCTTGAAAAAAATCAAGTACTGACTAAAAAACATATTCACATGGTTTTATGTAAAATTTATTTTAATGTCTGAAAAAACAGTACTGACAAAAATGTATAATTTTAAGCAAAAAATGTTTAAAATCTTTACATTTATCTTTGTTTTGCAAAATAAAGTCGTTTAAAAAAAAAGAAAAAAGAAAAATTTACCATAATGGGCTGTCAATTCTGAACATTTATGCTCTACATGCAAGGGCAACCACACTCACAAAATAAACTTTACTAAAGGTTGAAGTATACATTGCACCACATGCAATAATAGTAGGAGTTTTCAACACCCCACTCTCATCAGTGGACATATTATGAGAACAGTAACTAAACGGAGACAGAGAGAAACTAACAGAAGTTATGAACTAAATGGATTTAACAGAAATGTATAGAATATTTCATCTTAAAACAAAATAATATACCTTTTTCACAGCAACTCATAGTACCATGGCCAAAATTGAACATGGAAGCTAAACAACACTCTACTCAATGAAAACTTACTTGGTCAAGGAAGAAGTAAAAAGAAAATTAAAGATATTTTAGAATTTGATGAAAATTAAGGGACAACATAACAAACTTACAGGATACAATGAAAGAACTGCTAAGAGGAAAGTTCATAGTTCATAGTGTCTCCAAAGAGAAACTGGAGAGAGCATACTTCAGTAGCTTGACAGTACACCTGAAAGCACTATAACAAAAGAAAGCAAATACACGCAAAAGAAGAAGATTACAGGAAAATTTTAAACTCAGAGCAGAAATTAATCAGCAGATAAAACAGATCAATACAAGGAATCAACAAAACCAGGAGTGGGTTCTTGGATAAAATCAACAAGATAGGTAAACCCTTAGCTAGACTACTCAGAAGATACAGAGAGAGTATGCAAATTAACAAGATCAGAAATGAAAGAGTAGACATAACAACAGAGGCTGAGGGAATTAAAAACATCATCAGCTCCTACTACGAAAGGCTGTACTCAACAAAACAGGAAAATGTGGATGAAATGGACAATTTTCTAGACAGATACTAGATACTAATGTTAAATCAGGATCAGATAAACCATCTCAACAGTCCTTTATCCCCTATAGAAATAGAAGCAGTTATTAAAATCTGCCAATCACAAAAGTCCAGGACCAGATGGGTGTAGTGCAAAATTCAGGCAGACATTCAAAAGAGACCCAATAACAACAATCTTCAAACTATTCCACAAAATAGAAACTGAAGTAACATTACTCAATTTGTTCTATGAAACCAAAATTACACTTACATCTAAACCACATGAATACCCAACAAAGAGAGAACTTCAACAAATGTTTCTTATGACCATCAATGCAAAAATACTCAATAAAATTCTCACAAACCCAACAAGAATGGCTAAGATCAAAAATTCAGATGACAGCAAATGCTGGTGAGGATGCAGAGAAAGAGGAACACTTTTCCATCGTTGGTGGGGTTGTAAAATGGCACATCCATTCTCGAAATCAGTCTGGCAGTTCCTCAGAAAATTGGACATAGTACTACCTGCAGACGCAGTTATTCCACTTCTGGGCATATACCCCAGAGAAGCTCCAACATACAACAAAGACACATGCACCACAATGTTCACAGCAGCCCTATTTATAATAGCCAGAAGCTGGAAAGGACCCAAATGTCCTTCAGTAGATGAATTGATATAAAAATTGTGGTATATTTACACAATGGAGTATCAGAAACAATGACTTTATGAAATTCTTAAGAAAATGGATGCATCTAGAGAATACCCTGAGTGAGGTAACCCAGTCACAAAAGAACAGACATAATATGCAGTCACTGATAATTGGACACTAACCCCAGAAAGCTCTGAACACCCCAGAAACAATTCATAGACTATATGAAGTTCAAGAGAAACAAAGGCCAAAAAAAAAAAAAAAAAAAAAAAAGGAAAAAGAAAATGAAAAACCATTATGCTTAATTTTTACACACCAAGAAAACTTTGACTATTTCCAGGTTACATCTTGATTTACATGTACTTTATGCTCATTGTAACTAGTAAGATTTTAGTGCATACTATCAAACCTTTAAAAAAATCAAGTACTAACAAAAATGTATTCACATACTTTTATGCAAAAATGCTTAAAATCTGTACATTTATCTTTGTTTTTTAAAATAAAGTTGTTCAATTTAATAAAAAAAAAAGAAAAATTCTCACAAACTTCAAAATGATCATTCATCATGATCAAGTAGACATCATTAAAGGGATGCATGGTTGGTTCCATATTCAGAAATCCACCCACATAACACACTATATAACAAACTCAAAGAAAAAAAAAAAACACATGAACATTTCACTACATTCTGAGAAATCATTTGACAAGATTCCACATCCTTACATGTCAAAAGTCTTGGAAAGATCAGGAATTCAAGGCCCATACCTAAATATAGTAAAAGAAATATACAGAAACCAGTAGCCAACATCAAACTAAATACGGAGAAATTTGAAGCTATTCCACTAAAATAAGTGACTAGAGAAGATTGACCACTGTCTCCCTGCCTATTCAATATAGTACTCAAAGTACTTGTCAGAGAAATTAGACAACAAAAAGTGGTCAAAGTGACAGATATTTGAAAGGAAGTCAAAACATTACTATTTGCAGATGATACGATAGTATACTTAAGTGACCCTATAAATTTCACCAGAGACCCCAAAACTTGATAAAAAAAAAAAAAAAAAGAAAAACAAAAAACAAAAACTTCAGCAAAGTGACTGGATACAAAACTAACTCAAGTCAATAGCTTTTCTCTACCTCAAGCATAAACAGGCTGAGAAAAAAAATTGGAAATGACACTCTTTCTTCACAGTAGTCACAAAAATATATAAAACTTTTGTGTGATTCGGACCAAGCAAGTAAAAAATCTGTATGACAAAAATTTCAAGTCTCTGAAGAAGATATTGAAGAAAATCTCAGAAGATGGAAAGAACTCCTATACTCATGGATTGGCAGAAATAATATAGTAAAAATGGCCATCTTACCAAAAGCAATCTACAAATTCAATGCAATCCCCATCAAAATTCCAACTCAAATATTCAAGGAGTAAGAAAGAGCAATTTGCAAATTCATTTGGGACAACAACAACAAAAACAAATAACAAAACAGTAAAAAAAAAAAAAAAAACCTTCTGAGAAGAATCACAATCACCAACCTTAAGCTCTATGACATAGCAATCATGATGGAAACTGTATCGTATTGGTACAGAGACAGGCAGGTAGATAGACAGAATATAATTGAAGACCTAAAAATGAACCCACATAGCTATGGTCACTTTATCTTTGACAAAGGATCTAAAATTATCCAGTAGAAAAAAAGGACAGTATTTTTATCAAATGGTACAAGTTCAACTGGAGGTCAGTCAGCATGTACAAGAATGTACTTGGATCCATTCTTATCTCCCTGTACAAAGCTCAAGTCCAAGTGGATCAAAGACCTCCACATAAAACCAGATAAACTGTATCTCATTGAAGAGAAAGTGATGTAAAGCATCAGAAATATGGCTACAGGAAAATTTTTCTTGGCAGAACACCAATGGTTTATAGCCCAAGATCAAAAATCGACAACCGGGATCTCATAAAACTGAAAAGTTTCTTTTTATGAGTCAAAGGACATTCTCAATAGGTCAAAATAGCAACCAAAAGATTGAGAAAAGATTTATATTGGACAGAGGGCTAATATCCAGTATATACCAAGAACTCAAAAGTTAGACTCTAGAGACTCAAATAACCCTATTAAAAATGGGGTACAAAGCTAAACAAATAATTCTCAATTGATGAATATTTCAGGTAGGAGAAGCAACTAAAATTGGACCAGTGAAGGCACATTTTCCAAGTGTAGCGTACCCATAATGACAAGACAGTCAGATAGAGCAGATAATTGGGAGAAGGAGCACCTTCATTGAAGCAAGTGGGGGGGAGGGGTGATGAGAGTGGGGGATAAAATTTGAAATGTAAATACAAAAAATATCTAATAAAAAATGTTCAACAACCTTAGTCACCAGAAAAATGCAACTCAAAACAACTCTGAGATTCCACCTCATACCATTCATAGTAACTAATGTAAAAAATTCAGGTGACAGAAGATGCTTGCTGGGATGTGGAGAAAGAGGAATACTCCTCCATATTTGGTAGGATTGGAAGCTGGTACAACTATTCTGCAAAACAATCTGGAACTTCCTCACAAAATTAGACATAGTACTGCTTGAGCTCCAAACTATACTACTTCTGGACATATGCCCAAAAGATGCTCCAACATACAATAAGGACACATGCTTATAGCAGCCTTATTTATAACAGCCAGAAGCTCTAAAGAACCAAGATATCCTTCAACACAAGAATGGACACAGACAATGTGGTACATTTAAATAATGGAGTACTACTCAGCTATTAAAAACAATGACTTTATAAAATTCTTAGGTAAATGAATGGAGCTGGAAAATACCCTGAGTAATGTAACACACTCACAAAAGAACATACATGGTATGCACTCACTGATAAGTGGATATTAGCCCAACAATTTGGAATACTAAATATAGAATCCACAGACCATATGAAGTTCAATAAGAGGAAGACCAAAATATGGATACTTCAGGTTTTCTTAGAAAGGGAAAACAAAATATTCACAGGAGGAACTACAGAGACAAAGTTTGGAGCAGAGACTGAAGGAAAAGCCATCCTGAGACTGCCCCATCTGGGGATGCATCTCATATACAGTCATCAAACCCAGAGAATATTGCTGATGCCAAGAAGTGCATGCTGATAGGACCCTAATATACCTGTCTCCTGAGAGGCTCTGCCAGAACCTGACGATCACAGAGGTAGATGCTTTGAGCTAACCATTTGATGGATAACTGAGTCCCCAATGGTTGAGTTAGAAAAAGACTGAAGGAGCTAAAAGGTATTGCAACCCCATAGGAAGAACAATGAACCAACCAGACTCTCCAGAGGTCCAAATGAGTAAACCACCAACCAATGTGTACACATGGAGGGACCCATAGCTCCAGCTGCGTATGTAGCAGAAGATAACGTTATTGGGCATAAATGGGAGGAGATGCCCTTGATCCTGTGAAGGCTTGATGCCCCAGTGTAGAGGAATGCCAGGGCATGGAGATAGGAAGAAGGGATTGTGTGGGAACAATCTCATAGAAGCAGGAGGAGGGGAGATGGGATAAGGCGATTTCTGAAAGGAAACTGGGAAAGTAGATAACATTTGAAATGTAAATAAAGAAAATACCGAATAAAAATATTTTATAAACAACACACACACACATATACACATAAAACAAACAAACAGAAACAAATGGGCAGATCCAGAATTGGCATTTTACCCTGGTGGTTTTTAGTTTGTTTTGATCAATCTCCTTTTCTACTACTTTGGAATAATAATGCACATCCTGTGCCATTATATGTTGGAATTATGTGTTTTGCTCTTGAATTTTTGATTTTATAGGACTTTATACTGAAGAAATTTCCATGACTCTCAGAATAGACTTTCAACTTTGGATTTTAAACATTGTTGGGAATGTTGGCATCTATAGGCATTATTGAAGTAACATTGGCTGGACTTGTACATTGTGCTGCAGTTAAAATATGTGAGAAACAGGGAATTCTCTGTGGTTTAAAGAAGAATTGTGATCATTTCACCATTATCCCTTCTCTTATCATCTGAGTAGGAGAAAGAGATGTGTGAGAGGATGCTGGGAGAAGGAAGCTGTGATTGGGATATAAAGTAAATTAATTAATTAGGTAATGAATGAAAAATTCTTCTCATAGGCCAATGTATGTGATTGTTTAGAAATCACCAAATATTATCACTAAAAAGTTTTAGGAGGTGTTACCTTGCTGGTGTAGGAGTAATCTTGCTGTATATGTGTGATTCACTCATTCACTTTTGGAGGTTTCAAGCCTAAGCCAGTCCTCCCTCTCCTCTCCTCTCCTCTCCTAACCTCTCCTCTTTTCCCCTGCTCTCCTCTCCACTCCCCCCTCCTCCTCCTCCTCTTCTCCCCTCCCCTCCTTCTTTCAGTATTGTATAGATACTGTACTGACTGATTTTATGTCAGCTTGACACAAGCTGGAATTGTCACAAAGAAAAGAGCCTCAGTTGAGGAAATGACTCCATGAGATTCAACTGTAAGACATTTTCTCAACTAGTGATCCAGGGGGCAGGGCCCAGTCCACTGTGGGTGGTGCCATCTCTATAAAAAGGCAGGCTGAGCAAGCCAGGGGAAACAAACCAGTAAGTAACATCCCTCCATAGCCTCTGCAACAGCTTCTGTTTCCTGACCTGCTTGGGTTCCAGTGCTGACTTCCTTTGCTGATGAACAGCAATGTGGAAGTGTAAGCTGAATAAACTCTTATCTGCCAAACTTTTTTCTTGGTCATGATATTTTATGCAGGAAGAAAAACCCTGACTAAGACAAATAGAGATGGAGAACTCTAAGTCACTTCTCCAGTACCATGTCTACTACTGTGTTGCCATCCTTCCTGCCCTGATAAGAATATACTAAAGCTTTGAATCTTTAAGCATGGCCAACCAAATGCTTTTCTTTAAGAGTTGCCATAATTACCATCTTTCTTTACTTCTATAGAGCAATATGACAACTTCTTATCTCCTTGATAATTAGACTTAACTGTCGTACTCTATTATTTCTTTTCTCCTCTAACTCTGTAATTTGTGTAATCTTTTCAAATTTGCTCCTTTTGCATAAGTGTTCCCACTAACAAGACGTGAATCAATCAATGCTAGTTTTTCTTCAAATCTCCTCTGACAAAACAATTAATACAAAGCTTTTAAATTTAGCCTCTAGCAATTTTTTTAGAACCTGGAAACAGCAACTGCATTATTTACTAGAACATTACAATAATTGTAGCTTTAGCAATTACTTTAGCATTACTAATATTCTTTCCATCTAAAAACATTGGTGTTAGTCTGTTAGAATCTGCATTGCTCTCAGCTCTGTGATCTTCTGTGGTTCTCTTAATGTGTCCCATGAAGCCCTGCTTAAAATGTTCAACTTCTTTTCT
Source organism: Micromys minutus (assembly GCF_963924665.1). Taxonomy (NCBI): domain Eukaryota; kingdom Metazoa; phylum Chordata; class Mammalia; order Rodentia; family Muridae; genus Micromys; species Micromys minutus. The sequence continues at coordinate 4,250,393 of NC_137980.1, read as the reverse complement.
AATCCCAAGTCTGAAAGTCTACATTCTGCTAACAAATAATGTTGTCAAGCCTGTCACAAAATATTCTCCTCTTGGGAACAACTTCTGTCTTAGTCACTGTCCTGTTGCTGAGACAAGAAGACCAAGTCCTTTAAAGGAAGAAGTTAATCTGGAGCTTGTTCATCCTTTCAGAGCCTTGGTCTGTTTTCATCATTGTGGAGAGCACAGCAGCATATAAACAGCTTTTGGAACACTTGCTGGGAATTAAATCAGGATCTCTTGGCAAAGAGACAGAGACAGAGAGAGACAAAGAGAAAGAGACAGAGAGATAGAGGGTCACTCTGGACTTGACAAAGGCTTTTTAAATTTCAAAGCCCACCTCTTATCTACAAACTGATCTCCCTTCCTCACTCCCATACTACACTTCCTATAACAAAGCTAAACATCCCGTTCCTTCCAATACTTTTAAACGTGCTGCTCCCTCGAGACTAAGCATTCAAATATATCAACTTATGGGGGACATTTTTATTCAAATCATCATTCTTTGTTTACTAACAACAACAAGAATGAAAGGTTGAATTATAGGGCCATGGATAATTTTAAGCAATTGCAACAATAAGCAACCTGCCCCATCATAGGTGACATCACAAAATATATGTATCATAGCATTTGCCTGTACAAGCTTCAGGGAGCTTCGTTTGTTACTGCTCTTCCACATCTATACACCCACATATACTTTACTGCTTATATTACCGTGGAAAGGGACTTCAAGAGTCCTTTAAGTGTTGGGATCCTCCTGCATCATTTTCTTAAATTATAAGGACACCCCTTAATAACCACAAGGGAATATTTGAATATAGAGGAATCAGCTACTCTTCTCATTTTTCCAGTTCTAACATTCTTTATACTCTCTTATCCATAGTGTTTGGCACTTTAGAGGGTCATATAGATATATGATTATTGCCTTCCATTTATATCTAAGCATTGAACAGCTATCTTACAAGATCATATATTTTCAGCAATTTGATGAGTTATTTCTCCATTGACTCTTATCCATGGCTTAAAAACCTTTCTGATAAAAGGACACAATAAGGTGGATACTTAGAAGCTAACTTGATTGTTGTGTTGTATTCGTCTAACAAAGTAATATCGGTTTTCTCCCTGCAGATAATTTTGACTTCCCTATACATAGGCTTATAATATAAAATGTTTTATATCCTATGGAGTACAGCTTACATCCAATAAGAAGTAATTGGATGAACTCATAAAAGTCATATCACTATCAGACAATCTTGCACTGCACACACATTATGTTAATATGTGGAGTTACTAAATGAGGAATATTATTAGCAACATTCTCTGCCAACGTCCTGTGGAATACTTTATAGTTAAACAAAAGTTTGCCAGCAGGTAGAAGCTTCCCTCTCAGTCCAGAATTAATTATTGATATTGATGATACCAAAGAGTATGGTATACTGTAGAAGGTCTTGCCCAGATTAAAGGTAGGAAAGAGAGACAGAGTCCAAATAGTGTTTTATCTCAAGGTTTATTCCTTACAATGATCAGCATCAATTCACAACACACACATGGACTGCTTAATTCAAAAGCAAGTGGCAGAGAGGTTCACAGGCAAGACTAACTACTACAATGACAAGCTTCAGTCTAGAGCACACACATAGGGTACCTGATTCAGAAACAATGGCAGAGAGGCTGGTGCTCGTGGGCAGGGCTTGCAATGTGTCTGTCACTTGACTTGTCTCATGCAGTGGCTCCTGTGAATTATCTTATCTCCATGCAGCCAGAGTAGCAGTGAGTTGTCCTGTGGTCAGAGATCCAGACAGTATACAGGTCTTCTTTGTTACAGATCAGGGTCTCTGCTTGCCTGCTGGGAGCCTTTGCTCTTATTAGCTACAAGGGGGGTCACTGTGTCTATTACATATTAATTCATTCTTACAGAGATGACAGTAAGCTGGAGAGCAGATGTAAGCTGCCTGCCTCTCCTACAGACAGCTGACATAAGCTAGTTGCTTCTCTTTGTAACATTCAACTTAGTCTAATAGAAAGTAAAACATGTTATAGAATATCTAGTTAAAAAATAATAAAAAAGAAAGGAAAACAAAGCACAGCTATAAAGATTGTATTTTATTTAGGTTTCTAACTTAGCAGATTTACCATTTCAAGGTAATTCTCTTATTTTCAGGCAGAATTCTCCTTTCTAAAAGACAGGTTTTTCAATTAAAAAAATCAAAATATGCCAGTGTCCATTTAATCCAATAAGAAAGACACCTGACCTGTGTGTCCGATTGAGGTAACTTCTCATTTAAACCCTGTGGATTGGTGTTTTCTTTCTATTACCCGAGGCACTAGATTATTATGGCAATTGTCTTTAAAAACCAGTGACTTGAAATCCTCTTTCAGAATTGTTTGTTAAGAGCTAAGTGCAGTGGCTTTCTAGGATATTTCTTTCCTGGAGCTATATTTGGCAGGAGTTGTTACCCAATAAAAAATCATCCCACTTCATGCTACATATGGTTTCTTAAATTGTGTTTTGCATTTTAGATCTGTGACTTTTTGTGTGAAATTTTCCTAACAGTATCTTTGTCATTGTCATACAGTGCAGCAATATAACTGAGATTCCTTTGATTTCAAACCAACCATTAGTCTTACTTGGGTTATTAGGATTACAGCACCAACCCTAAAGCTCTGGATGTGGATTCTGGGTGTGAAAACAGGTACATGGTTTTTCCTGATGCCAAGGATTTCCCTATTCCCCAAGGTGAGTGGAGGTTTTGTATAGTAGGTACTGTTTAATATGGAGCCTCTATGAAATATACTGGAAATATACCAGTCACTTCATCACTACTGTAAAAGAGGCAGAATAAATGATTTATTAAAACCTTTCCTAATTATGCCTCTTCCTCCATAGAATATAAAAATGTAAATGAGCATTCATAGAATATCCGGATAACTATTTCAAATGACTTGCCTTAATTGTTGTTTTAGTTAAGTGTAGACTCCAGAAATATAACAATGCAGAAAATATTTTTTCCTTTGAACTTAAAGGGGGTGTAGAACAAACGGTCTTCTTTGTACAGACAGTGGCAGAGAGGTGTCTTGCACATAAAAACGGATTCCTCTCACTCTATCTCGCTCTCCACCACCCAGATTTCTAAAAGAAAGAAAAGCAATTGCCCTCGACCATTTTTCCTCCTTTCTTTGCAACTTCCTTCTTTTTCTCATGGTCAGGTTGGCTGCATCTCCAAATAGTAGCAAGTGCTGTATGTTCTGACATACCCTGAAGTCATGCATTAGCACCTTCTCACACAGCAAAGGGTGAGAACAGATATCTTTTGGCAGCTGACAGCAGGGCGCATGTAGAACGAGGGGGAAGGAAGTTATAGGACAAGGACACTGTGGTAGCCTAGTGGCTAGCAGGATGAACACCAGCTGTGAATAGCCCCCTTACCCCTCCCACCTACCCAACAGATGTCTCTCTGTCCTTGTCATGTCCTCAAGCTATTCCAGTAAATGATTTGTCCTTAGCAACTGAGTCACCAATGTGGCAATTGAACCTCTTCACAACTCAAAATTGTTGATGTGTGCACGCCAGCCCTATAGATGTACTGCAGGCATGTAGGAACAGGGATGGGCTAAGGAGGGGCTGGCGGAGAGAGCTCAGGGAGAGAGTGAGAATGGGAAGCTATAGCTGGAGAGGAGACTAAAATGTCAAGGTTACATCTTTTGCCTGGGGAATTACAAGGAATTGCATATTAAGAATGCCTCTATTTGGACTTTTGGCTCTTACTGCTCTGGTAAATATACATATCACTTTGAAAGATTAAAAAATGAAGAATGCAGTGATCTGTACTGTATATATGCTTTATACTGTGGAAAGAATGTTAATAAATATATTGGGAGCCTGCAAAGTTTGCCAGCATAAATAATGTGGTATTTCAAAGTCTGTCAGTAAATGTAATTGAATTTTTCAATATAAAAACATAGTTTAGTTATAAATTGGAGTCATGCTTGACATTAGTTGGGCATTATAAGATATTAATTAGATACTGTTCACTTCTCTCTGAATTCTTTGTATTAAATGAATTATCAAGAAAGAAAAATTTGCAAGCATAGAATTTAGAGTTTTTTTTTCTTTTTAAATCAAGCAGCATAGTAATTTTTAGTACATGAATAAATGGGTTTTTTTTTGGCAAAAATCCTTGTCAGTGAGCTGTCTGAAACACATCCTGCCCAATATGAACACAATATGTTAAAGCTAATCCATTTTAATACTTTGTAATGATAATAAGCTAGAGTGAACAAGTAGCCTAGGGAAAAGACAGTAGTAGAGCCCTTTAAGCAGGAAGAGAATAGCAAGTAATCGTACATTTTACACTAGGCTGATAACAGCATTGACTATGACTTTGAACTTGCTCTGGCTGTCACCATTCTGGCAAATATTCTGCATATCAATAAGATAGTCATATTTCTTTCATAAAGATTAGGATAGAGACTGAGTTATGTACTCTTTATATGTAGTAAGGCTGCTCCTATATAAATAAGGTGCTCACTTGTTTTACAGATGCTGGATTTGACTTCCATTTAGAAATGTGAAGATCATTTAAACATCAGCACTAAACGTACTTTCCCTTCTGCTGTCATTATTAATCAGATCATCTCTCTTTGCATATGATTCTTTTAAGGTAAGTGATTGTGTGGTAGCATATGTATATTTGTGTGTGCATGGAGATGGAGATTTTTTTTTGCTTGTGTGAACCTAACGTGTGTGCCAGTTTGTGTGTAAATGTATAAAGTGTATGTGTGTGTATGTTCTGTGCATGCATATGTGAGTGCACAATGTGTACTGTGTACCTATCTGTGGATGTGAAAGTGTTTCCTATTTTCATTATTTTTGAGAGTCCAGAAATAGATATTTGTATCTAATTTTTTGTGTGTTTGGTAAAATATTGTAGTTTATCACAAGTTAAAGAAATATAAGCAAACACTGACTAAATTTATATGATTTTGGGTTTTTCTTGGCATGTTGATTGGGGAACTGCATTTTTACCCCAGAGTCCTGAAAAGATAGTAATATTTAAATCATGCTTGAAGTTTTCATTTATTTATTTGTTTGTTTGTTTGTTTGTTTGTTTGTTTGTTGGTTGGTTTTCAGGACCTAAACATTGTAGCTCTTTTTTAAAAAGATGTTATATTTTTTTATTCAGTACTCTGAGAAACTCTAAATGGTCACACACTAAATAATGCGTGTTACTCTCACCAGTGGATCTATGACAGCATCTCAGACATTTTCTTCCATTTGGGTTTTGAAATTAGCATTGACTCTAAGGGCACAAAACTATATAGATTTGAATTAGAGGTTTTTAAGTGTACTCTGCTCTACAAGAATAATTCCTTCTCCTAATTTTTCCTTCTTACTGTTTATTATTCTCTCTCTCTCACTATTTTTTTTCTTCTTTCATGACACTATGAATTGAACCATGGTTAAGAAAATCTCTTCAGATTGGGTTATATCTCCAAGCATACAAAAATTTCATAAATTTTAATGCAAATAATTATTAGCTGAAAATGATTTTGTGCACGTAAATTCTTTTGATTTTTAAATAACTCTTAGAATCTGTTGAAGGGCTGTCATGGAATGTCCTAGTTAGTTTTCTGTTGCTCTGATGAAGACCATCCATCCCTCACTGCAACCTAGAGTGGAAATGCTTTATTTGGCAAAGAGGTCAGTCGTATGGAAGCATTTCCTCAGTTTTGTTTCTCTCTCTTCTCAGGTAAATCTGTCTATGTCAAGTTGGCACAAATCCAAGGACAGGTATCTGGTATGCTTTGTCAAGCTTGAAGCTCACTGGTTATGGAGTCCACTTTCAGTCAGTAGTTTGTAAAAGCAGAAACTGCAGCCGCAAGGTGCTTTTTAATGTAATGGGATCGAAGTCTACCTCCACCCCGGGGGACACATAGACATCCCCCAGGAAGATCATAACGATATTGTACAGCTTATGGTTTTCTGGTAAAGAACAATGAATTCTCATCATTGTTGTATTTAATTTGCATTTCATACAAATATTCCAGGCCAAATTATGGTCAGAAAACTGATTTACAGGTTTGAGGAGGAGTGTAATGCCGACCTAAAATGCAGATCGACACCATGGAACTTTTGGCCACTGAGAGGTATATCATTTGAGATTATGACTTTTTTTTTCAGTAACAAATCTACTTGTCTTCTATTATATGTTCTTCTGTATTATCTGAATTCTTCCAAAAAAGGTAGGAGAGGCTGGGGAAGTACAGGAAAATTGAGAATGAATATTGCTGACAAGAATACAGTCAGTGGTAGAGAATTAGCTTAGCACCTTGAAACATAAATAAATAAATAGATGATAGATAGATAAATAGATAGATAGATAGATAGATAGATAGATAGATAGATAGATAGATAGATAGATAATGGATAGATGTAGGACTTTTAGTATTTAATTAAACGTATAATTAGAAATATATTAGTACTGGCCTGTCATTCATATTTTATATGAATTATTAGCAGTAATATCTAGAAGTAATGAATCAAAGCTGAGATATAATAAAAGTAATAAAAGAAAAAATGTATCAAATCAGAAAATGCCATATTTTTGAAAGAATACATCATTTTAATTTGAAACTGTTTAATGTACAATTTCGTTGGCAGACTAAAGAAGAGGAGGCAAGGCTTGCTGAGTTGTCTCAGAGCCAGCGAGTTGGCACTCTGGCTTATCCAGAGCAAGTGAACTGAAATCTTGACCATAATCAGTACCTGAATTCAATCATTTTGTAGTTTGACGAAAATTCCACAATCTCAATTGCTGCATCACTTCTGAATGGCAGATCATGCACTAAATATGTGGAAATGTGGTCTTAGTCTGTATAAATTTACCTTTCGATTTCTGACTTACTTCTTTAGAATATGCTGCTAAACAGAAGTTTTAGATGAAGAATACATATAGTTTAACTGCCACAATGTTGCCATTGATAATCTTAGTCACTACACATCTCTGCAATGCATAAACAGTAGCTACTACATCCTATGCACACTTGCTTACTATGTTGTAAAATTCCAGTGAAGAGCATAATTTTCATGTAAAGTTGTGTGAACCCTAAGACTTGGCATATTTGATTGGTTTATCCAACACAACAGAATCAGAATCTAATATTTGTGTTTCGAGTCTAAAATTATATATTTTCACTATTCTTCCTGAAACACTTACTTTCAATATCTATAATATTTTATCAATTTGTGTTGAATGAACTTGTACTAGTTGAAGAAAGAATTGTTTGTTCTTCAAAATATAAAGATATAGGTTAAGAACTACTCAAAAGTTTGTAAGTACCTCTAAATGAATGAGTTCCAAACTTGGTCTACTTTTCTCTGTCAGATGTTCAAACATTACACTGTATTCTTTGAAGTCTATCCACTGTCGTCTCTTATGGGAATCACTATCATTCAGAAAATAATGTGCCTGGGAGTATATAGACATCATATTTCTGAGTATAATAAAGAAATAATTCACCAGAGTTTCTGATCTAAAAGTCACATAAGCAATCTTAGCATTTCTAACATAATAAAACCAGGTGACTATGCGGTAGAGAATGCAAGCTTCTACTAGTGCTTTTCAAATCTTCCTCAACCACAGAAAAGAGCTAATGCCTAGATGAAAACTTGTCTCAGACTTGTGTCTGGAATTGGTAATTTAGTAAGTGAGATATAGCTGTAAGTACTCCATAGTTTATAGCTTCCTTAGTGCTTCTAATATTTCTAGTCCAAGGACTACACTTTGAGTATTCTCTCCTGGAAAAAAAAAAGTTCTGATATATTTTTAAATTAATGGATCTGAATGATATACTCCTTCAGAGGATACTTTCTAATTTTTTGTAAAGGAGGGGCAAATGACCATATTTAGCATCTACTCTGCACACATATGGGATGAAGGATGCCTTAGCAGAAAAACCCTCTGTCACAGATTTGCTCCAGAACTGAGACAATCTTTAAGGAAGGGCCTGGTAATTGAGATATGACTGTTAGGTATACTTCTAGCAGCTTCCTTCAGGGGACCTCAAGTTGACATTGGAATGTCTATCACAACCAGTATTAAATCTTAAAGACCTTAAGTACATGAGGCTGTCTTGATGCTTATATGTCAACGGTATCACTCCACACTTCGTTATAATTAACTCCATGTGGTTTAGTCCATTGCTTTAAAACATCTGCTTTTCCTTTTCCGGTTAAATTTTTGTTGGTGCTACTATTGCTTTTATAATACCACGTTCCTTATTGATATATTTCCTGATGTGTTCATAGGTAGGGCCTATGATTAAGTGTTTTTTCTCATGTGCAGCATATTTTCCAGTAGGTGTTTCTTCTAGACTAGAAGAATAGGGAGTGTGATGTGAAAGAACAAGGAGGCATTGTAGAAGTGGAGATTGGTTAGAGTTCAATGTCATTATAATACATTGTATACATGCATGAATTTTTCAAAGTATAATTAAAAATCATTGTGTTTACCAGAAGGTACTATAAAAGTAGAAAATCATAGCTTACACTCATCAAAGAAACATCATTTTGTACTAGATGATCAATGTAATGTGATTGAATCTACCTGTCAATTATTGTACATAAGAGGTCTTTACATCTACTATTAGTCAATCTTTTACTTCCTTACTTCATAGTTTTTACAACTTTTTTCAGTGAATTAATGTTAGGTTTATATAAAATACTTTTGAATGTTAATTCTATAATTTCCTACTTTTGCTGGAAGCCTGAAATTTTTATAAAAATTATGTTTACATTGCTGATAGTAGCATTATTTTCAACTGATAGAAACACTTTACATGTGTAACAATTTAATACCATCCTGAGTTGTGGTTTATTTTTTCCTAATAGGTTACTGCATATTTCCAGTTACAATTGTAGGAACTTGACTTCTTTCACTTGTGACTCCACCAACTCTCAGAACCTCGTTGTCCCCTGCCACAAGCTCTGCTTTCTGGACCATGATTTTCATGGCACATCATTTCCTTTTATTTTATTCTGTGTAGATTTTATTTTATTGTGCACATGACCAATACTAGATAAAAATGGATTTTAGAATATAGTCTTACCTGACATTTTTTTCAGTAAAAATAGTGTTCAGTGAAATGACAATGGTTGCCATAATTATTATAGAAATATTGGCAACTAACATGGTGATTGATGTGATCTAATAACTCAACAGTGAGAACAGGCGCACAGTTCAACCCCAGGCTAGGCTCTGGGAATGCTACAGTTCTGGCCAGGAGCAAGAATGAACTCAAGTTGTTCTTGCCCAGAAATCTCATTGTAATGCGTATATATATATATATATATATATATATATATATATATATAGAGAGAGAGAGAGAGAGAGAGAGAGAGATATGTTGCAGCAATATCAGATTTTATGGAAAATGGAATAACACAAAATGCTCAAAATAAAGGAGGTACAGATTTCATTTTTGTAGGTGTAAAAAAATATGAAGAAGTTTTAAACATAAAGTTTTTACCCATCAATACTGTGTGAAGAGCATAAAAACTGACAATAGTAAAAAGGGATTAGATTGACTGCTTAGAAATTGGTAATTTTGTTACAAAAAAAAAAAGAATATAAAGTGATTGTAGAAAAATTAGCAACTAAAATGAGTAGAAAACACAAATTAAAGAAAAAACCACAGGTGCATATATTCTCCAAGATAATACAATTTTAAATGTTCAGAATTCTGAAAATTCCAGAGTAAGAGGTAATAGAGTAAAAAAATATAATAAATATTATCAAAATTTAAATCATTTTTATTAACCAGCTATGATAAAATGTAATTAACAATAGAATTATATTATCCCACAAATATTTAAATATTAGTGAAATATATGTAATGTAATTCAATTTAACTGAAGTTACAAAGTATTAGTAAATACTTTATTATATGAGAATATAATTAACATATGTGATACATGATAAATAATAGAACAGCAAAAATATATAATTATGAAAATATGTAAGAGTTAAATATTTGTTTTATATGAATACACATTTTAGTAATTAAAGTGGATGATAATAAAAATAAGAATACAAGACTAGGCCACTCAATGACAGAATGTTCATCTGTCATGTTTGAGGTTGTAGATTCATAATGATTTCTTAAATATTTTGTAATACAAATTAAAATATGAGTAAACCTAAAATTTTTTTCTGAAAATATCCTTAAACAACACAATTATAATATTCCTTATTAGAAGCCTTTATGCATTGAAAAGTCTTTATCTTTAAAAAACTAAGTTTATAAAAAAAGGAATTCAAGCCAGTGGGCATCTGCACGAGCAAGGAGTAGAAGCCGAGATGAAGAGATGCACAATGTTAGTAAGCCTAGATCCATATGTGAGCATCATTCAAATAATTTAAAATGAAAATAAAACATTTTCATTAAGTAACTAAAATCAGGAAACTACATACGTTCATAAGCTAATAAACACAGATGGCAAAATATTGAACTATTTATATCTATCAATACCTTCAGACAAAGCAGTTTATTTCTCCTTAACTTTAGTTAAAAATAATTCTCTGTTAAATAAATTTTTTTCAAAGCAAATAATGAGAAGAACAGAGGTAAAAGTTTATACCTGGAACAAGAGACAGTAAAGAAGATGGAGAGCTGAATATAGAAATCACAATCCAAACTTTACATAATTCTAAGAATGATAATCTAATAAATGATCAAGCAAGACATTGAAGAAGAGATAGCTTATATGGAGGAAAGTCTCGTACTTTCAGTAAAATAGTTTTATACCGCAGGTATTAAAGTGACATGGTTATTTGGTTTTTTTTTCCCTAAGAATTATTTACTGTTCCTAAAAGTTGTCATTTAGTAACAGCATTGTGAATTTTTTTTGAAACAATACGTCATAAAAGAAAAGTATTTTTCTAGTGGCCATGTGTTTTATAGTGCTGCATAAACACAGCAATATCAACAACAACAACAATAACAACAACAAAAATAAAGAGGTCTATTACCAAAGGTTGCACTGGGCATTATGGGTAGACATTCGCACAAACAACCTTGGAAGCATGGGATTAAATCATCCCTAATAATTGTCCAGCCACTGGTTTTCCAGGCATATGAACATATAATTACCATTGTTGTTTAAACTAGTTTGAGCTCAGATTCTTTTCCATCTAAAGCATCCTAGTTAATTGATTAATTAAATAGTTTAATTGTTTAAGTATTTAAGTTTAAGATGCATATGAAATAATCAGAATGCATTAGGGTAACTCATATAATATTGTTAGAAGATTAGAACAATTTGCTAGAGTTAATTTGAGGACAAGGAGAACAATCCAGTGAGAAGCTGAGAGAAACCAGATTAAATCAGTTTGCTTGGATCAGAATTTATGCCATGATAGCTGACTTAAATTGGGCAGCCAGAATTCAGCAAGACCTGAAAAAGGTAAACATATTCATCAGGAAGCCTCTGAATCAACAATTACAACTGCTGAATACAAGTTACATTTACAAATGTTGGTATTGAGAAGGAAGATTCTCTGCTGCCTTGCTCTTTCACTACTACAAGGCACTAGGTAAATGAAGTTCTGTTGGAAAAGGTCTTATTTACCTGGGAACGACAATAAAGAGCTGTCTTGCAAAATATGCCCCATATACAGTTGTAGGATGAGAGGCGTATGGGGAGAAATTTACTTTCTCATTGGACTTACAGCATGTGCTAAAGGAGAAAATACATACCTAGCAATATCAATATGGCCAAGAATGCCTAATTGGGGAGCTTAAAGTTCTGGGGTGAAAATACCACTATTATTATTTTAATGGTGGTAGTAACAGGGTCAACTACCCCCTTGTATGTATCTCAATGCGCATAGATCACTACAACACATGTACTTCTACAGAGCAGTTTCCAGCTGGTCCAAGTGCAGAGCATAAGTGTCTTCAGGTCTCGTCCACAAATGGGATGCTTATATAATTCTGTTCCCAAGGTCAGTGGCCACCACATTATGAGGAAAGACTGTAGAAGCCAGAGCTCACAGAGACCAGAGTAAAACACATCGTCTGCACTTAAAAGAACTGCTGCACTCATGAAATTACGATAGCCATTATTGCATGACTAATGCCTGAACAATAATCTGTATCCAGGTTAGAAATAAAAACAAAAAGACTTATCTCTTTACCAATCATCTCTATGATGTGTTCCTTTAGTTAATGTTGTCAGAAGAATAGTAGCTAAAGAAAGATAATACAAATATTCATTTCAAAGCTACTACATGAGATTGTACTAAAGTTATGAGTAGGAAAGGCTAAAGAGACAGCAGGAATAATATGTTAAGGAATGTGACTCTTAACTGTTAGAAATGACAAAGTAATCTCATTAGAAAAAATATAAATTATAACACTTAATAGAAGCTGATGTTGATATGTAAAACACCACCAGAAGTGTAGTCCTTTAAAGGAGTAATGTTCTGAATGGTAAATGTTGCATGCTTTCTTTCATATATAGAATCTAGAATGGAAAAGGAAACAGAAATGAAGCTATCAGAGAAGAGGAAGGAAACTGTGGTCAAATGTGGTAGGAGAATTAGGAAAAGGAAAAAGAGAAAATAAAAAGAATAAAGTCCTTTATAAGCCCAAGTATTTGAGCACTTTGCCTTATGTTAGTGATGCTGTTCGGTAGCTTTATGAAAGTTTAGGATGTAGAGTCTTTCTGGAGTATGTGGCCTCTGTGGACATTGCAGGTTTATAACTGTACTTTCATGATTTCTCTGCTTTCTGTGTGCAGAAAAGATGTAATGAGCATACTTTCTGTCTCTGGAGTCATGCCTTTTGATGCCATGATATTCCAGCCAATGTGGACTCCACCTTCAGAACCATGAGCAAAAGCAAAATCTTTCTTCTTTAGGATGCTTTGGTCATAGCAGTTTTCAAAGCAGCAACAACAAAACATACAACTAATAATACAACAATGAATACAACAAGCAAGTAGCAGTTTGGAGGTATCCTATTTGAGACTGGAGAGATGACTCAGAGATTAACAGTAACTACTACTTCAGAAGACCTTGTGTCAGCTCATAGACCCTGTTGACTGAATCATACCTATCTATAATTCCAGTTCCAGGATATTCAGTGCCGCCATACATTCACCGAAGCTAAGACTCATGCAAAATATATGAAAGTAGAAATATGTATCTTACTTAAAATATAATGGTTTTCTCTTTGTCTATTGATTAATTTGTTTCTCAATAATTTGTAACTTGAAAATATATCTTATAGTCCCTGATTTTAGTGGTATTGCTTCAAGTTTTCCACCGTTAAGTTTGATGTTGGCTGTTGGTTTGCAGTATATTGCTTTTATTATGTTTAAGTATGGACCTTGGATTCCTGTTCTTTCCAGGATTTTTAACATGAAGGGGTGTTGAATTTTGCCAAATGCTTTCTCAGCATCTAGTGAAATGACCATGTGATTTTGTTCTTTGAGTTTGTTTATATGGTGGATTACATTGATGGATTTCCATATATTAAACCATCCCTGCATCCCAGGGAAGAAGCATATTTGGTCATGATGAATGATCGTTTTGATGTGTTCTTGGATTCAGTTTGCAAGTATTTTGTTGAATATTTTTGCATCAATGTTCATAAGTGAGATTGGTCTGAAGTTCTCTTTCCTTGTAGGGTCTTTGTGTGGTTTAGGTATGAGGGTTATTGTAGCCTCAAAAAATGAGTTAGGTAGTATTCCATCTGATTCTATCTTTTGGAATAGGTTGGAGAGTATTGGTGTTATGTCTGCAATAAATGTCTGATAAAATTCTGCATTGAACCCGTCTGGACCTGGGCTTTTTTTGGTTGGGAGGCTTTTGATGACTTCTTCTATTTCTTTAGGTGTTATAGGGTTATTTAGATGGTTTACTTGGTCCTGGTTTAACTTTAGGATCTTGTATCTGTCTAGGAATTCGTCCATTTCCTCCAGATTTTCCAATTTTGTGGAGTATAAGTTTTTGTAGTAGGATCTGATGATTTCTTGAATTTCCTCAGTTTCAGTTGTTATGTCTCCACTTTCCTTTCTGATTTTGTTAATTTGTATTTTTTTAATTTCTCTTTGCCCTCTAGTTAGTCTGGCTAGGGGTTTATCAATCTTGTTGATTTTCTCAAAGAATCAATTCTTGGTTTTGTTGATTTTTTCAATGGTTCTTTTTGATTCTATTTGGTCTATTTCTGCCCTAATTTTGATTATTTCTTGCCGTCTACTCTTCCTGGGTATATCTGCTTCCTTTTGTTCTAGGGCTTTTAGCTGTGCTGTCAGGTTGCTGATGTAAGCTCTCTCCAGTTTCTTTTTGGAATCACTCTAGGGCTATGAGTTTTCCTCTCAGGACTGCTTTCATTGCATCCCATAGGTTTGGGTATGTTGTGTTTTCGTTTTCGTTGAATTCTAGAAAATTCTTAATTTCTTTCTTTATTTCTTCTTTGACCCTGCTATTGTTTAACAGAGCATTGTTTAGTTTCCATGTGTATGTGGGCTTTTTATTTTTTGTTGTTGTTGTTAAAGACCAGCTGTAGAACATGGCTGCATCTAGAGAATATCATCCTGAGTGAGATAACCCAGTCACAAAAGAACAGACATAATATGCAGTCACTGTAAGTGGGATGCTAACCCCAGAGGCTCGCACTGCCCCAGAAACAACTCATAGACTGTATGAAGTCCAAGAAAAAAAGAAAAGAAAAGAAAACAAAACAAAAAAATAGTCATGCTCAATCCTTACCCACCAAGAACACATTGGCAAATTCCGGTTGTACCCTGCATTACATGTACTGTCTGGTCATAGTAAAAAAAAAAAAATCTTTATACACCAAGAAAACTTTGACTATTTGCAGGTTGCATCTTGTTTTACATGTACTTTATGCTCATTGTTACTGGTGGGATCTTTATCACACTATCAAACCTTAAAAAAAAAGCACTGACAAGAATGTATTGTATAATTTTATGCAAAAAATGCTTAAAATCTGTACATTTATCTTTGTTTTGTAAAATAAAGTTGTTAAAAAAAGAAAATACATATTATATATGGGGTGTCATAAATTATATAATTAAGTAATTGATCAGGACACAATGACCAATGTTAGTGTTTTACAAATATCACTGCATGCAAGGAAGAAAATAGAGGATCTTTGTTACTTTGAGATGTAACAATGAAGTGTTGCTTTGAAAATCTGTGATGGTCTATTTGATTTATTTGATCTCTAACTAGCTTGAAATAGAAAATTTTCTTTGTTATACTGTATCATTTTAATATTGTCATAATTATTCTCTATTCTATGTTTTTGTAATTTAGTTATCAGAAAAATCATTATTTTTAGAGAGATTTTAATCTGTTTCTGAGCTTATATTTATATAGATTGCATGTAAATTAATTATGTAATATTAAGTATTCCAGCAATTCCTAGAGCTATTGTAGTCTGCATCATTCACAAACATAACTTTAAAGTGTTCAATTTGAAAAAAAGAATTGTTCTAGTATGCTAGGAAGCAACCGATTAAAATCACAAAGTGCTCCTTTGAATAAAATATCAGTGGTAAAATGTAAATAAAAAAGCAAATTGCTTCATTCATCATGTATTTTAAGCAGTTAAAATGAATGAACTCTCCTTTGAGGAAACATCTGACTAAGCAAAATGATGGTTATGAGTTTGGGAAAATGTTTAATGAACTTACTGGTTAAAATGTTGTTATTTCAGAGCCTGTTATTGTGTATTTCCAGTTCACTGAGTCCCCTTTGCTGAGAGATTTTCTTTTCTCTTTTTCTCGTTAATATACCAAAATAAGTTCTTTACAAACTCATGTTGAAAGCAGATAATTATTAGGTCAGAAAACAGATGCCCATAGTCCTATGTTTTGAAGAAAGGTTATGTCATGTTTTTAGATGTTCAGATGTCCAATACCATTTAAACAGTAAAATAATCATCCAAGATCAAATACACATTTTCTTCACAAAACTCAGGTTCATGACTAGCCTTCATATTTATCCTGTTTAGAATGTGTGTGTGTGCATGTGTATGTGTGTGTGTGTCTGTGTTTGTGTGTCTGTGTGTCTGTGTGCCAATCAACTATTGAATTGAGACAACAGGAGAAAATACTTAGAGATGTATAGCAGCTTTATCATTAGTTCCCCAAATTGGAAGTAATCATGTATCTTTCAGTAGGAGAATGAATAAATTAAATTGTAGAACAGTTAAATGATAGCATTTTTTTAAAATCTGAACTCAAAAGATATGAGCTATCTGCCATGTGATGGGAATAAGACATTAAAACACATATTATCAGTAAAACAATGTCTGTCTGATAAGGAAAATACTGTGTAATTCCAACTATACATCATTCTTTGATATCTATATGATATGAATTTCATTAAAGTGAGAGCACATCACTATGTGTTCATGTAAATAATAGAAGATACCAAATTTAGTGGGAACTGTATATTTTAGTTGATTGTGATGTGCCGTAGACAGTTGACTCTGCATAGTCACGGTAGCCAGTGAGAGGCATGCTGTCAGCAAGAGTGATGAGCTGCTGAATTTTCAACTCCATTTCGTTATAGTATAAAAAATCCTAAGGCATATAGTTTGAGAATATTACCCTGATTTTAGTAGTTGCAATAATAGTTAAGCTAAATATTTAATAATCAAAGCTAAATATTCAAACCACATATTACTAAGAATATTTTGTAATATCTTGAGTTATAAAATCACATGTTACTGAAGGCAATTAATGAGTCAAATAAGTCTTAAGATTAAATTTGTTGAAGAATATGGTTTGGTTTTTATTTTTTATACTGTAACTACATGGTTTTTAAGTTGCATTTTGGGGGAACTTTTTTATTACTTTTATTTATTTACAGTCCAGTCATTGTCCTCCTGGTCCCCCCCCCCCCCCCGCCCAAGCACAATTCCTCACACCATTCCTACTTCCCTCTGTTTCCAACAGGATGCCACCTCACCAGACTTCCCCATTCCCTTGTACCTCAAGTCTCCTCTTCTCTCACCGAGGCAAAGAACAGGCAGGCCCCTGCTGGGTATGTGTCAGGGGCCTCAGCTTTTGAATGCTGCCTGGTTGGTGGTTCAGTGTTTGAGAGTTATCAGGGGTCTGGGTGAGTTGAGACTGCTAGTCTTCTTATGGGGTTTTTCTCCTACTCATCTTCTTCCAGCCTTTCCCTCATCAACCAGAAGGGTCCCTGACCTAAGTAGAAAGGTTGTATATAAGTATTTACATCTTTCTCTGTCAGTTGCCTGTTGAGCCTCCCAGAGGACAGCCAGGATAGGCTCCTGTCTATCAGCACAGTAAAGCATCAGTAATAATGTCAAGTCTTAGAGTCTCCCCTTGAGGTAGATACCAAGTTGAACTGGTCACTGGAAATACATTTCCTCAGTCTTTTCTCC
The DNA here is from genome assembly GCF_963924665.1 of Micromys minutus. NCBI lineage: Eukaryota > Metazoa > Chordata > Mammalia > Rodentia > Muridae > Micromys > Micromys minutus. Next base: position 4,232,927 of record NC_137980.1, on the reverse strand, counting down.
ATTCTTCTCTCTGCAGTTCTTTTACACACAAACAATTCTCAGGCAGAGTTTCTTTGTTTTTTTTTTTTTTTCAAGCCTGTCTTAGTTCTTTTTTTTTTAACTTTATTTTAAAAAACAAAGATAAATGTACAGATTTTAAGCATTTTTGCATAAAAGTATACAATATATTTTTGTCAGTACTTTTTTTTTTTTTTTTAAGGTTTGTAACCCAGAATTTGTCAATGTGTTCCTGGTATGTAAGGATTGAGCATGACTTTTTTTGTTTTCTTTTCTTTTCTTTTCTTTTCTTTTTTTCTTGGACTTCACACAGTCTGTGACTTGTTTCTGGGGAAGTGTGAGCCTCTGGGGTTAGCATCCCACTATCAGTGACTGCATATTATTTCTGTTCTTTTGTGACTGAGTTATCTCACTCAGGATGATATTGTCTAGATGCAGCCATTTTCTTAAGAATTTGGTTAAGTCATTGTTTCTGGTGGCTGAGTAGTATTCCATTGTGTAAATGTACCACAATTTTTGTATCCATTCATCTACTGAAGAACATCTGGGTTCTTTCCAGCTTCTGGCTCTTATAAATAGAGCTGCTATGAACATTGTGGTGCATGTATCTTTGTTGTGTATTAAAGTGTCTCTGGGGTATATGCCCAGAAGTGGAATAGCTGGGTCGTCAGGTAGTACGGTATCCAATTTTCTGAGGTATTCCCAGACTGATTTCCAGAGTGGTTGTATCAGTTTACAACCCCACCAGCAGTGAAGTGTTCCTCTTACTCCACATCCTCACCAGCATCTGTTGTCATCTGTGTTTTGGATCTTGGCCAATCTGACTGGTGTGAGGTGGAATCTCAGGGTTGTTTTGATTTGCATTTCCCTGATGGCTAAGGATGTTGAGCACTTCCTCAGATGTTTCTCAGCCATTCAATATTCCTCAACTGAGAATGTTTTGTTAAGCTCTATACCCCATTTTTAATAGGGTTATTTGATTCTCTGGTGTCTAGCTTTTTGCGTTCTTTGTATACCTTGGATATTAGGCCTCTATCTGATGTGGAGTTGGTAAAGATCTTTTCCCATTCTGTTGGCTGTCGGGCAGAGTTTCTGATGGTGGGATGGTTACCTTATCCCTCCACTTGATGTCCTTTCTTTCTACTGGAAGAAGATAGACTCTACATGTTTCCTCTCACCACTGTCAGGCATTTCATCTGAGGTCCCTCCATTTAAGTCCTAACAGTGTTTTAACTCCCAGGTCTCTAGTACTTTCTACAGAATTCCCTTACTTCCCACCCCAAACCCCAAAAGTTGCATATTTGCATTCATTCTACTGCTCCTCAGAGCCTCTCTCTTGCCTCCTTCCACCTGATCATATTACCCTTCTGTACTTCATCTACTCTCCCAACCAGGTATCTCATTCACTCTGCCTCCTGTGATTATTTTCTTCTTTCTCTCAATGGAGACTGAAGCTTCCTCACTTGGGCCTTTGTGCTTGTTATCGTTTTTAGGTTATATCCTAGGTTTTCCATACCTTTTGGCTAAAATTCACTTATTAGTAAGTACATACCATGTATGTCCTTTTAGGTATGGGTTATATCACTTAGAATAATAATTTCTAGTTCAATTAATTTACCTGCAAAATTCATGATGTCTTCATTTTTTCATAGCTGAATAATATTCTAAATTGTGTAAATAAACTACATTTTCTGTAATCATTCTTCATTTGTGAGTTGTTTCTATCTTCAAACTATCACAGATAACTTTGATGAACATAGTAGAGCAGGTGCCCCAGTGGTAAGATGGGGCATCTCTTGGGTATCTGCCCAAGAGTGGTATAGCTGGGTCGTCAGGTGGATCTATTTCCAATTTTCTGACGAAACCCCAGGTTGATTTCTAGAGTTGTTGTACCAGTTTGCAATCTTATCAGCAATTGAGGGATGCTCATATTTCTCCACACCCTCACCAACATGTGTGGTCACCTGAGTTTTTGATCTTAGCCATTCTGATTGATGTAAGGTTGAATCTCAGGATCATTTTGATTGGTACTTCCTTGATGGCTAAGGGCTTTAAACATTTCTTTAAGGTCTTCTATGCCTAAACCATTCAAGGCTCCTCTATTGTGGATTCTCTGTTTAGTTCTGTAGTGCATGTTTTTTAATTGAGTTTTTTGGAGTTATGCTTCTTGAGTTCTTTATATATATTGCATACTAGCCCTCCATCAGATGTAGGGATGGTTAAGGATTTTCTCAATCTTCAGGCTGACACTTTGTCCTATTGACAGTGCCCTTTGCCTTACAGAAGCATTGCACTTTCATAAAGTCCCATTTATTAATTATTAATCTTAGAGCCCCAAGCATTAGTGTTCTTTTCAGAAAATATTCTCCTTTGCCAATGCATTTGGGGCCATTCCCCTCTAACTTTTCTAGTATATTCAGTACATCTGGTTTTATATTGAGGTTCTTGGTGTCCTTGAATTTGAACTTTGTCTAGGGTAATATGAATAAATTTTCATTCTTCAACATATAGAAAACCAGCTAGACTAGCACCATTTGTTGAAAATCCTTTCTTTTTTTTATTGTATGATTTTGGGTTCTTTAACAAGAATCAAGTATCCAGAGAAATGTGGGTTTGTTTCTGGGTCTTAAATTTGAGTGTATTGATCAACCTGTCTGCTTCTATATCAATACCATGCAGCTTTTACCATTATTGCTCTTTAGTACATATTGGGGTCAGGGATGGTGATTCCTTCAGAGGTTCTTTTATTGTCTACAATTGTCTCAATGCCTTTCTTCAGCAATATGATGCTCTTGGCATACAGATTTTTCAATTAGTTGGTTAGAGTTACACGAAGATATTTTATATTATTTCATATCCCTGTTGAAAAGTCAGGTATGCATTTGATAGGTTGGCTATTATATGTTACTTGGGCATTTTCCATTGCTGCTTTCAGTATTCTTTCTTCGTTCTGTACATTTAGTGATTTGATTATTATATGGCAGGAGGATTTTGTTTTCTGGTCCAGTCTATTTGGTGTTCTGTAGGCTTCTTGTACATTTAGAGATATTTCTTTCTTTAGTTTAAAAAAGTATTTTTTATGGTTTTGTTGAAACATTTTTGGGCCCTTTGAACCAGAAATATTAGATACCTTCTATTTCTCTTACTCTTAGCTTTAGTTTTTTGTCCCAAATTTCTTATATGTTTTATGTGTTAAACTTTTTACATTTACCATTTTCTTTGATAGATGTGTTCATTTCTTCTATGGTATCTTCATTGTCTGAGATTCTCTGTTCCATTTTTTTGTATTTTGTAGTGATGCTTTTGTCTCTAGTTCCTGTTTTCCATTCTAGGTTTTTCATCTCCTGGACTGTTTCTATTAATGTTTGTCTTATTGCTATGATTTCCATTTCCTTTCACTTGTTTGATTGTATTTCCTATCTTTCTTTAAAAGAATAATTTGTGACAATTGTGTTTTCCTTTATTTCTTCAACAAATTCGTATATGTCCTCCTTAAAGGCATTTCTCATCTTCATGAGATGTTATTTAAGGCCATTGAATAGCTCTTTAAGTGTGTGAGAGTTTCCAGGATGCCATTGAATAGCTCTGTAAGTGTGTGAGAGTATCCAGGATTGGTAGTAGAAGAGCTGGATTCTCATGGTGCCTACTTCACTGGCTCCTGTTAAGTATATTCTTGTGCTTGCTTTTTGCCATCTGGTGATCTATGGTATTCATTGGACAAGTAGTCCCTTTGTGTCCCAGATTGGAGCAGACCTACTGAGAGGCCAGCAGAGCTGTGTGGTGGAAGAAAGTGTGCATATCCATAATTACAGTTGGAGTTATAGACCAGAAGGAAGATGGAGCTCTGATTAAGCAGGTCAGAGCTCATAGGTTCTGGTCTTGCTAGATGCCAGCAAGAAGAAAGAGGATTGGGGCATGGCTGTCTAACGTGGGTTACCTAGATTGGAGAATGCCTCGTGAGGAACAAGAAAAGCTGTGGGGTGGGGAAAGATGCCAATATTATTTAAAGAAAACCTAAACCTTCACAGGCACTGCAGAACTATTAATCCACTGATAATTCCATTTATTCTCTCTCATGAACATATATTTTCTATATTTTCTTTTTCTCTACTGAATATATAAGTACACATATGTATTCACATATCTATTCACAAAAAATATATATGTGATTTATATTGTATATCTATGATTTATATACACATAAATGTATGTGCATTCATATATATGTGCATACATATGCAAAATTGTGTAATTGTGTGCATGGTTAACATCATAAATATGGAGAATTAGCTGCTTTACAAGGACATTTTCAGTGAATGAAAGATGCAAGGATATGTATTAAATGTGTCCAAAGGCAAATAATGCAGAGTTATCACATTGTATATATTAGAGATTGCATTACACCACCTCGTTGGAATTATATCTCAGGAGCAGAATTATATCTTCAGACTATGAGCAGAAGGCTGAAGAGTAACAGTTAGTGTATGATAAAACACCAGATTATCAGAGCCAAGACCATTGCTTTATTTTAAGAGATTGCCCTAGAGCATGGTTATCACAATAAAATAATAAAATCTTCAAGGACTAATACACAAACCAAAGAGTACCCAGGGGGTACCCATGGCTCCAGCTAGATATGTAGCAAATGATTGTCTTATTTGGCATAACTGAGAGAGGAGCCCCTTGGTCCTATGAAAGCTTGATGACCCAGGATATGTGTGCTGAGGCAGGAATCAGTGGGTGGGTGGGGGAGCACCCTCATAGGGGCTGGGGGAGGGAGGAGGGAATAAGGGTTTTTGGAGGAAAAACCTGGGAAGGGAGATAACAATTGAAATGTAAGTAAATAAAATAAGCACTAATAAAATGAAAAAAAAAAGTAGAATCCTCAGTGAAAGATAAGACAATTTTGATCATCCGGGAGTAAAATAATATATTCAAAAACCTAACAGTATTAATGATGTTAAAATCTTTTAAAAACTAACAACTATAAAAAATAAAGGAAAGGAGAAAAGGGAGGAGAAGGATCCACAGCAGTAATAGGGCCCCGTGCTGTATAGATCACTGTATCGGCTCATAACACTTCTTCCCGCGGAGAATTACCTCCAGATCCCTTGCAACTGATTTTGAAGAAATCCCTGTGAAATCAAATAAAAGTTAAACATGAAAACTGTAACTATACAGCATTTTATTGCATAGCCGTGGCCATGCCAAGAAAACTGATGGAATCAAACGTCTGTTTGTGGCCTTAGATTGTTCTTTGAGGTTGTCTGAAACAGCAGATGAAGGAAGTCAGTTCTCTTATCCTATACTACTAACAGATATACACAAAATTCATGTGTAGTTAAATTTGCATATTTTATTTCTTTGGCTTCTAAAGACAAAATAGGTGGTACATTCAGTAACAAGTTATATTGGTAATACACTAGAAAATATAAAATCAAATATAAAAATGTACAGGAAAAGAGAAAAATTTTCTCATTTGTCTCATAGGGTACAAAGTAATATGAAAATTCATACTTCTTATGAAACAAAAAGTCAAGATCTTCAGTGATACTGTTAGGTTAGATGGCCTTAATAAAAATAATAAACAAAGCAATCACTCAGAGTAGGGAATGATAGAAATTAAAATGCTCATAATATTCTTTCTCAATTAGTTTAATGTAAATGATTTCTCCCAAATCACTGTGTAAATTATCTGTTTATCCATCCATCTATCATCTATCTATCATCATAACTATACCTATAAATATGTCTAGAGCTATAGTTATATCCATAGCCATATTCATGGTCCTTTTACGAGATACACATTTTAAGCTACCTACTGGACCAGTAGTCTTTGAATCAGGGAATAATTAATTTTCAGTCAGCTACATGATATAACTATCAGCATATTCACTGTCTCTAATGTAAATGGATACAATTTTAGTCTAATTGATAGTAATTTTGATCTCTATGTGAGGGTTTTTCATTGGAATCCTGAATGAAGACAAATAATATAAACTGGTTTGGCTGTGGCAAGTCCATACACACCGATGTTGTAGTTTGATCATGTGTACCATCTACTTTATCTTCTCATATCCCATTGTTTTTCTTTTGGTTAATCTTTTATTCTGCAATACAGCTTCTTTATACATGTCTTTTTATACTCATTACATTTAATCTCCTCCATCTCTCTTTCTGTGTGTGTGGTGGTATGTGTGTAGTTGAGACAAAGTATCAGGTAGCAGAAGTTTAAGTACCATGCCTCTAGGTATGAACAATTGCCTCAAGGCCCTTTCAGACATTCTTGCAAGCTCACCTCTATTAGTTTATGCTACCCACTGATTGGTACAATCAGATCCTAACAGATAAGCCTCATTATCCATATTTATTCTAAGTTGCAGAAAAGACAAAGAAACAAAAGAAGAAACATCAACACAATAAAAAACAGATAGCAATATGTAGAAGCACCTCAATTATTCAAACTTATATGACTAGATAACAGCACAAAACACAAACACTATTAATGAAGACACTCTGCCTCCAGGAGTTGGAACAGAGGCTGAGGGTATGGCTGACCAATAACTGGCCCAATTTGAGACCATTCCCATAGGCAAGCACTAATACTTCACACTATTAATAATATTCTATTATGCTTGCACACAGGAACATATTGTTCTCTGAGAGGCTCTAACCAGCATAAAACTCAACCAGTTAGAGATACCTACATCCAAACTGTAGGCAGAGCTTAGAAACTCTTTTGGAAAAATCGAAGAATTCTGGCCCCAATGGAGATAGAAATGCCACAAGAAGACCAACGGAGTCAACTAATCTGGACCCTTGGGATGCTGAGTATCTAAACCATGAACCAAAGAAAATACATAAGGCTGGACCTAGGTCTCCCTACATATATGTAGCAGATATGCAGATTGGTCTTTGTGTTGGTCCCAAACAAATGAAGCAAGGGCTATCCCAAATGTTGTTGCCTGTTTGAGGGATATGTTCTTCTAAATGGGCTTCCTTGCTTGACCTTAGTGGTGGAGAAAGGGTCTAGTATTGCTAAGACTTGAAATGTCAAGAATGGGGAATAATCAGGAGTCCCCACTCACTCAGAGAAGAAAGGTAGTGAGATGTGTGAGGTCATGAGAGAGGATGTCTTGCAGGGGACAGTGAGCAGGATGTAAAGTGAAGGTGTAAAAAAAAAATTAATTTAAAAATAGTAATCCCAGACCAACAAAGGAAAGAAAAGAAGATGGCACATCATGTATTGGATTAAATAAGCAAGATCTATCTTTCTACTCCATTTAAGAAATATACTTTAACTATAATAGTAGACATTATCCTGGGAAAAAAGTATTAAAAATGATAGTCGATGTAAATGGAATCAAGCATCAGAAACATTTATGTATTTGGCAAAATAGATTTTAATTCAAGACTAAGTAGAAGATATAAGAAAAGACATGATATACTCTTGAAATAGAAAATATATCAAACACATGAGCACCCATGTTCATAAAAAAAAAAAAAAAAAAAAAAAAAAAAAAAAAAAAAAACTTTAAAGCAGATAAAAATCACATGCTGGCCCTCAACAGTGATGGTGCTTGATTTCAGTGCTACACTCTTGCTAAGAGACAGGTCTTCCAGACTCAAACCAAAGAGAAATGATAGAGTTAAAGATCATCAGAAATCCAGCAAGATCAGTGTATACTTTAGAATATTTTTTTTCAAACAACAAAAATATACGTTCTTCTTAACAACTTCTGAAACTGTATTAAAGTTTACCACACAGCAGAAAACAAAACAAGTCTTAACAAATGCAAGAAAATGGAAATAACACACTTTCTTTATGGAGTAAAGAAACAGTTTGTTCATCATGGAGTAAAGCTGTTTATCAACAGCAAGAGAAATATGTGCTCAGCCAAACTGGAAAAAATATAAATGGATATCTTTTTTAATTAGGATATTTTCTTCAAATGGTTTCTTCTTTTTGTATTAGATACTCTGTATTTACATTTGAAATGTTATCCCTTTACACTGCCCACTTCCATCCCCTCTCCCCCTTCATTTGCCTTCACAAAGGTACTCCCTTCTGATCACAGTCTTCATCCCTTTGCCTTGGCATTCCTCTACATTGGGAAAATGTGCCCTCTCTGTAACAAAAGTCTCTTCTCACATTGATGCCAGACACTGCTGGATAAATTTTTGATTATATAAAAATACTAAACTTAAATCAGGATGAGATAAGCAATTTAAACAGACCCAAAATTTATGTGAGACAGAAGTAGTAATTAAATATTCCTTCACCCTAAGGGAAAACAAAGGCCGAGAGATCCTGACAGATTCTTCTTGAATTCAATAGACTTTTCAAAGAAGAATTGACATCATTACTCCTCATATTATTATTAAAAATAGAAACAGAGGAACAATGCCTAATGCTTTATATAAAGCTACAGTGACTCTATATTCAAATCACAAAAGACTTAAAATAAAAAAATACAGATTAGTTTTTCTTATGAATGTAGACAGAAAAATTTTTAAAATACTTGCAAACTAAATCCAAGGTCAACACTCTGAAGACATTATTCACTATGATCAGTAGGTTTTATTCCAATGATACAAGGATATCAAATGATACAAGGATAGTTAAATATATGAAAATCAGTAAGTATAATCCACCGCATAAACATACAGAAGGTTAAATACCACATAATCATATCATTAGATATAGAAATGACTTTGGACCAAATTCTCATGATAAAAGTAGTAGAGATATTAGGTACACAAGGGACATACATAAAAGTCATAAATGTATTTACAACAACCACACGCCAACATCTACCTAAACAAGACAATCTCAAAACAATTTCATTAAAATCAGGAGCAATACAAGTTTGTCCACTTTCCTCATAAGTCCTCAATATAGTACTTGAAGATGTATCCAGAGCAGTAAAGAAAATGTAGGAGATGAGGGTTAATTAGTAAGTCAAAGTATCTTCATTTACTGTGATATTAATTTATACAAAATAACCCTAAAATATCCATCAAAAAATCTAAAAATTTGTTAAGATCAGTAGTCCCTCTTCCTCTATATATAAATTACAAAATTAAATAATACCCATCACAATAACTTCAATAATATCTTCATGTAACTGTAATTCAGCAAATGAAAGACTTGTATAATAAGAACATAAAGACACAGAACAAAACTGAAATGGACATTCCAGGATAAAACAATTTTATATACTCATGTATTGACAAGATTAATATAGTAAAAATGGCCATTCTACCAGAGGCCATCCAAAGATTTCTACAATCCTCTTCAATAATCTAACACTACCAGAGGCAATGCAGACAGTTGTGCAATCTTCTTCAATGTTCAAATACAATGTTCCCATATTGGGAAATGGTAAAATGCTTCATAGCAAATGAAATGACAGATTTTAACATCATAAAGAAACACCAAAAGAAAACAGGATATCCTGAATAATAAAATAAGACCAAGAAATACCAACTTCCCAACTTCAAATTGTACTACAAAGCTATAGTGATACAAACAGCATAGTATTAATGTAAAACAGACATGTTGATTAATGGAATTTAATTGGAGACCCAGACATAAATTTATACACACACACCAACATCTGATTTTTTAATAATAAAGACTTTATCTTAAAGAAATGGGTTCTGGTTAAAATAGAAGTCTATATGTAGAAAAATGCAAATAGGTTTATACTTACCACTTTCCACAAAACTCTGCTATAAATAGTTCAATAAACTCAACATTAGGCCAGATTCCTTGAATCTAGTAGAAGGGGAAATAGGAACTATTCTTGAACGAATTGATTTTGTAAAACAATTTTTGAAAGAGTCACCGATAGCATAAACATTAAGAATAACAATTAATAAATAAGCCATTATAAAATTGTAATGCTTCTGTGTGTTAAAAAATATCATCATTCAGACAGAGCAGTAAGCTACAGAATGGGAAAACATCTTCAATAATAAACAATCAGATATATAACCAAAATCTAAAAGTATATAAGGAACTAAAAATATTTTGGATGTTAAGAAAACAATAACTCAGTTCAAAAAATGGAGCACAGAATTAAACAAAGCTCCCAAAGATGAACCATGAATGTCCGAGAAACAGCACTTAATGGAATTAATATCTTTAGTCATCAGGGAATAAATGCAAACTACTTGAGATTTAATTTCACACCACCAGAACTTACAATTTCAATAAAATATATAATAAAAATTAAAAAAAATGTATGCTATTGAGGTTGTAGAGTAAGTGAAATACTCATCTATTTCTAGTGGGTGTATAAACTTCTATGGAAGTTATGAAAATCATTCGGTGGTACTTTAGAAAACTTGAAATAAATCTGCCTCAAAATCCAGTTACAGTACTTTCTTATATACTCAAGGAGTTCTACCTATTGCTACAGACAGAGATGCTCACCAATATATATTGCTATTGTTCATAATATCCAGCAAATAGAAACAGCCAAGATGTTTGTCAAAATATGACTGAATACATGCTCTATTCATTCAAGAAAATGTTATTCCTTCATTGGGAGTCCTGCCTGACCACAGGAGGTGACTCAGTGCAAGGAGTCTTAGCCAGAGTAACCCCCATATACTACCTGAACTACCCCATGGCAGTTCACCAACAAGTATCAGAAATTCCTATCCCATTCCCATTCCCTCTGCTCTCACTACACCTGATTCCCTCCCTGCTCTACTCCCCTGGGCATCCCCTCTCCCACCCAGTTTCCTTCCTTTATCCACCTCCAATATCTATTTTATTTTCTCTACCAAGGAAGTTCAAGTCACTCCCTTGAAAAGTCCATTTAATTTGACTTCCTTGGGTCTGTGGACTTTATCATGGTTATTCTAAACATTTTGGATAGTATCTACTTATAACAGTATATACCATGTGGGTCTGGATTACCTCACTAAACATCTTTTCTAGTTCTATCCATCAGCCTGTAAATTTCATGTTCTTGTTTTTAATAGCTGAGGAGTATTCCATTGTGTAAATGAACTATTTTTTTGCTTGTTTTGTGTTTTTTTTTTTTTTTTTGTTGTTTTTATTTATTTTTCGCATGCTTCAGTTAGAGCATGCTGGCTTGTTTTGATAATATGTTCTGCTTAAAGAAGATCCTAGTATAACTGTCTTCTGAGAATGTCCACCCAGTTGACAATGTAAAGAGATGCAGAGAACAAAAGCCAAACAGTAAATGGAACTCAGGAGTCTAGTGGAAGAATTGGGGGAAATAAAGAGGATAGAGACTACACAAGAAGATTCAAAGAATGAACTAATCAGGACACTTAGGAGCTCCCAGAGTGGGTATTACCAACCTAAGACTTAGCATGTCCTAGACACAACCATTCCCCCAAAACTAAACACACACACACACACACACACACACACACACACACACACACACACACACTAAATTTGTTGTCTGCCTGTAGATTCCATTTCCCTTATTGGGCTACCTTGTCTTGCCTCAGTGGAAGAGAATGCTTCTAGTCCTGAAGTCACTTAATATGATACAGTGGAGTGATACTGCTTTGTACCATGGACTGCCTGCAGCCTGACCATACCTGCCCTTGGAGATTAGAAATGTGTAGCATTGAATCAATGGCTCAGACTCTAGGAGCAGGGGAGACTGCTGCCCACCTAATTTATTAATCTGGAGGGACACACTTTATACACTCTACCTGCAATCCATTGGTATCAAGTAAGCATATATTCCATATGGTAGTTCCAGATTAGTTGGCATTTTCTGTAACCAACCTTTAGGTTTTCAGACTGTTTTCAATTAAGTCCTCATATGGAGATTATCTCCATGAATGCATGGCCCCCATGGTTTAAGGGAAAGTGGCCACAGCTTCTTCAGTGGGACCTATCATTAATTGTAAATTTCTACCTTTTTGTTTTTAGATTTGAATAGCATAGTAGGAGCTAAGGAGCCATTGCCTCAACACTGGAGGATTACCAGTATATGGGACTGTGTCTTTTTTAGGCTGTCCTGTCTTTCAGGATCTTACCTGTCATTGACTACCAGCTCTCAAAGGGACACCACTCCTGAGGCATATCACACAATGGGGAGATGAGGAACAGTCTACATGGTAGTCTCACAAATCTTTGTCCTCTAAGTTTTGGTCGATTCCTTAGTGGGTCTGTGATCAGGATTTTTAAGAGCCATCAGCACCATGATGGTCATCATATTTATCAAGCTCTGCCTAGAAATATGGTGCAGACAACATTTCAACAAAAAAATTGCTAGTATAGCAATTTCTCCCTTCATAGTGTAAATGACTATCCATGATGGTCAAACAGCTTCTGAATATTTTTACACATTTTTCCTAAGAATCTGGCACATAAGGAGAAAGCTTTCTCCTGAAGTAGATGGGAAGGAGGACAGAGATTCACAAGAAGATAATATGCAAGGGGTGAGAGACCGTGAAGGATTTAATCCTAGATGAGATACCTTTTATAAGCCCTTCCCTTAAAATTTCTTGAAACTATGGAGAAGACGGAGGGGCAGAATAGTGTGTTTCCAGGGGAAATCTAGGAAACGCAATAACATTTGAAGTGTAAATAAATAAAATATCCAATAAAAACACTAACTTGTTTTACAGTTGGCATAAAATACAAAATACTGTACAGAAACACAGATGAGATTATTTTACAAGTTACTTTTTTCTAATTATACTGTACTTTATCAACAGTACTTGAAATACCTATAATTGTATAATTTTAATATATGAATATTTATATATAATTATAATATCTCTATGTCTATGCAAATATAACATTTTTATTGGCTGAGAACTGATGACAAATGATTTGTTGACTAGAAGTAAAATAAATATTTCTTAAAACATACAGATAACATAAACACATTTTATTCACATTACTATAGAAAAATGCACATGCAGAGTAAGAAGTAAATTTAATTCTTTTGTGAGATTAGAGCTGATATAAAGAATGGTAGGGTGATATGACTATGTCCAGGATAATCTGTAGAAAATCAAGCAGGAACATTTCTGTTTAGAAACTTTGCACCCGTAGTGTCTGCAGGCAAAGAAATATTCTCATCCCCATATTTGAACAACAAGTTTTTATTTCATATACAAGAAACATGCAGTTTTATTTTAATATTTAAGTTCATCATAAACTTAAATATCAGATATTTAAAATGCACCTTATTCAGCTGTGTTATTAACTACTGTAGTTTAGTATATTGTAGAGGGATGGTACTTCAGCCTTGGTGAATAGAACGAGAATCTGTAGTTCATAGTTAGTGCTCACCAACTGAAGAGAGGGTGAGAACTCTACACATTTTATGGATTCCGAAAAAGATAAAAAATTAAAATATATGGTCCAGTTTATAATGAGCATGTGTTGATATCATTCCATCATAAAACAATACGAAACAAAACACATTTCTGAACTAAGCCATTGCAAGTTGGAGACTATATATTTCTTTTAGTTCCGGTTTCTATTGCTAGGATGAATCACTGTGACCAAAAGCAAGTCAGGGAGAAATGGATTTATTTGGCTTATACATCCATATCCTAATCTATTATTGAAGTATGTCATGACAACCCTAACAGCACAAAAACCTTGATGCAGGAGCCAATGCAGAGGTTGTAGAAGAGTGCTGGTTATCGGTTTGTTCCTTATGGTTTGTTCAGTCTGCTTTCTAATAGAACCCAAGACCTCCAACCCAAGATGGCCACACACAAGGCACTGGCCCCTGTACCATCCATCATTAATTAAGAAAAGGTTCTTACCTACAAGCCTGTCTTATGAAGGCATTTTCTGAGTTGGGGTTTCTTCCCTTCAGAAGATTCAACTTAATGTTAAGCAGACATAAGTCGGCAGTGCAGTATGACATATATTTTCTTGAAAATTTATGAAAAATTAACACAGTTAATATCTGAGTGTGTCATACTATATTATTTGTTACTAAAAATATCACAGGAAAAAAAACATATCCAGAAAGTATTACACTAACAAAAAATATGTTTGACTTACTATATTTTTTCTGATTTTTATTATTGTTGAAAAACTTCTAAAGATTAGTTTTTTGAACAAATTTATACATTCTTCTTTCTGATCAATATAAAACATTATATTTAGATATGATCATCTTATATTTTCATATTTAGTATTGGGAACACAAAGACTGTAGCAAGCAAGCTTATGGAGAATAGAGGCCAACTTGATCACTCCTTCATCAGGAAGGTTTGGAAAGGAAACTTTAGTGATTAGGCACTAAGCCTTCTTCCAGCTCATTTAATATATCCTTAAGAGAAAATGTTAAATCTCTATTTTTATGTTTCGTTATATATAAAGTACAGTGTTTATTGGAATTCTAATGAATGACAACAAACTTTATGCACCAAGCAAACACAATTATATATTTTAGCCTAATTCAAAAAGAAGAAAGACAGCGTGGAGAGGGGGGAGTGAGGAAGGAAGGAAGTAGGGGTAAGAAGTCAAGTTAAGAGTTGGGAGCAAAGTAAGCAACAAGAAAAAATTCAACATAATTTCAGAAAAGTGGCAGAAACAAATGCCATAAATTTGGGAAAAAAAATTCTTGCAATTTGTCTGCCTAACGTTTTAAAACAAAAAATATATTTTAAATTATTTCTTTTCTTTTAATTGAAGAACTTTATTTTAAAAAACAAAGATAAATGTTGAGATTTTAAAAGCATTTTTGCATAACAGTATATGAGTACATTTTGTCAGTACTTGATTTTTTAAAGGTTTGAATTATTTCTAATTGTTAAAATACTTTTACTTTGTTGTACTATTCCAAAGTATATTTTAAATTATTTTACATGAAAATACTTAAAAATGAAGCACTTACTGTTTGTGTCTGTAGGTGATTTTAATACCCTGTGCCTCTAGGTTTGATATGGCAGCCAGCAGCTGAAATTGACATGTGAGAGTTCTCAGTCCCAGATGCTAGCTGCCAACTGCTTTTGTTCTTGTTTCCTTGGAAACGGAGGCTATTTTCAGGGAAACAAGGTAAGTACAACTTTTGTAGCAGAGAAGTGGAATGCTCCTTTGTTGTGTCTGGCTTATTTGCTGAGATCTTTAAGTATAACTTTCCAGAGTGGAGTAAAGTTGGAGACAGTTGAGGGCTAAGCAGCTTATGACAAAGTATCAGTGCATGTATGGGAGTAATCATATAACAATTTAGTGTGGAGACCAAATACAATGTATAAGTGTACAGTTGAAATAACCAAAACTTTTATCAAGCAAAAAGTCTTTTCAGGCCGATGTCAGCTAACACATCTAAAGAGATGCTGTTAAATTTTCAGGATTGCCAAAGAGGCTATAATGGAGTGATTACCTGTACCCACAGTTCTCTCAAAGGAGTCTCTTGCAGCTGGTGACACTGGCTCCCATGTAGCATTTAAGGGGGGTGGGTGGGCCATACATGGAGATAAAGAAGGAGAGAAACGAAAAGATTTTCTGCTGCCAGGTTTCGCAAATCTCTTTTCATACTTTTAACTTACTGTTCATCTCCTCTGAACCTAAGAGGCACTGACCAGATAGAGGCAGCTAATATGGAAGAGACCTAAAAGAGAGAAGAAAATAGAATTAGTCACAGAAAATGTGATATTCAGAAACTGACAAGTCAGAGGATACCATGTTGCCCCTGCCTCAAATAAATTTCCTTTTCTCCATATTATAGATATTTTTGTGACCAGCACAGAAATTTTTATAAGATAAAAACTTTCAATAGTTATGTGATTACACTTTTGAATGATATATTTAATTTTCCAAGGAAAGGAATAGAAAGATTAAAATAATATAAAAGAATTAGAAATATTATTTCATTTTTAATTATTTAATCAGTGGTGGTGTTTGTGTGACTGGAGTATAATTGAAATAATTTATTTGGGGAAATTAATGTCCTAAGTAAGAAATCATATTTTGTGAAGATTCTTTGTATTGTTGAAGTGGATTTCCGGGGAAAATAAAGGCTGGGAATGGTCATGGTGACAACAGTTACCTGCTTAAATGACTTTAAAACATACATTTTTAAAAAGTGGAGTTACTTCCTCCTTGGTAAATTGTCAGGGTCACTGAATATTCAAATAAGGAAATCTGTCAGCTTAACATTATGATAAAACCCAGAAGTTTAAAGGCAATTCTCCTGTCTGTGAAAGAGCAGTGATTAAACGTAAGGCTCCTTCGCTGGTGTTCTGTCACAGCCTTCATGTTTCCCATCACACTACATATGGTCCAATTGTTTACAGATTACAAAAAAAAAGAGCCCTGCTCAGATGTGAAAACAAGATGTTTTCTTCACTTTCAAATAGCAGGCTGACTGCCAATTTTTACAATTAGTTATTCTGTGCTAAGGGGAAAAGGGAGTTTAATTATCACAATTTCTTGTGTTTGGACATTATTCTGTGAAGGGCTATCAACCTGAGCATGACAGGAATGGTCTCTGGTCCATGAGATTGTGAAAGTCTCTTGAGAAAGATAAGGAGTTGTAAACTAAGATGGACAAAAGCATCTTTACTAGAAATAGGTATAAAAACATCATGGAAAAAGCCACCTGCCAATAATGCCATTTCTCCATAACACCGTCTGGCAGGACAAATTTTGCAATGTTCAGTAATAGCACTGCATATAGCTTGAGTGCTCATATCAATGGGTCACTGACTCTTTAGAAAGAAGGGTGGAGTGATTACAGCAGGGCAAAGGGCTGGTTGTAAAAAGGACTCTTGTTCATAAACCAAATCCTTTGGATTGGATGAGGTCAAAATTGGTATATTTATTCCTTAGTGAAACTGTTCAGGCCTGCATTAAGTTATAATTGCATTGCTATTAGTAACTTGAAGAAAACGCATTAATAAACTTAATGGGCTTAGATTTCTATATAATGTGTATAAGTGTCCATGAACTTTCTAATGCCACCTTGACTTATTTAGATCTGATAGTTAACTTTGAAATTAACACAGGGTAAGAAGTAGAATCATAATAATAATTAGTGGTCCCAGGAAAAAGGACAACAGCATGTGAAACAGGAGAAGAGATCAGAAATCAGCTCAATAATTTCATTTCAATTCAGTTTGCTTGTAATAGAATTCCATACTGAAGGCCAGAATTTTAAAAAGCAGTCAAGACAATGGTGATAAACTTGCATTTGGAGTCAAGTTCTGCTAATACAGTCTCTGAGAGCTATGTCTTTTTATCTTCTTATTTTTCAGTACCAGTGCTTATGGTTAGAAGTAGGTGAGTGCCAACTTTGTGAAATGTAATTAAACTTGAGTAGGTTTGCATATTCTTTTCATCAATCAGTGAACAGGCTTTTAAAATTCAATTTGGATAATTCTAGATGGATACATCTCCTTGAAATTATATAAAAACTCTCAATGGTTTAATAATTTCAAGTGTAACTATGTTTCAAGTTTGGAGGGATGGAACAGTCATATCCACTAGAAACTGGAAGAGCCATAAAACCAGCACAGCTGCTTGACACGGGACCAGCAAAGCTGAGCAGATTGTGACAATCAATGTCTTTCTATCTCTAACCTGGGACTTGGTCCCTGCATACTACATTCTTGGAGACTTTCTCCATTAATATTCATTTTATGTCTCTTTTGAACAAAACTATGTCAAAATCCTAAATTAGTTTTATCTTGCCACAATTTAGAAGTCTTCCTTATTCCCTGGAAATCATTAGGCACAGATAAATATGCAGCAAGAGGAGGTCATTACTCTAGAAATATTCTTGGGGTATCTTCCCCTGAACAAACTCAAACAGTATAATTGATGTACAGTAACTAGAGACAGCTGACAGTTTCTGACTGTCCAGGAGAATAGGCTGGAGATTCAATGTCTCTGTGTTTTATAAAGGCTTAGAGGTCTGTAAAAATGTGAGGTAAAGATAAGTGGTTGTACAGAGTACACTCCTGAAGAAATAAAACCCAGTAACTAAGATAAATTGAATAATGGAATTGCCAAGAAACAACTCACAGAACTTATGAAGTTCAAAGAGAAGGAAGGCCAGAAGGTGGATGCCTCAGTCCTTCTTAGAAGGGAGAACAAAACTCTCATGGGAGGAAATAATGGGACAAATAGAGGAGCAGGGATTGAAGAAATGATCATCCAGGGACTGCCTCACCTGGGGATACACTCCATATGCAGCCACTAACCCACACACCATTGCTGATGCCAAGTAGTGCTTACTGGCAGGAACCTGATATGGATGCCTCCTCAGAGGTTCTGCCAGAGCCATACTGATACAGAGGAGGATGCTTGCAGCTAACCATTGGACTGAATATGGGGACCACAATGAAGGAGGTAGAGAAAAAACTGAAGAAACTGAAAGGTTCTGAAACCCCATGGGAAGAACAAAATGATCAACTAACCAAACCTAGAACAGCTCCCAGGGACTCAAACACCAACCAGTAAGTTCGAATGGAGAGACCCATGGCTCCAGGAGCATATGCAGCAGAGGATAGCAGTGTCTGGCACCAATGGAAGGAGAGGCCTTTGGTTCAGTGAAGGCTCAATTTCCCAGTGTAAGAGAAGGCCAAGGTGGTAGGGTGGTAGAGGGTGTTTGGAAGAGGGAGCACCTTCATGGAGGCAATGGGAGGGGGAGGGGGGCATAGGATTACGGAAAGGGCGTTAACATCTGAAATGTAAATACAGAGAATATTCAATAAAAAATTTAAAAAATGTTGAGGAGAAGAAACTTTTCCTATTTTATAGCATAGATGATGAAACACTTAGTAGTAAAAATTAGATATTAGTATTTGCTACTCATAAAAAGACTGGTTCCAATAATTTCTGTTTGTCTGAAATGCTGTGAAACAACAAACATTGCCAGTGTAAAAGTGGATTATTGTATATCAAATGTGTTTACTTTAGAGTGACAGTCTTTAGATCCTTTAAACTGGAGTAATAGGGCTGATAATAAGTAGAATAATCTGTTTTGTTTGTATTCTCTAACTCTGACTTTACTTGTAACTGGACATGTAATGAAAAGTCAAATATATATGTTGTACCACTTGCACAATCATTCATCTTTCTCTGTGCTGTGAAAGTTGTATGAATAAAGAAGCAGCTGGTTGCTAGTCAGTCAGAGCAGCAGAAATTGCCTGGTTTGCTAGTCATTCAGCTCAAAGATTCCATCTCACCTGGCCATTCTTTCCCCTTGCCAACTCCTTATCTGCTGTTCTGGTGCTCTGTCTGGAAGGATCCTCCAACTGAGTTTCCTGTGGAAATGGCCTGCTGGGAAGGCTCTTGGCAGAAGGGAGAGGCTATTCAAATGACAATATGTAATGAAAAGTGAAGTTCTCTCATTCTAACTTTTAGTTCGATTCTTCCCGGTGTTAGTTTTACGGCGATTTTAATAATAACCACGATCTATATCAGGATTCATTTATATTAGATAAAATCATTTCTTCCAACTTCATAAGGGTTGAGCAAATTACTACAGTATGTCTAACTTCTCCTCTATATATGAGTTTTGTCAGTTACGCTTGTTTTCTGCTAATGGTTTTCATTTTTTAGTGAGTTTTAACTACTTAAATCATATTTTAATGCATACAAATAAAATTTCAGTATTGCACATAGCAGAATCACCTATTTTGACACATGTTATTCTGTAAAATATTTAAATATTTGTGGCATTGTGACAAAATTGAAGATTCTACTGTTATGTCAAATAGATTTTCAACATAACATATATTCTACCATCATATTGCCTTAATTGATATGAGCATTTTACATTTGAAGTTGAAACAAGAAAGTACAATCACACTTTGAATGTTGTTTATATTATTTGTGATTGTATTTTAACTATAACACTTCTCCCTTTAATTTTCCCCCTCCATGTTCTCTTCTATAGCCCTCCCCACTCTCATTTAATTCATGGCTTCTTTTGATATCAAGTATTTTTTTATAATTCAAAAGCAAATTTTATTGAAATTAGATCATCAGCATCAAAGGTCTGAAGGCACAGCATGAAACATAAACACTTGGCAAGTAATGAATCATTTATAGAATGACTTTTTGGTAAATTATTATTTAAACATAAAGTTTATAGTCAAGCAATAGTATTATGATGTTAATTTTAACCAACTTCCAAATATATCCATTTAAATTTTATCCTAAATAAGAATTATATCAAAGTTACATTCTACTGGTCAATAAATGTAAGAAGATATTCTGTGAGTCATTTTACTAAGCAATATGTTTGCAAGCAATTACACATAAACAATTGAGCCTGGTTTGACTCTGTATTTACTACACTTTGCATGGTCAACTGATGAACTATTTGTCAAATAGATTGTTTTTTTCATTTTTATTGAAGACTCTCTGTATTTATATTTCAAATGTTATAACCCGCTACTACCCTCCCTCTTCTCCAACTTGCTTCCATGAAGGTACTCCTTCTCCCAATCACCCTCTCCACCTCAGTGGCTTCACTAGTTGATGATGTTGTTCTTCCCATGAGGGTGCAAATCTCAGTCCTTCCTCTAGCTCTTTCATTGGGGTCCGCATGTTCAGTCTGATGTTTAGCTGCAAGCATCCTCATCTGTATCTGTTTGAATTTGGGAGAATTTCTGAGAAGACATCCATGTCTGCTCTCTGCCAGTAAACACTTCTTGGCATCAGCAATAGTGCTTGGGTTTGGTGGCTGTATATGCAGTGGTTCCCCAGGTGACACAGTTTCTGTAGATCCTTTCTTCAAACCCCACTCCTCTATTTGACCTTGTATTTCTTCCCCTGCTTTGTTCTCCCTTCTAAGAAGGGCAGAGGTATCCTCATTATGGTCTTCCTTTTTGAGCATCATAAGTTATTTGGATGGTTTCTTGGGTATTCAGAGCTTTTTTTTTGGGGGGGGGGAGTTAGTATCTGCTTATCAGTGAGTACATACCATGAGTGCTCTTTTGTGACTGGGTTACCTCACTCAGGATCATAGCTTCAAGTTCTATCCATTTGCCTAGGAATTTTATGAACTCATTGTTTTTAATAGTTGAGTAGTACTCCACTGTGTATATGTACCACAATTTCTGTATCCATTCTTCTGATAAAGAAGATCTGGGATTTTTCCAACTTCTGGCTATTATAAATAAGGCTGCTATGAACATGGTGGAGCACATAACCTTGTTAGATTTGGGATCATCTATAGGGTATATGCCCAGGAGTAGAATAGCTGGGTTATCAGGTAGTATTATGTCCAATTTTCTGAGGAACTGCCAGACTGATTTCTAGAGTGGTTATACCAACTTAAAAATCCTACGGACAGTGGAGAAGTGTTCCTCTTTTCCACATCCTTGCCAGAATCTGTTGTAACCTGTGTTTCGTATCTTAGCCATTCTGACTGGTGTGAGGTGGAATATCAGGGTCAGTTTGATTTGTATTTCCTTGATGGATATGGATGATGAATGTGGTTCTCAACCATTTGAGATTCTTCAGTTGAGAGTCCTATGTTTAGCTCTGCACTCTACTTTTTAATTGAGGTCCGGGATAGGGATTTCCCTCAGATGTTATTTTATTTTTAAGATTGATTTTTGCTATCCTGGATTTTTTTTTTTTTTTTTTTTTTTTTGGTTATTCCAGATAAATTAGAGAATTGCTCTTTATATCTCTGTGCAAAGCTGAGTAGGAATTTTGATGGGATTGCATTAAATATGTAATTTTCTTTTGGTAAAATGGTCAATTTTACTCTGTTAATCCTGCCACTCCATGAACATGGAAAATCTTTCCATCTTCTGAGGAATTTCATGCTTCAGAGACTAGAAGTTCTTGTTGTACAGATCTTTCACTTGTTTGGTTAGACTTAAACTAAAATATTTTATATTATTTGTGACTATTCTATGTGTAATTTCCCTAATTTTTTCCTCAGCCCATTTATCCTTTGCAGAGTTGAAAGCCACTGATTTGTTTGAGATAATTTAATATCTAGCCACTTCACTGAAGTTGTTCATCAGCAGTAGGAGTTCACTTCTAGATTTTTTTGGATCACTTATGTATACTATCATCCACAAATAGTGATATCTTGACTTCCTTCTTTCTAATTTGTATCCCTTTGACCACCTTTTGTTGCCTAATTTATTTAGCTAGAACTTCAAGTACTATATTGCATACATACATACGTATTTAATTAAATAGATACGGTATTGAATACATAACAGTGGGCATTCTTGTTCCTGCTTCCCTGGTTCCAGTGGGGGTTCCCAGTTATACTGGATGTTGGGGCAAATGTGGTGACCTCAACTGTTATCCTGGGTGTGTCAGAGCTCCAGTGTTCCTAGGTGTGTTAGATCTACTGGGAATAGAGCTTCTTCTGGGTATTGCAGGAGTGGAGTAGATGGAGAGCCAGAACCCTGACTCTACTGCAGGCACAGGTAACAAAAAAGAAGGAACCTGTGCCTCAGGCTAGGTAACTCAGAGTGTTACAGCAGGTGTTGTAATATCACTTGTGATCCTGGTTGTGTCACAACTGCTAGGAGTCAAACTTCCTCTGGGTGTTGTAGCAATGGTGGGAATCCATCCCCCAGGGTCCTCTCCTGGCACAAGTGCAAACTGGAAGGGTTCATGAGTCATATATGTGAGAATATTCTAAGTAAATATAATTTACATCCCACTTGTTCAGGCTTATTATACACTGCTATAGCTACTTTCACATTTTAAGCAAATGGATATATATGTTTGACTTAAGAACTCAAAAGGAATGAAAAGACAGAAGTGAAAGGAGGGTTATTGAAACAAAAGAGTTAAATAGTGATAGATGTTTTTTTTAATCTCAGAATACAATATTCTCCAGTGTAAGGATATTAGAAGAGCTCTAGATGCCCTAATAAACTATGTCAAAATTTTACACACACACACAAACTTAAGTTTGAAAAATACAAATGATTTTTTGAAGATATTCAATCTTTGTATATTTAATTTTTTATTAAAACTATTAAAACTTAAAATGTTAAGGAAGCCATACAAAGTAAACTCAACAAGAGTCAAACATTCAAAACTGCAAAACAGTAATGGTCATGGAAGGAATCCAGTTGTCTTGAGTATTTGATTCAGAGATAAGTACATATGAGTGAATATTCATTTCCTTTTCCCCAGAACAAAACGTTCAAGATATTTTGTTCTAAGAAAATGGCAGATTGGCACTAGAAACTTTTTAGCAAATGAACGACGGTATAAAGAGTTACAAAGCTTATTCTAGAGTATTGCATGTTCCAAGTACCAGGACCTTGGGGAATTCTACATGATTCAGTACTCAGAATTTGAATTCTTTTCAATTTATCTAGATTGCCACAGCTCCTTTGCTTGGGAAAGATGAATCTTTCATATGTGATCTTCTGGGATAATCTGAAATGGTAAACAACTTGAAGAATCATTTCATCAGAGAGAAAAACTATCAAGAGGAGATTTTTATGGTCAATACAAATATTAAGACTTAGTCTTGTAATGCGCTAGAGGACAACCAAAGTCTTCAGAGTAAATTAACTACCAAATATCTTCAGTGACTTTGAGTAGCACAAGAACTTGTCAGTACTCTCCAATGACTTTATATGGTTTCCTCAGATCATGACATTTTAGAATGTTATACAAGATTCTATTTGGAATGTAATTCAACTTGTTTCAGGTTACTACAGGGTACAAACAAATAGGGGTATAAAAGAAATGGCCATGTGCATGACAAGATTCAAAGGAGCTTAAAAGGAAGTGGCGTAAGTTAGTTCAAGCAGCTCAGTGCAGATCAGATTTGAAACCTGATGCACAAAAGAAACTGTAGCTCGGGAACAATGAGTGACACAGAAGGGTTTGGGCTCCAGTGAAGAGCGGACAGTTATGGTTTACTTTATAAAAACAGTATGACATACACATTAAATGCCACCTAAATAATTATCTTTGTGTGAATAAATTAATAATTTGGTCAGATTTGGTCATGTAAACACCCATTTGAAGTAAGCAATAGTTACTTCAAAGGAAGGCACAAAGTGTTTGCTCAAAGTGTTGGCAAATGACTGAGGAATGTTGAACAATACATTAGAGATCTATGTCCCAGTGTCATTGCAAAAAGGATGTAAGAAAACCAGTAAGATCTGGAGGAAGTGGTAGAATGAACTAAAACAGTCTTCTCAGCATGACATCCTTTGCTTGGCATGTTCATATCTAAATCCTTGATCTTATAGCACTGGTATCAGATCTGAGAAGAACCGAGATTTTGAGCATTATGGGGGAAGGATGGAGATGAACACTTATGGCCCTCGGTTCCCCTATCCCTGTGAACATATATCGAGCAATGACAATCCATGAGGAGGTCTCATAATGTCTTCCCTAAATATATTGACGGTTTAATGATTATTAAGTAAGGACGCTGTTTTCTTCACTACTAAGAAGTCTATGCTCCTATGAATAATCTTTCACTGAAGAATTGGGAAACAACCCAAAAGAGCTCACAGGATGTTCAAAAAACAAATAATGAAAGAAAGATGTTGAAGTAGAGTGACATTAAGTAGAAGGAGGAAACCTCCTTGCAAAATGGAAGGGGAAGAAAGAGGATAATTGTAAAATAATAAGATGATAATATTATACATACATACATATACATATATATATATATATATGTATATGTCACACTCAAATTTGTTACTATACACAATCACCATATGATAATATAAAGTTAAGACCTTTAAAAGGATTACATGTGACTAAAGGCCTTGAAGTGTGCACCTTACATTTTAAAATTTGTTCTAAGTCTACAGATGTTGCTTGCCATAAGTAGCACCTTAAAGTTAAACTTAAGATTAACTCAAACATTTGGCTTGTCAGCAGCATTGGCCTCATTTCTAATAGTGGCCAGGTGCTACTGTTTAAAAGATACCATGATATACTACAACCTGGTTTCTAAGTATCAACTAAAACTAAAATAAGTTTGAAATAATTTGAAAAATTATGGCAGCTAAGTGTTTAATATATTATTGATTTTGCATTTGTTTGCATTTTATATAAACAATGGTGTTGCCATATTTTAAGAAGACTCATATATAATTAAAGATTCTGAAAATACAGCCATTTTGATAACAGTTTTTCTGCTGAACTGTAGCAGGAGTTTATTCTGCATCATTATTACCTGTTACTAATCCACAGTGGTGAGGTAATTCACACTGATTACTATTGGCAATAATGGAATGACTGAAATGGTCTGTTATTCTTTCAATTAAACATTAAAATAAAGTCATTATTTTCAATAGCTGAGTAGTACTCCATTGTGTATATATACCACATTTTCTGTATCTATTTCTCTGTTGAGGGTCATCTGGGCTACTTCCAGCTTCTGGCTATCATAAATAAAAATTAAATAAACATGGTGGAGCATGTGTTTTTATTATATAATAGAGCATCTTTTGGGTACATGCTGAGGAGTTGTATAGGTGAGTCTTAAGGTAGAACTACTTCCAGTTTTCTGCCGCACATCCAGATTTCCAAAATGGTTTTACTAGCTTGCAGCCCCCACCAGCAATGAAGGATTGCCCCTCTTTCTCTAAATCTTTACCAGCATCTGCTGCTGTCTGCACTTTTTATCTTAGTCCTTCAGATTGATGTGTGGTGGAATCACAATATTATTTTGATTTGCATTTTCCTGATGACTAAGAATGCTGAACACATATCTTTAAGTGTTTATCCCCATTCAAGATCCCTCACTTGAGGATTCTTTTTCTTTTCTTTTCTTTTCTTTTCTTTTCCTTTTTTTCTTTCTTTTCTTTTCTTTCTTTTCTTTTCTTGGATATTTTCTTTATTTACATTTCAAATGTCATTCTCTTTGCAAGTTTTTCCTCTGAAAACACCCTATCCCACCCTCCAGCCTCCTGCTATAAATGTGCTCTTCCCAACCCATCTACAACCCCCTGCCTCACTTCTCTGGCATCCCCTACACTGGGGCTTCAAGCCTTCAAGACCAAGGGCCTCTCCTCCCATTGATGGCTGAGATGTAGCGGGAGCCCTGGGTTGCTTCATGTGCAGTCTTTGGTTGGTGGTTTAGTCCCTGGGAGCTCTGGAGGGTCTGGTTGGTTGATATTGTTGTTCTTCCTGATGGGTTCCAAACCACTTCAGCTCCTTCAGTTCTTTCTCTGACTCCTAGTTCCATACTCCATTTTTAATAGGCTTCTTTGGTTCTCTGCAAACTGACTTCTTGAGGATTTTGTTTGTTTGTTTTGTTTTGTGCATTTTGGATATTAGCTCTCTATCAGATGTAGGCTTTTTTAAAGAACATTTCCCAATCTGCAGGTTGCCATTTTGTCCTACTGACAATGTCCTTTGCATTACAGAAACTATTCCCAAGAAAATTTCAGACTCCGGGGAAGAGAGAGACTCTCAGAACCTAATGGTTATGACTTTAGCTGAAATAACCAACAAAGGAAATACACAACGTGTAGAGACCACCATTCAGTAGATAGTCTAATAGTTTCAGTATACCTGGTTTAATGTGGAGATCTTTGATCCACTTACACTTGGGCTTTGTAGAAGGAGATAAGAAAGGGTCTATTTTCATTCTTTTGCATGCTGAGTGCCAGTTGGACCAACACCATTTGTTGAAGAGGCTGTCCTTTTTCCATTGAGTGTTTACAGCTCCTTTGTCAAAAATCAGGTGACCATATATGTGAGGGCTCATTTCTGGATCTTCTATTCTATTCCATTGATCCATGTTTCGAACTCATTAAACATTCTATGTTATATCCTTTCCTGGTTTTCCCTCCACAAACCCCTATCCCATCCCCCTACCCCTGCTTCTGTGAATGTACTCTTCCACCCAACCATCTACTCCCATCTCTAACCTAACATGCTAAGTTTTCCTTTATAGCATCTACATTTTGTATTTTCTTAGCTCTACATGCCATAATCTTCTACTTTTCTTTAACTTAACCACCACACCTTTCAACACTTAGCTTAAAGGTAAGCTGTACCAATGAGGGTACAAAAAATCATCTCAAAAATGTCTTCCTCCTCTGGTGTCTTACCCTTTTTTATTTCCATTCATCACAATTTTCATAACATATTTTGAAATTACTGTAAATCATTAAGCAGAAATGAGCATACATTTTTACTCTGTTCTATTCTTTGTGCCAGGGCTATTGAACAAGCTTAATAATCAAGAAATAATAATTTTAATCTCTGGGCCACATTCAATTTACTTTAAACATGATTTATTTAGTAAAATATTTACATGGGAAGATTCTGAGGTTTTGATTTCTCTTCTTTGTGAGAGATAAAAGGTAATCTGAGTATATAAAAAGCTTAGACAACACTTTGTCTCAGATCTCCGTACTGTACTTTGTACATTATATAATGTATATATTGTGTATATTTTATACTAGACTCTTCTTTAGGCTGCTCATATCTCATTATATTTATATTTGTTTATACTCAAAGATACCTAGTAATTATGAGATAAATAATAATTTAGCATGTGAAATAGGTATACCATATTTAAAAATATGAATTATTTTACATTCAACATAATTAAACTTACTTTTGATGTATGGTGATGAGGCTCATATCAAAACCAAGTAGGTGCTTTACATGTGAGTTTGCTCTTCAGCACAAAAATTAAAAGTTATTTTGACAAGAAAACTATCATAATGAGAAACACTAGACTAATTTTTAAGTATGTGATTATAGCAATTGTATTTCTTTTTAACCACTTCTACTATCTTGATAAGAGAAAAAAAGGCAAGTGTCATGCCTGATGTGGTGGCACATGCCTTTATTCCCAGAACTGAGGAGGCAGAGGCAAGAGAAGCTCTCTGTGAGTTCAAAGCCTGCTTAGTCTACATAGTGAGTTCCAGGAAAACTGAGATTATATAGTGACAACCAGGGCAATACAGTGGGATCCTGTGTTAAAATAATACTTAACCAATGACGTATTTCAGTAAACACTGACAAGCAATGAAGCTAGGGCAAAGGGGTGAACTGTGGGACACACCCCAGTTTCCACATTAGGGCAAAGGGGTAAACTGTGGGGTATACCACAGTTTCCACATTAGGGAAAAGGGGTAAACCATGGGACACACCACAGTTTCCACATTAGGGCAAAGGGGTAAACCATGGGACACACCCCAGTTTCCACATTAGGGCAAAGGAGTAAACTGTAGGACACACCACAGTTTCCACAAGGAATTAATTTTCTTCTGTTTTCGGGGAGGTTGTAAGGGCGGGAGTCAGACATGAAGGCATGCAGTATAAGTGGGTTTGGGGTACATGGTGTAAAATTCACAAAGAAACAATAAACAATTAAAAGCAGGCAATGACTGTGTGTATCAGAGCCTGTGTTTTCTACTTTCCTTTAAAAGGAAAGAAACTAGGATATTTAACTGACAGTAAGTAGATAAAATTTTAATTACCTCCAGTTGTGTCCACCCTAAATCAATAATCATTTAACTGAAATATTTCTCTACTTCAAGATGATGCATCTGGGCAATCAAAGTATAACTTCAGCTCATATCAACATTTGTGTGTAGAAGAAACATAACTTCACTTTGTTAATGCTCTTGCCTAAGAGAGATTACACCATTGGATGAAAACTGTAGTATGCGTTAGTAAGAAAATGATGTTAAGAGAAATAATGGTTGATCTATAAGGAAGAAAGCAGAGATTTAAAATCGAAATTGTGATTTTATTTTTATTCCGTAGATAATGGCAACTTCATCTGTGAAAAATAGAATGATATGCATAGACATTTCTTCACAGATTTCGTCAATTACAGTTACTCCTAAGATATAATTCGTTGTCCACTACTAAATTGTGATTGTTGTTATGTATGTGAAATACTAAATCTATATTCTGGTAAAAATAAAGCATAACATAAGTTTTATAAGATTATAGATTAGAAAAGTCAAAAATTTTGATCTATCATCCTATCTAAAAGGAGTCAATTTTTACACTGGAAAATAATTCTAAATAGGTCTGGTTTTGTTGTTTTACAACTTGGCACAAGGTCTGAGAGAATTGCTGATCTTTTTTTCATTTCCTGTTTTAAAAAAACACTTACTTGTTTTCTCTAGAAAGCTATACATGTACACAATAAATTTATCGAGAGCATTGAGCATGATGTAGATACACTAAAGGTAGAGATGCATCAAACTCATATAGCCTAATATGTTTATACAATTAACCTTTAATTATGTGTACTTGGAGAATTTTTTCTTGAAGCATTAATATCGTTTTCAGGTTATTAAAATTGTGACATTAACGTATTTTTATCTATCCTGAAAGTGAACTGGTTAAAATAAAATTTATGAATATGTGATTATACCTAATGTGAAATTAATTTGTAAAACGTGAGAAGGTACTAACAAGTCATTTTCTGGCCAACCATCAATTTTTAGTTAGGCATCCTGAAATAAAATGTGTTCTTAAAAAAGACAATTGATTCTAATAGCAAGACACCAAACATTTACCTCACTATTGAAATGATCAATAAAATGATGGACAGAATAAAATATATTCATTCCACAAAACTACCTTTACATTATTTCTCTTGAAATTTTATCAACATTATTTTCAATTGTACAATGTCCCAAGAGAATATTTTCACTTTTACTATATTATTTATTAATCAACCCTAATACACTCAACTCATCATAGACTATAAGAATGTGTATTTAATTGTATTATCTGGACCTTCAAAAGCTTTGTTTGTATGTTTGTTTGTGTTTGCATTAGGGATAAATCAATCTTGTTATACACTGAGAAATTTTACTTGAGTGGCTCAGTTATTCTGATTGATAGTGGATTATCAATATACAAATTGGTTAAGTATAACATTAATTTGTTTTGGTATTTAAAAAAAATAAGCACTACTTTATTATAGTAACATATATATTGATTTTAAAACATATTTAAAAGTATAATATACAGAAATATATATATATATATATATATATATATATATATATATATATATATATATATATACAAAGAGCAATTACATAAAAAGTAGTAAAACAAAGTAAATTTAAAGATATAAAAATATTTATTCCAGATTTAAGCACAGACCTGCTAACATTTCCTAAGATATATAATTTTGGCAAGTAATTGGTCTCATTTATATAACTATGTCAGGATATTACTAACATCTCATATAGAATTGATATGAAATTGCATGCTTGAGTAATGATTATCTCATTACCTGCATATATATCTACCACAATTTTAAATGGAGTCATACTGTTGTGTCAGTTGACTCTATTCTCGTGAATCAGGATCTTCAAAGAAAGTAGTATATTTCATTAGCTGAGCTGAGTATTAGTCAAACATTTAATAGCACTTGCAATCCAAGAGAAAATATTCAGTATTAGTAAAAGGATATTCAGAATTATCAAAAGGCTGTCTATTTAAATGAATGCCAACCCAACATTCTAAGACAGAGTGTAGAAGAAAACTTATGCTATCGATATTTAGCTGGAGATTTACGTACTCTGTGATGTTCAAACAATAGGCTGGCTCTGAGATTTAAGATATATGTGATGTATGTAAAAATTGTGCAAGATGAGATCCAGGGACACGGGCCAGGTGAGACTGCACTACAAGTAGCTGAGCACAGAGAGGTCTGGGCCGAGCACCTGGAAAGAGTGCCCCCCCATTGGTTCAGGGGAGCAGGAACTCTGCTGTAGGGACTCGGTTTCCACCTGGAGGGCCCTTGCATGTAAAACAGGTGCTCAGGCCATCTGCCACCAAGAACAACAAAGATCCAGGGACACAAAAAGGCCGTACAGAGGAGAGACAGTAAATAATCACTGACAACAAGACCATGTATAATCACAGACAACAAGATGGCAAGAGGAAAGCAAAAGAACTTACCCAAGGGAAACCAAGACAACCTGGAAATACCAAATCCCAGCTCTCTCATCACTGCAAACAACAGAATTCCAAACACTCCAGAAAAAGAACACTCAGACCCAAAATCATACCTAAAGATGATGATAGATATCTTTAAACAAGAACAGAAGGAAAAGCATAAAGAAATAGAAGGTTTTAAAGAGGAAACAAGAAAAATACTCAAAGAAATCAAATAACTAGAGGAAAACAGAACCAAACAGATAAAGGAATTGAAGAAGGAATGCAAAATGGAAATGGAAACAATAAAGAAAACACTAAATGAGACAACACTGGAGGTAGAAAACTTAAAAAGAAATCAGAAGTCACAGATGCAAGCATGTCCAATAGACTACTAGAGATGGAAGAGAGAATATCCGTGGCCAAAGACAACATGGAAAACCTAGACAAAACAGTCAAAGAAAATGCAAAAGCCAAAAATCTCCTAACCCAAAATGTCCAGGAGATCCAGGACACAGTGAGAAGACCAAACATAAGGATGATAGGAATAGAAGAGGGCAAAGAATATCAACTAAGAGGCACAGTAAATATTTTCAACACAATCCTAGAAGAAAACTGCCCTATAACCAGGAGTATAAAAGAAGCCTACAGAACTCCAAATAGATTGGACAAGAAAAGAAATTCATCCTGACACATACTAGTCAAAACACCAAATGCCCAAGCAAATAAAGAATATTAAAAGCAGTAAAGGACATGTAACCTATAAAGGCAGACCAATCAGAACCACACCTGACTTAGCAACAGAGACTATGAAAGCTAGAAGATGCTGGATAGACATCATGCATACCCTAAGAGAACACAAGTGTCAATCCAAGCTGCTATACCCAGCAAAACTCTCAATCACCATAGATGGAGAGACCAAGATATTCCAGGACAAAACTAAATTTATACAATATCTGATCACAATCCCAGTACTAGAATGAATTATAGGTAGAAAACCCAATACAAGGAGGGAAACTACATCATATAAAAAACAAGAAAACACCAAAGCAAGAAAAACAAAAGCAGAAAGACCCAGGCAAAATTCTACCCCTAAAAGCAAAAATAGCAGGAAATAGCAACCATCATTCCTTAAGATCCTTTAAGATAAATGGACTCAATTACCCAATAAAAAGATATAGGCAATCAGACTGGATACATAAAAAGAATCCAGCATTTTGGTGCATAAGGAAACTCATCTCAGAGACAAAGATAGACACTATCTCAGAGTAAAAGGTTGGGAAAATAACTTCCAAGCAAACAGGTTCAAGTGGCAAGCTGGGGTGGCCATTCTAATATTGAATTATGTAGATTTTCAAACAAATTTATCAAAAAAGATAAGAAAGGACACTTTATACTCATTACAATGAAAACTTGTCAGGAGGAACTCTCAATCCTTAACATATTATACTCCAAATACAAGAGCACCCATACTCATAAAAGAAACCCTACTAAAAGTCAAAAATATACAATGCTCCCCACACAATAATAGTGGAACCTCAATACCCCACTCTCATCAATGGACAGATCATGGACACAGAAACTGAACAAGGACACAGTGAAACTAGCAGAAGTTATGAAACAACTGGAATTAATAGACATCTACAGAACATACCATCCTAAAATAAAAGAATACACCTTCTTCTCAGCACCTCATGGCACCTTCTCCAATATTGACCATATATCAGTCACAAAACAAGCCTCAATAGATATAAGATTGAAATACTCCAATCCATCCTATCAGATCAAAATGGACTAAGGCTGGTCTTTAATAATAACAAAGACAACAGAAAGCCCATATACACATGAAAACTAAACAATGCTCTATTAAACTATAGCATGGTCAAAGAAGAAATAAAGAAAGAAATTAAGGATTGTCTAGAATTTAATGAAAATTAAAACACGACATACCCAAACCTATGGAATGCAAGAAAAGCAGTACTGAGAGGAAAACTCACAGCACTGTGCTTCCAAAAAGAAACTGGAGAGAGCATACATCAGCAACTTGACAGCACAGCTTAAAGCTCTAGAACAAAAGGAAGCAGATAAAACAAAGATAAGTAGATGGCAAGAAATAATCAAACTCAGAGCAGGAATTGACCAAATATAAACAAAAACAACCATCGAAAGAATCAACAAAACCAAGAGCTGGTTCTTTGAGAAAATTAACAAGACTGATAAACCCTTAGCCAGACTAACTAAAGGGCAAAGAAGGATTATCCAAATTAACAAAATTAGAAATGAATGTGGAAACATACCAACTGAAACTGAGGAAATTCAAGAAATCATCAGATCCTACTATAAAAGCCTATACTCAACAAACCAAAAAAATCTGGAGGAAATAGATGAATTCCTAAAGAGATATCAGTTACTAAAGTTAAAACAGGACCAAGTAAACCATTTAAATAATCCTATAACACCTAAAGAAATAGAAGCAGTCATCAAAAGCCTCCCAACCAAAAAAAAAAAAAAAAAAAAAAGCACAGGTCCAGATGGGTTCAGTGCAGAATTCTATCAGAAATTTATTGATGGCCTAATACCTAAAATCTCCAATCTATTCCACTAAATAGAGTCAGATAGAACACTACCTAACTCATTTTTTGAGGCCACAACAGCCCATGTTTCTAAACCACACAAAGAATCTGCAAGGAAAGAGAAGTTCAGATCAATTTCACTTATGAATATTGATGCAAAAATACTCAACAAAAACCTTGCAAACCGAATCCAAGAACACATCAAAACGATCATTCTCCATGATCAAGTAGGCTTCATCCCTGGGATGCAGGGTTGGTTTAATATACAGATATCCATCAATGTAATCCACCATATAAACAAACTCAAAGGAAAAAAAAAAACACACATTGTCATCTTACTAGATTCTGAGAAAGCATTTGACAAATTCAACATCCGTTCATGTTAAAAGCCTTTGAAAAAACAGGAATCCAATTGCCATACCTAAACATAATAAAACCCACACACAGCAAACCAATAGCCAACATCAAACTTAACAGTTAGAAACTTGAAGCAATCCCACTAAAACCAGGGAGTAGACAAGGCTGCCCATTCTCATGTTTCCTATTCAACATGGTACTAGAAATCCTGGCTGGGGCATTTAGACAGCAAAGGGAAATCAAAGGGATACAAATTGGAAATGAAGAAGTAAAAACATCACTATTTGCAGATGACACGATAATGTATGTAAGTGACCCCAAAAATTCTACCAGAGAACTTCTACAGCTGATATACAAATTCAACCAAGTGGGTGGATATAAAATTAACTCAAACAAATCAGTAGCCTTCCCCTACTCAAAGGACAAACATGCAGAGTAAGATATTAGGGTAAAGATACCCTTCACAATAGTCACAAACAATATGAAATACCTTTGTGTGACACTAGCTAAGCAAGTAAAGGGCCTGTATGTCAAGAACTTCAAATCTCTAAAGAAGGAAACCAAGAAAGATCTTAGAAAATGGAAAAATCTCTCATGCTCATGAATTGGCAGGATCAACTTTGTAAAAATGGCCACATTACCAAAAGCAATCTACAGATTCAATGTAATCCCCATCAAAATTCCAACACAATTCTTCATAGAGTTGGAAAAAGGAATGTGCAATTTCATCTGGAATAACAAAAGACCCAGAATATCGAAATCCATCCCCAACCACAAGAAAATATCTGTGGGAATGACCATCTCTGATCCCAAGCTATATTACCTCTTGACATCTTGTTATCTGCGATGCTAGTTGGTCTTTTTGTATCTCTGAGTGGAGCATGTCTCTCCTGTGGGCTTGCATGTCTGTGTTTTAGAGAGAGTGCTCCTGGGTGATCAACTCTCTGCAGGCAGATTGTGGGTCCAGATGGCAGTGGGATGGCCTTAGATCTGGGCCCGGATATATACCAGAAGGGTCTGGTCCTAGGCAGCACCACAATTCCTGTGTCCTGTAACTTACTTGAGATATTTCATTGGGCAGTTAGTGGAGAGAAAGCAGTGTCTCTCCTGTTGGCTTAGGAGTGAACACGCTCCTGTGTGTTCCGCTCTCTCAGGGCAGGTTTTAAGCCCTGATGACTGTATGATGGCTCTTGCTCCTCCGATCTGCCACT
This sequence comes from Micromys minutus, assembly GCF_963924665.1. Lineage (NCBI taxonomy): Eukaryota > Metazoa > Chordata > Mammalia > Rodentia > Muridae > Micromys > Micromys minutus. The sequence continues at coordinate 4,197,960 of NC_137980.1, read as the reverse complement.
TTTTTATCCTTTCAGATTTAGCTGAATTGTCACATCCCAGTGACTCCTTCTTCAGGAACATTATCCCTCCTCAAAGAAGCTTCTTTTTCCCAGCAAATGGAAACCTTTACAGAAAACCACAACAGTTCACAATGCAGAGATTAACAGATCATGTGGATTCAGCTCCAACCAATATGTCTACAACTCCTGCACCTAAGCCTCAAGGAAAATCATAGAAGGATAGGGTGATTCTTCAAAATTAAAATTGTGACCAATTTCTTGTAGATCAATTATTTTTGTTACTGATTAAATATTAATAAATCTATTTTCTTCATATTGTTCTTCATAATAGCCAGAGGCTAGAAAAAGACAATTTTTTTGAACTTTACCTGTAGACAAATTTCGTTCACATTTTTTCCCAAGCAAAATAGGTGTCATCTAGTAATTCTCAATAAATAATTAAAGATATTTTTTTTGATGTTGTCTGCCTTATATTCTTTTTAGTGGTGATTTGTGGCAGGGGTAGAAACCCCTCTCCAATAGATTATATTCAACTTATAAAGCTATTTTAGTTTTATGTGGATACGTGTATCTGTATATGTTTATTTCTTAGAAGTAGGAATCTGTCCGTTTGTAGATTTCTAGCCTATTATCATAGTAAAGATGCACTTCAGAACTGTTTTTGATTCAACTACATTTGTTCCCTATTTCCTCAGTAATAATATTTACCAAACTATTCTTCATGTCTGTCATCATTTTTCAATGATTAAATATATGTGGAATCAAAGGGCAGTTTATGACTTGAAAGTGGAATTTTGTTTTCATTCAGTGTAATTCTGAAGAGAAAATCTAAGTCTGGGGTATCAATAGTGGCTCCATTTAGTTGTAGATTATCATGTTCTGATATTGATGCCACATTGTTTAATCTTCTGAAGAATACTATAGTCAGTACACATTTTGAATTACCACGAGTAAAGACTGTACAATCATTCATACACAGGATTTTCGTATGAGCACAATATTTTGTTTCCCTAGCAAAAATAGAAGCACTCTGTGTCTTGGATTTAATCAGCATTTAGAGGGACAATTTTGTGATCATGAACATTGAATTGAGACTATTTAAAAATGTTCAAAGTATTTGCCATATATTATAAAGAACATACTGTTTCATTTTTTTTTGAAAAATAACTAAATTGTATATTAGAAAAAACAACCAAATAATGTTATAATAATAATAATAAATGTTGGTGTTTAACTTGAAGTTGCTTATCAGTAAAGGCTATATCATTTATATAATTTTTTTTCATACCAGAGTGTTTGTAATAATTTTCCAAATGTGATACAACTTTGATATTTAATTCACTGAAAAGAATAAGAGAATAAGGTCATTCACTAATGTCCCCCTGCATCAATATGCTGTTTGCATTCTAATTTCTCATTATTTCTCATAAAACATAAAAAGTTACATATTTTGACTTCTAATTTTGAAAGGTATGATACACCTTTAATTTTACACATTTTTTAATTCTTTGCTCTACATGTAATTGTTTTTATTTCCTTTTTTAATTTTCTGCATTCAAAATTACAGAACCCTTATTCTGAAAAAATATTTTATGTACAACCATGAACTTTCATTCTTTAATTAGCGACTTTTTACATGCATGGTGTATAATACAAGTCCATTTGTGTCTGTATCTGACAATATTGTTCTATCTCCATAATGTCTACATAGCGTTTATCTCACAGACTACTGAACATGTACAAATTTGACTAGAGGTTTCCACCATTTAAAAATAGTATCAATGTCTGTACCCTCATGTTTTATATTACTACACTCAAATTTTATTACCAATTCCATGCCAGAAATCTTCATTTCCATTGAAAAAAAAAATGGATGAGCAGGCAAATTAAGATAGTATTAAGGAAAGGTCTGAGACTTCATTCTCAGGCAATACAATGGAGCCTCAGCAGGAGCCAAAAATTGAAATGCAGATTAAAGCCATAGTAATTGTGTTCTGTCATATTTTTCTAGACTCTTTCCAAAAAGAAAAGAGAACATGGACACACAGGACCAAGCAACCCCCCCTTTAATTGGAAACTGTATTCATAAGTTTAGGTAAATGGGTCTTCTCTTGTGGGAACAGAACCAAAAATGAGGAAATGAGAGGGGAAAAAAGTCATTTGATGATTCCCCTAAAATCAAACTCTGTGAAGCATTATCTGGTGTAGATCTGAGTTTATTGTCCAGCCCCTACAGTGTGTGAGCTAATCCCTGCTCTCTATAATCTTGACTAGTCCTATCTTACCATACCACCACTGTGCTCTAATAAAAGTCCTGCCTAGTGAGGTAGCTAAGAAGGACTGTGTCTGCGTTTATGTTGGGGGTAGGTAGAAGGGTGTTTAAATTGTGAGGACTTGGGTGAAGAATCGTAAAGCAGCCACTACCATGGTCTAGGTTCCCTTTGTTGTCTCACTGGTGTGCTGGGGACATCTTAGTATTAATTCTAATACTGTGTTCAGTAGATGAGGACTCCGTGTGTCTCAGGAGCCCGTGCTGTAGCTCTCTCCATCCCACTTTGTCTTTCAGAGGCCGGCTTTCACATAGCCTACACTCTATACTTTCGTGACCAAACTGTGAAAATACACACACACACACACACACACACACACACACACACACACAAACATATGTATACATGTATATGTGTTTGTGTTTAATACATTCAGCACTCCTCACCATGAATAGATATGGAGATTAATCCTGAAAAAGCAACGCATTTAATAGAATGTTCTTCACTCTTCTGGGACACACTGACAGCAATGCTGACAAAGCTTAGGGGCTAAATCTGGATGCCATGGTTGTCATCTGTAATGTGGCACCTTTACAAAAATACTTCAAAATATTATCTTCCAGTAGGACAATTAAAAGCCATTGTCTTCAGTTTGAAAACAGAAGCTGTTAAAATGAAGTATGTAAAGGAAGAAAATCACATCTTTGGCTATACAATGACTGTTCAGAATTAATTTCATCTCAGAGCATCACTATAAACCTTTGAGTGATTTTTCTGAAAACCATGTTCTATGATGACGAACTTTGGCCTTGCCCTTCTCCTCTTCTTCTGTCTTACTTTTACATACCCTCCAACATAATAAGCCTGCCACCACTAATTTATAAAGTAGTAATTGTTCCTAATTGGTAGGGAGGCGACAGACCATTCTGGTAATGTTGTGAAACTGTAAGAAAGGGGGAGTGAGAACATTCACAGGCCCAGCAGTAATTATCCACTAATTTGGCCTGTTTGTGTGGGGATAGCTCATTATAGCCCTTAAGAAACCTCCGAAGAAAGAGGGAAAGTAGGTAGGAGGCAAGGTTAAATAATTAGTGTTCTGAAGATTTAAAAAAAAATAAAAGATTCAAAGACTGAGATTAAGGGTGAGAAATGTGACCAGAGTAACAACTAAAGGATGGCAGTCTGTTTGGAATGACTGGGTTTATGGCTTTGTGTGGGAAGGGGCAAGGTGACATACTGCACTGGGCATAAAATGGTATCATACCAGCTCTATGTTATGCTTCTAATTATTACAACCCTCTTTCCTCCCTTTTATTTTATGGTTCAAATCTCTTGCTTAACACAACTGCTATTCTCATGAGTCCCAAAAAGTCTTAGCTTCATAAACTAATGTGCAGGATGTTTTCTTACTATTTTATCTTTAGAATGTGGAGCTTCAAACATTTTTGCACCATGCCTAGAAAGCAAATTATACGCTTTTAAAATAAATGCTCATTACTGCTCTGTAATAAGCCTAAATTTCTACATTTCTCACATAATATATATATATATTTCATATTTTAATGCAAATACATACCAATATGATAAATAATTTTTATTATATATATTAAAGATTTAAAACTCCTCATATAAAGAATCTTCTTTCAATCCCTTTAGGTGATTGGATTTAAGTATTGTTTATCTTTATTTTGTTTTTGTAGCTCATTAACAATCAAATAAAATAATTGACTATTCTTCAGTTAAATAATCTGTGTACTCTATGATTTTGACAATAAACATGCCCATATGTTTTAAGTATATTGTCATTGAAGGATTTTAAAACAATTCAGTATATTTTGTCTTCAATAGTCTGAAAATATGTACCTCTGTTTTACATGTACTTTATGCACATTGCAACTAGTAAGATTTCAATTCATACTATCAAACCTTGAAAAAATCAAGTACTGACAAAAATATATTCATAAAGTTCTATGCAAAAATGCATTTAAAAATATGTACATTTATCTCTGTTTTTTATAATAAAGCTGTTTTTTAAAAAAAGAAAGGCTCACATGGGCACACAGAGACTAAGGCAGCAAGCATGGGGCCTTCATGGGTCTGCAACAAGTTCTCAGCATATATTTTGTAAAAGCTGTTAGCTTGGTGGTTTTCTGGGACTCCAGACAAAGGCAGCAGGTGTGACTACTTTGTCTGTTCTTGTGACTCTTTTTCTCCAACTGGGCTGCCTTGTCTTGGCTCAATATTAGGACTTTTACCTTCACTTAATGTATTTTCTTTTGTCCTGCTTAAATGTTGACTCTTGGATATCTTCTCTTTTTCAGAAGAGGAAACATAGGAAGAGTGTATCTGGAGAAAAGAAGATGTGTGAGAGAGAGTTAGAGGAAGTGGAGGAAGAAAAAAAACATGTAAAGAATATTCTCTATTGCAGAAAAATCTACTTTCAATAAAACTATCACACCTGACAAAGAAAATACATAAAAACAATTAACTGAATGTCATTGTTCAAATGTTTTAAACTTTACATTGATGTGTTATATTCCATATAAAAATTATATTAATTAAGCATGACAGGCTACTTTTTTACCTTTGCAATTTAAGAAAAATTTACATGTAAGACTATTTATCTGTACATGTGCATGTACACCATGTATTCCTGGTAACAGCTGATAGTAGTAAAGTGGGTTGATTACCCTGAACCTGGACTTACAGATGGTTGCACACTGCCATGGGGAAGCAAGTTCTCTGCAAGAACAAAAAAGGTTTTTAACCACTGGGTGCCCTCCAGCTTTTTAAGAAGTGTGTGTGTGTGTGTGTGTGTGTGTGTGTGTGTGTACACATTGATATAGAAATACACACACACACACACACACACACACACACACACATACATAATTATTTGTTCCATTGAAATAGAACATTGGCAGTACAGGGCTCAGACCACCCTCCACCTGAACCAGAAAGCCCCAGAGATAAAGGCCTGGTGAGAAGGTGATCCGAGTAGCCAGGGAGCAGAGAGATCTCTGCGGAGCACGCACAGAAAGTGCACCCCTGCCCTGCATGATCCAGGGACCAGGAACCCAGCATTGGGACCTCAGTTCCCACTCAGCACTCTGCAGTGCAGAACAGGGCTCAGATCATCCACCACCTGGACCAGCTGAGCCCCAGAGATAAAGGCCTGGTGAGAAGGTGATCTGAGTAGTCAGGGGGCAGAGAGATCTCTGCCGAGTGCACACAGAAAGCGCGCCCATGCCCTACCTGACCCAGGGACCAGAAACCCAACACTGGGACCTCTGTTCCCACCTAGCGGCTTTGGGACACAGAACAGGGCTCCGACCATCTGCCATCTGGACCAGCAGAGATCCAGGGACACAGACCAGGTACAATAGAAAGGCAAGAACATATCACTGACAACAAGATGGCAAGAGGAAAGCGAAAGAGCATATTCCAGGGAAACCAAGACAACCTGACAACACTAGAACCCAGCTCTCACATCACAGCAAACAGCCCAATGCAAAACACAACAGAACAAGAAGACTCAGACATGAAATCATGCCTCAATATGATGATGGAGATCCTTAAACAAGTACAGGAAGAAAAGAATAAAGAATTAGAAGCATTTAAAGAAGAAACAAGAAAAACACTCAAAGAACTCAAAGAACTAGAAGAAAACAGAACCAAAGAGATGAAGGAATGGAAAAAGGAATTTAAAACAGAAATGGACACAATTAAAAAAAAAAAACAATAAAAGAGACAACCCAAGAAGTAGAAATCCTAAAAAATAAATCAGGAGTCACAGATGCAAGCATTTCCAACAAACTACAAGAGATAGAAGAGAGAATTTCGGGAGTTGAAGAGAACTTTGAAAACATAGAAAAAACAGTCAGAGAAGATGCAAAAACAAAAAGCTCCTAACCCAAAATGTGCAGGTGATCCAGGACACAATGAGAAGACCAAACATAAGGGTATTAGGAATAGAAGAGGGAGAAGAATATCAAATAAGAGGCACAGTAAATATCTTCAACAAAATTGTGGAAGGAAACTTCCCTACCCTTAAGAATGAGATGATCATGAGCATAGAAGAAGCCTTCAGAACTCCAAATAGGTTGGACCAGAAAAGAAATTCCTCCTGACACTTAATAGTCAAAACACTAAGTGCCCAAAGCAAAGAAAGAATACTAAAAGCAGTAAGGGAATAGGGTCAGGTTACATATAAAGGCAGACCAATCAGAATCACAGCCGATTTCTCAACAGAGACTATGAAAGCTAGAAGAGCCTGGAGAGACTTCATGCACACCCTAAGAGAGCAACAGTGCCAGCTCAAGCTGCTATACCCAGGAAAATTATCAATCACCATAGATGGAGAGATGAAGATATTTCAAGATAAATCTAAATTTACACAATATCTGACCACAAACCCAGCACTACAACAAATTATGGGTGGAAAACCCAATACAATAAGGGGAACTACATCCTAGTAAAAACAAGAAAACACCTAAGCAAGAAAACCAAAAAAAAGAAAGAGAAACAGACACAACTCAACCAAAAAGCAATAATAGCAGGAAACAGCAACAATTCCTTGATATCTACTAACATAAATAGACTCAGCTCCCCAATAAAGAGACAAAGGCTATCAGACTGTATACATAAACAAAATCCAGCATTTTGCTGCATGCAGGAATCTCATCTCAGAGACAAATACAGACACTATCTCAGAGTAAAAGGTTGGGAAAAAAACATCGAAACAAAGAGCCCCAAGAAGCAAGCTGGAGTGGCTATTCTAATATTGAATAAAGTAAAATTCTAACCAAAAGTTATTAAAAAAGATAAGGAAGGACACTTTTTACTCCTTACCGGGGAAATCTGTCAGGAGGAACTCTCAATTGTTAACATATATGCTCCAAATACAAAAGCACCCACATTCATAAAAGAAACACTACTAAAGCTAAAAAAATACATTTTACCCCACACAATAATAGTGGGAGTCTTTAATACCCCACTCTCACCAATGGACAGATCATGAAAACAGAAACTGAACAAGGACACTGTAAAACTAGCAGAGACTATGAACCAACTGGAATTAATTGATATCTACAGAACACATCATTTTAAAGTAAAAGAATACAACTTCTTCTCAGCACCCCATGGCACCTTCTCGAAAATTGACCACATAATTGGACACAGAATGAGGCTCAATTGACATAAGAAGATTGAAATACTCCCATGCATCCTCTCAGATAAACATGGTCTAAGGATGGTATTTAACAACAACAAAGAAAACAAAAAGCCCACATACACATGGAAAGTACACAACGCTCTGTTAAATGATAGCAGGGTCAAAGAAGATGAAGAAAAAAATTAAGGATTTTCTAGAATTCAATGAAAACGAAAATACAACATACCCAAACCTATGGGATGCAATGAAAGCAGTACTGAAAGGAAAATTCATAGCCCTGAGCACTTCCAACAAGAAACTGGAGAGAGCATACATCAGCAACTTGACAGCACTCTAAAAGCTCTAGAACAAAAGGAAGCAGATACACCCAAGAGGAGTAGATGTCAAGAAATAATCAAACTTAGGGCAGAAATAGACCAAATAGAAACAAAAAGAACCATCGAAAGAATCAACAAAACCAAGAGCTGGTTCTTTGAGAAAATCAACAAGATTGATAAACCCCTAGTCATACTAACTAGAGGGCAAAGAGAGAGTATAGAAATTCAGAAAATCAGAAAGGAAAGTGGAGACATAACAACTGAAACAGAAGAACTTCAAGAAATCATCAGATACTGCTACAAAAGCCTATACTCCACCAAGTTGGAAAATCTAGAGGAAATGGATGAATTCCTAGACAGATACCAGATACTGAAGTTAAAACAGGACCAGGTAAACCATCAAAATAATCCCATAATACCTAAAGAAATAGAAGAATTCATCAAAAGCCTCCCAACCAAAAAAAGCCCAGGCCCAGACAGGTTCAGTACAGAATTTTATCAGACATTTATTGCAGACATAATACCAATACTCTTCAAACTATTTCACAAGATAGAATCAGATGGAATACTACCTAACTCATTTATTGAGGCCACAATAGCCCTCGTCCCTAAACCACACAGAGACCCTACAAGGAAAGAGTACTTGAGACCAAACTCATCTCAATAGATGCTGAGAAAGCATTTGTCAAAATTCAACACCCCTTCGTGTTCAAAGTGCTGGAAAGAACACGAATCCAAGGTTCATACATAAACATAATAAATGCAATATACAGCAAACCAACAGCCAACATCAAAGTTAACAGTGGGAAACTTGAAGCAATCCAAACTAAAATCAGGGACTTGACAAGGCTACCCACTCTCCCCCTAACTATTCAACATAGTACTGGAAGTCCTGGCTGGAGCAATTAGACAGCAAAAGGAGATCAAGGGGATACAAATCGGAAAGGAAGAGATAAAAACATCACTCTTTGCAGATGACATGATAGTGTACTTAAGGGACCCCACAAATTCCACCAGAGAACTCCTACAGCTGATAAACAAGTTCTGCAAAGTGGCTGGGTACAAAATTAACCCAAACAAATCAGTAGCCTTCCTATATTCAAAGGACAAACATGTGGAGAAAGAAATTAGGGAAAAGATACCCTTTACAATAGTCACAAAAACTATGAAATACCTTGGTTTGACTCTAACTGAGCAAGTGAAGGTCCTGTATGACAAGAACTTTAAACCTCTAAAGAAGGAAATCGAGGAAGAGCTCAGAAAATGGAATGATCTCCCATGCTCATGGATTAGAAGGATCAACATTTTAAAAATGGTCATACTACCAAAAGCAATCTACAGATTCATTGCAATCCCCATCAAAATTCCATCAAAAGTTCTTCATTGAGTTGGAAAGATCAATGTGCAATTTCAGCTGGAATAACAAAAGACCTAGAATAGTGAAATCCATCCTCAACAACAAGTAAACATCTGCAGGAATCACGATCCCTGACCTCAAGCAATATTACAAGGTAATTGTGCTGAAAACTACATGGTACTGGTACAGAAATAGGCACATGGATCAATGGAATAGAATAGAAGATCCAGAAATGAGCCCTCACGTATATGGTCACCTGATTTTTGACAAAGGAGCTGTAAACATTCAATGGAAAAAGGACAGTCTATTCAACAAATGGTGCTGGTCCAACTGGCACCCAGCATGCAAAAGAATGAAAATAGACCCTTTCTAATCTTGTACAAAGCTCAAGTATAAGTCGATCAAAGATATCCACATTAAACCAGATACACTGAAACTATTAGATGAGAAAGTAAGGAAACCTTAGAGCCCATAGGCACAGGAGAAAATTTCCTGAACAAAACACCAATGGCTCAAGCTCTAAGATCAAAGATTAACAAATGGGACTTAATGAGTTTGCAAAGTTTCTGTAAGGCTAAAGACATTGTCTAGAAAACAAAATGGAAGCCAAAAGAATGGGAAAAGATCTTTTCCAACTCCATGTCATATAGAGGCCTAATATACAAGGTATACAAAGAACTCAAAAAGCTAGACACCAGAGTATCAAACAACCCTATTAAAAAATGGGGTACAGAGCTAAACAAAAGGTATTCAATTGAGGAATATCGAGTGGCTGAGAAACATCTAAGGAAGTACTCAACATCCTTAACCATCAGGGAAATGCAAATCAAAGCAGCCCTGAGATTCTACCTCACAACAGTCAGATTGGCCAAGGTCCAAATCTCAAATGACATCAGATTCTGACGAGGTTACAGAAAAGAGGAACACTTCTCCACTGTTGGTGAGGTTGTACACTGATACAACCACTACTCTGGAAATCAGTCTGGCGATTCCACAGAAAATTGAACATAGTACTACCTGAAGATCCAGCTATTCCACTTCTGGGCATATACCCCAGCGGCACTCCAATGTACAGCAAAGATACATGTACCACAATGTTCATAGCAGCTCTATTTATAATAGCCAGAAGCTGGAAATAACACAGAAATTCTTCAGTAGATGAATGGATACAAAAATTGTGGTACATTTACACAATGGAATACTACTCAGCCACCAGAAACAATGACTTAACCAAATTCTTAAGAAAATGTTTGCATCTAGAGAATATTATCCTGAGTGAGATAACCCAGTCACAAAAGAACAGACATAATATGCAGTCACTGATAGTGGGATGCTATCCCCAGAGGCTCAGACTGCCCCAGAAACAACTCACAGACTGATGGAAGTTCAAGAAAAAAAGAAAAGAAAAGAAAACAAAACAAAACAAAAAAAAAAAAAAAATGTCATGCTCAATCCTTCCACACCAAGAAAACATTGAGTAATTCCGGGTTACATTTTGTTTTACATGTTCTTTTTGCTCATTGTAACTAGTAAGTCCTTTATGCAGAGTATCAATCCTTAAAAAAAAAACAAGAAAAAAAATGCCAAGCACTGACACAATTGTATTTGTATACATTCATGCAAAATGTTTACATTTTTTATCTTTGTTTTTTAAAATAAATTTTAAAAAAAAGAAAAAAAAAAAAGAAATGCATTGGATTAAAACATGCTCGTAATTACAAATAAAAAGTTTAAAAGTTTCCTCAACTTTGTAATGAAAGAATTATGCCTTGTGGTGATTAAAATAAAAGAATTTTCAGTATGTCAACATGAAAAAGAAAAGGAAGCCTTTTTAAAGTAAGACTGGGTTAGAGCAAAAAAGTAAACTTTGTGTAAATCCATTTACACTCTGGGAAGAAACAAAAAGAATCTATAACTCCAATAAATTTACTGTTTGATTGGCAGTGTGGCAAAAGGCAAGGTGGGATTGTGGGATATGGGCTTTCACAAGCTCATGACCTGTCATTCTTTGTTCTGATGAACTCACACTTTGAGGATTTATTAATGTTGTCAAAAAATGTGAATTTTCTGCAAAAATCAGCGATTCAAAAGTAAGTATACCCCTACCCCTAGAGGACTTCTACAATGTAACAGAGACATTTTATTGCTCTCAATTTCATGAATGTATGACTGGCATCTAGTGGGCAGAAGTTGGGGATGCTGCTGAGGATATGATAGAACAGGAGGTAGTGCCCTCTGCAAAATTTCCAGTTCAATATATCAGTCGTTCATTCCTGAAAGACTGGTACCTATTATAGCAAAAATACGAATTTATTAAAATAAAGTCATAAAAATGCATATATATAATCTAGGCTTGTGTGAAATAAAAAAAGGTCAATAGTATCAATTGATAGATTGTGGAGAATCTATTAACCTTAGAAAATGTAGACTACTACATTGAAATTATGAGAAATGAATGGTGGTATTTGGATTTCTGAAATACTAATAATAAATTGAATTTATATACAAGTCAACCATTATTTCTTTATTTATTATTCATAGGTAAAGTTTCTAAAGAGCATCTAAAATTACATTTGATATAAGGCAAGTTATGGAAGGAAATGGAGAAATAATTATGTTCCAAACTTTACAAATGTAACAAGGAAGTGAGAATCAATCTGTAATGTGGATTTCTATGAGATAAGAAAAGCATGAGAAGACACGCCATCGTTGTTATCAGATGAAGTGTTGTATATTAATTATTCAAGTATTTGTACCTTCTTGTTTCTAGCACTTCATTAAAAAAAAAAACTTTCACATCAATAATCTCTAGTGGGTCATTGTAAGTATAATATTTATTTGTTGATATCATTTTTTAAATTAAAATTTGCCAGAAGTTCTCTTATCTTTTTGTGTCTTTGTGTAATTTAGGTATCAAATAACTATTGGGTTTCATAGAATGAATTAGGCGGTGGTATTCCTTATGCTTCTATTTGTGGAATAGTTTGAGAATTATTAATATTAGTTCTTTTTGGAGGTCTTTTAGAATTCTGCACTAAAACCATCTGGCCTCCCCCCCCCATGTTTTGAGGAATTTAATGACTATTTCTATTTTCTTAGGAATTACAGAGCTATTTTCTTAGTTTACCTACTCTTGATTTAATATTGGAACATAGTTTCTGTCTGGAAAATCATCCATTTCATATAGATTTTCCAGTTTTGTTGAGTATAGGTATTTGTAGTAAGATTTGACATTTTGGATACTGTCTCTATGCCCTTTAGAACGTTTGTCTAAGGGCTTATCTATCTTGTTGATTCACTCAAAGTACCAGATTTTGGTTTTGTTGATTCTTTATTTCTAATTGTTTGATTTCAACCCTAAGGTTGACCATTTCCTGACAACTACTGCTCCTGGGTGTGTTGGCTTCTTTCTGTTAGAACTTTCAGGTATGCAGTTTATTTGCTAGTATGTGATCTCTCCATGGCAACACTCAGTGCCATGAATTTTCCTCTCAAAATACTTTCATTGTGTCATGTAAGTTTGAGTTCAATGTGTCTTCATTTTCATTGAATTCTACAAAGTCTTTGATTTCTTTCATTATTTCTTCCCTGACAAAGTATTTTTGAGCAGAGTTTTTTTTTTTTTTCAGTTTCCTTGAATATGTAGTCTTTTGTAAGGAGAGCTTCTGATACTAACATCCTGTTCCTCAATTGGTTTTCGAATTGTCAATAAAGGCTGAG